>NC_056679.1:9534423-9839230 GCF_018350215.1 Panthera leo
AGTTCCTAGATCTTTGGGCTCTCCAAAGGTAGTATTTCATCCAAATACAAATCCTTGGCGGTTGCATTCAATTCAATTCGCAAATATTCATTGAGCACCTACGTGTAAAATATTGAGGTGAGTGCCACAAAGAATGGAAAAATGAAAAAGGGAATGGCCCAGTCTTCTCAGAAGCTCGGGGAGATGAAGGGATGGGCGGGCCCGCCCTTGTGCTGAATGCTGGAGACTCGGGGGAGATCAGATTCATTATTTTTTTTTTTCATTTTGAATTGAAGTGTAGTTGACATGTGATAACTCATTTCAGATGTACCCACATGATTCTACAGTTACATCATTGTGAAATGTTCGCCGTCATAAATATAGTTACCATCTATCTCCATACAAAGTTACTACAATATTGACTATATTCCATCACTTATTTATTTTGTAATTGGAAATTTGTACCTCTCAAGCCCCTTCCTCTGTTTGATCTACTCTCCCACACTCCTCCCTTCTGGCAACTGCCAGTTTGCCCTCTGCAGTTACGAATCTGTTTCCGTTTTTTGTTTTGTGGTTTGTGCGTTTGCTCATTAGGGTTGTTTTTGAGATTCCGAATAGAAGTCACAAGATATTTGTCTATCTCTGTCTGGCTTCTTCCACTTAGCATAATCCTCTGATTCTATCTGTGTTGTCGTGAATAGCAAGACTTTGATAGATGAGTGGACAAAAAAGATGAGGTATACATACACAATGGAATATTACTTGGCCGTAAAAAAGGATGAAATCTTGCAATTCAGATGCACTATTAGTCACTGATAACATCTGACCAGTGCCTCTCAGGCTTCTGATGGCATTTTAAGGTATTTACACTTGATTAGGTCCTAGTGGCTACAGAGTAACTTCCATGCAGAACTGTAGGATACAATGACACACGGAGAGCTTGGCTGAGGCCTCCAACATGACCAAGAGAATGGTCCAAGCTAGCATTCTCATACTGCCCAGAAGTTTCTCTATTCCCTGCACTTATAGATCTTACAGAAGCCTTCCTACAAGGTCAAAATGGTCAAAAGGCTCCTACAGGACCCTCCCTGTCCTCGCACAATAAATTTGTGCTAATGTGTTAGCAGAGGTTAATAGACTCCTAAGTCCGTAAGCCTCTCCGGGAGGTCTTTGGACTTGATGGTGGGATGTCAGTGCAGCGAGCAGTGAGGGAACCGTTTTGAGCAAACATTTCCGCTTCCCTCCTCCCAGCTGTTGAAGGCCCCCTCCTTTCCCTTCACGCAGAGCTGTCTCTGAGGGGAAAATTCTCCTCCTCGTTTCTGTGTCCTGCATCGCCACCGGCACAGAAGCATTCTTAACACCCTTTCAAAAAGCAGGTGGATGGCATCGCTGGGGCCCAGAGGCAGACAGACATGGGACACTTCTGCGGATGGAACACCCCAGAAAGCTGGGCCAGCTCCACTCATGATCCCCAGGTGAGAAGGAACATCACTTCTTCAACATAGGAGAGAGTCTTCTCGGGTTTTCTTCTTTCCCTTTTTTAAAAACAAAATTTATTTGTTTATTTTGAAAGAGAGCATGCGTGCATGAGTGGGGGAGGGGGAGAGAGAGAGAGAGAGAGGGAGAGAGAGAGAGAGAGAGAGAGTTCCAAGGAGGCTCCATATTCAGTGCAGAGCCCGATGTGGGGCAGGAACTCATGAACCATGAAATCATGATCTGAGCCAAAGTCGAACACTCAACCGACTGAGCCACCCACACGCCCCTGGGGTTTTTTTCTTTACTGCAGTCACGGCCAAGCTTAAAACCAAGGACATTATTACCCACTTGGGGGTCCTTTTGATAGCACCGGAGCTGACAGAGATGCTCATAGCATTGAAAAATGGAGCTTAATGTTGTTTTTTTTTTGTTTTTTTTTTTGAGAGAGAGAGAGAGAGCATGAGCAGGGGAGGGGCAGAGAGAGAGGGAGACACAGAATCCAAAGCAGGCTCCAGGCTCTGAGCAGTCAGCACAGAGCCCGACGCGGGGCTCGAACTCACGGACCGTGAGATCATGACCTGAGCCGAAGTCGGGCTCTCAACCGACTGAGCCACACCCTTCAGGTGTCCTGAAAAAGGGAGAGTTTAAAGAACCTAGAACAACCTGGCGGAGTGGCAAGGCTATGAAACAGGATAGCTGGCTTCAGACGTGGATTCGGGACTTTTCTGGCTCAGCCCATCCGCGAGCCTTCTATATTCACTAAGTAATCTTCGGACTTGAATTGTTTCCCAAATAGGCTCTGTCAGAAAGAAAGATACATCGTTTCTTCAACAACCATACTGATCCCCTACGAGCAGCCAGAATGAATCTGTATAGTTAAAAAAAATTTTTTTTCAACGTTTTTTATTTATTTTTGGGACAGAGAGAGACAGAGCATGAACGGGGGAGGGGCAGAGAGAGAGGGAGACACAGAATCGGAAACAGGCTCCAGGCTCCGAGCCATCAGCCCAGAGCCCGACGCGGGGCTCGAACTCACGGACCGCGAGACCGTGACCTGGCTGAAGTCAGACGCTCAACCGACTGCGCCACCCAGGCGCCCCGAATCTGTATAGTTTAGTAGGAATGTAGACGAAGTGATACCACCAAGAGGTCTCCCCGGGGCATGTGCTACAACGCAGGAGCCCAGGGTGTTATGGCAGCATGGAGGGGGCATCTCAGTCAGAGGGTTGGGTCACTGGAAAATGATTGGATATGGAAGGAAAAGTATAATTCTAGAGACAAAATAAAGGAAAGCATCCCACGATGAGGGATCCACATGAATGAAATGTGTGGAGGCATGAGGTGTCTCTTACTTTAAAGTAAGACATTGAGGGGCACCTGGGTGGCTCAGTCGGTTGAGCGTCCAACTTCAGCTCAGGTCACGATCTCCCGGTCCGTGAGTTCGAGCCCCTTGTCGGGCTCTGTGCTGACGGCTCAGAGCCTGGGGCCTGTTTCAGATTCTGTGTCTCCCTCTCTCTGACCCTCCCCCGCTCATACTCTGTCTCTGTCTCAAAAATAAATAAACATTAAAAAAAAAATTTTTTTTAAGTAAGATATTGAATACTCTCTGTCTCTGCGGGTTTGGGCCACCTGAGTTGGTCATCTCGGGACCACATCACCCGGTCTCAAAGGTACAGCCTAGAGGAGGCAGAAAACCAATCCTGGGAATTCTGAAATGTGGCCCCCACTGGCCTTTTACCCCACCTGGACTAAAAAGGTGCAGGCCATCTGGTATAGCTGCAGGATAGGGAGTGGCAGGTGCTAGATCTAGAAAGATCTTTTTCTTTCTTTCTTTCTTTCTTTCTTTCTTTCTTTCTTTCTTTAAAGAAAGTTCTCTGCCCAATGTGAGGCTTGAACTCACCACCCTGAAGATCAAGAGGCCACGTTCCACCGACTGAGCCAGCCGGGCAGGTTGGGAACTAATTTCAAAGGGCCTCCCAGATGATGCCAACAGGTTTCCACATGTCTCGGAAGCATAGAATCGTCTGTATGTTATCAACCTGTTCCGTATTCAACTTGATGCACCAGGGCCATATTTAAGCCAGGGCAGACTTTGTTGAAAGTGATGATTTGCCAGCCATTCTTGTCTTTCCCCCTGCAGGACGGTGAGTGGGAAGGTGGGGAGGTGCGCTGAACACGCCAGTTCGAAAAGCCCACCGAAATGTTAGATGGCTGTCCTTTTCCCGGCATCTGCTTTCAGCTACATTCATGGCAAATGTCTTCCTACTCTCTTTACTGTTCAAATTTACTGCTGGCTCCCTTCTGTACCTGAGGTTGGAATCCCAGGCGGGGAGGTGATATATCTCAGGCCACGGTCAAGGGAGGAACTTGCTTCTCAAGTCTCAATTCCAAGATAAATACGTCATTCCTGCCATACACTTCGCTTCCAAAAGCACAGCCGTGGGTGAATGTTCCGTGCAACGCGAGGCCAGAGGTGTAATTAAACTTCAAAGGGGTATCAATTGCATCCCATTCAGGAAAAGCGTGGAAAAAGAAAGGTATTGCTGAAAGGCAACCTAAAACACCAACCAGCTAAATTCATCTTCGGGAGAAGGAAAAGAAAACTGACGTGCTCTCTCGGGACACCCAGTGTGTGCGAGCAGGCCTCCCGTTCGAGTTGTATCGGAAAAGGGAGCGTGTGTGCCCGCGTCTAGCCATCTTCAACTCTAATCTTTGTGAAAAGACTCCTTCCAGGATTCTGGTTACCGTCATGCCTCCTGGGCAAAAAGGGGCACTGAGTGTGAAAACAGCTTGGAACGTTTAAAAAGCAAACTATATAATTATCACATGCCAATCTTTTTTTTTTTTTTTTTACATTTATTTATTTACTTTGAGAGAGAGAAACAGAGAGCGTGGGGGGGGAGGGGCAGAGAGAGAGAATCCCAAACAGGCTCCGCGCTAATAGCCCGGGGCTCCTTGCAGGGCTCAAACTCACCAACCCTGAGATCATGACCTCAGCGGAAATCAAGAGTCTGAGGCTTAACCTACTGAGCTGCCCAGGCGCCCTTCACATGCTAATCTTACTCAGGTTTTAAACATGTTTGCTGGGAAGAGTCAAGAGCAAGGGCTCTAGAGACAGATGGCTTGTTACAAATTCTAGAGAGTCTTTCTGCTCCATGACCTTGGGTTAAAGTACCTGACCTCTGCGAGCCTCAGTTTCCTCAGCTGTGAAATAGTGGCCACAGGTAACAGCTTCGTCAAGGGGCCAGTGACAAGGCTTAAGTGAGTCACTCCACAGAAAATCTTGGGACTCAGGCTGGCACATACTAAATAGCCAGTAAATATTAACTCTTGGGGCACCTGGGTGGCTCAGTCGGTTAAGCGTCCGACTTCGGCTCAGGTCACGATCTCACAGTCCGTGAGTTCGAGCCCCGCGTCGGGCTCTGTGCCGACAGCTGGGAGCCTGGAGCCTGCTTTGGATTCTGTGTCTCCCTCTCTCTCTGCCCCTCCCCCACTCGTGCTCTGTCTGTCTCTCTCTCTCAAAAAAAATAAATAAATAAAAATAAAATAAAATAAATTTTTTTTAAAATAAATAAACATTTAAAAAACTTAAAATCGAATTAAAGTCAGTGGCATGTTACCCATTTATGAAAGAAAGCACTTGTACTATGAAATAATATGGATTTTTAAGGAAGAACCGTGCCAGGAGAGTCTCCATTCCAAACCTACTTAAATAAAGACATGTCAAGCAAAGAAGCACCATACATCACTATTTAAAATCCTCAAATCATACTTTGCCAAAGCTCACGTCTCTAAGGGTGAGGTTGCCACAAGCTTTTAAAGACAGAAATCCTAGGGGAAAATAAAGAAAACTTAAAAAAAAAAACAAAAACAAAAAAACAAAAACAAACAAACAAAACCTTTACAAACTAAAGAAAACCCAGCCTGCTCTTTGTATACCAATATGTAGCTGTCTAGGCTTGTTTCACATTAAAATACTGGGGGTTCTTTTGTTTTGTTTTTTTTACTTTAAAGCCAAAACGGGTTGCATAAACTGATCGGCGTGGCTCGTAAAAAGGTAATCGTTCGGTTTGTCAATTAATTGGCAGCCTGACTTGTGATTTTAAGTTTTGCCACCCTGAATTATTACAAAGCTTGAGAATGGAAGGAGAGAGAGAGGTGAAGCCTTGCCCTTAACTTTTCCGGGGCTCTCTTGTTGGCTTGAAGTAAGCCTCTGTTTAATGCCTTCAGAGTTTGCTCTTGCCTTGAAGCAATGGACAAGTATGTGCCGCTCTGTTCTAAATATGGGAACAGCCAGTACAAATAGAAGATTGAAGATTTGCTTTGAAGCTCAATGTTGCCAATTCGGAGCCTCTCAGACGCTGAGAGCGGCAGCCCTGCCGAGCAGAGCGACAGCTCCTGCTTTTAACTGCTGATCTATTAATTCTGGGCGGTGTCTCGTTCGACCGAAGGTCAGGAATCTGCTTTTGACCTGAGTACTGATGGCAATCCTGTGGGGATCCCGAGAGTGGCAGAATGAGTGCTGTAATATTACTAATAATTACTAATGGTGATAATGTCCTAGCTTTCTGGTTTTCGTGCTTACTGCCCAAAGATTTCAAATCACTTCAAGACCAATGGTTTCACCTGCTATTGACCTGTAACCGACTCAGGCACAGAGTATCGCCCTGTTGTCAAGAATACAGCCACACCAAGCCTGTTTAAGCATGAACTGAAGAAAGATACCCATTGAAAATTAAAGTGTAAATTTTAGGTAGGCAGGTTATAATTATCCACTTGAAACGAAGCCAAGAAATGAAGTTTAATACCCTTCTTTTGTGAGAGGCACCCAGGCAACGTTCCTAACCATAAACAGACCTCAGGTTTTCATCTCCTCTAATTCAGGGTTTCTCAACTTCGGCACTGTGGACATTCTGGGCTGGATAATTTTCTGTTGAGGGGTAGAGGGCTGTCTTGTGCACACCCAGTCATGACAATCGAAAGTGTCTCCAAACAATGCCAAAGTCTTGGGGCGGGGGGACGGGGAGCAGGGAGGGCGCAAAATCGCCCTCAGTTGAGAACCACGGCTCTAGGCTCTAACTCAAAACATTTGCGAAATTAGAAGCTAATGAATTACCAGAATCTTCCATTCCTCCAGGTTGCTTGAAGGATTCCTCATGAAGGAGGGACAGTTATCTGCCTAGAGCTTTGGGGTTTCAGAGAGGCTTCAATTATGAAATAAGTCTTCGATCATAACTTTGATCGCGAAACTTAGATGATGAAATTAGGTCCTCTTCCTCCTCCCACCCCAAAAAGCAAAAATCAAAGAAAGGACACACCCCTAGACTAACAAATGCCACTCTCCCCTGGGGAGCAGGGGATCCGTTTCTGGCCTGTGACTTCTCCCCAAGTGGCTGCTGTGGGTTGTAACAGGATATCGCTGTGACAGCTTTAACATCCACATTGCCTGCCCACCTCGCAGATTTCCTGGGGTCAGAATTCCTCTCCTTCTGGAATCCACAGCATCTGTCGAACAGCAGAACTGGAGGCTTGCATCTATTAGCCTGCACGTGCTGGGACAAGCCCGGCCCCCTCTCCGACCATGACCCCTTACCTTTACCTGCAGCTTCTCATCCTCCCCGACAAACACGCACAAAGTCTCCCAGGACCTCAGCGGGCAGGAGTTCACCCTCACTGCCGGGTGCACAGGCCCTCCACGCCCCGGGGAAGTGTGGCTCCCAAACTTCTTTCACCGCCACTCACCGCATTTTGTTTCGTGTCCCCTCCCCCGCCCGGTTCACACAGACAAAAATACGTGTTGTTTTTAAACTGTGTTCTGAACTCATTTTGGACTTTCAGAAAAGTTGCAGGAAGACGGCACAGGATTTCCGTACAGCCCCTGCTGTGGTCCGAAAGCGTGTGCCCCCTCAAAATTCATAGGTGGGAATCCTAACGAGCAAAGTGATGGTATTAGGAGCTGGGGCGTTGGGAGGTGCGGAGGCCATGAGGAGGGAGCCCTCGGGGAGGGATGGAATTAGTGCCCTTACAAGGGAGGCTCCGTAGAGCTCTCTAGGCCTTTTCACCTTACGAGGAACGTAGCAAGAAGGCACCATCTGTAAGTGGAGAAGCAGGCCCTCACCAGACATGGAATCTGCCGGCAGCACGATCTTGTACTTCCAACCAAGAGGCTGAGAAATAAATTTCCATTTAAATGCCACCCAATCTGTGCCATTTTGTTACAGCAGCAGGAACCCTAGTCCTCATCCAGCTTCCCCCAGTGTAATGGTCAAAACCAGGAAATTAACATTGGTGCTGTTCTATCAACCGAACTAGGGACTCCCGTTTTCTGCTAATGTCTCTTTTCGGGTTCCAGGACCCCATTCAGTGTCTCACGCGGCATTTCATTATTTCTCCTTGGTCTCCTGAATCTATGAGAGTTCATCGGCCTTGAATTTTATGACCTTGACACTTCTGAAGAGTATTGATCAATTATTTTGTCACATGTCCCTCCCTTTCAGTTGGTCTAATATTTTTTCATGATTGTACCGAAGTTAGACATTTTTGGCAAGAATGCCACAGAAATGATGTAGCCCCCCCCCACTCAAAATATATCTTTAAAAAAAATTTTTTTTAACGTTTATTCATTTTTGAGAGACAGAGACAATGCAAGCAGGGGAGGGGCAGAGAGAGAGGAAGATACAGAATCTAAAGGACGCCCCAGGCTCTGAACTGTCAGCTCAGAGCCCCAGAGCCCCATCCGGGGCTTGAACCCACAAACCATGAGATCGTGACCTGAGCCAAAGTCAGACACTCAACCGGACTGAGCCACCCAGGTGTCCCCAAATACATCTTTTTAAAAATCAAAGTATAGTTGACACCCAAATATATATACCTATGTTTTTAAAGTTTATTTATTTTGAGAGAGAGTCCTGTGTGAGCAGGGGAGAGGCAGAGAGAGAGAGGGAGAGAGAGAATCCCAAGCGGGTTCCCACTGTCAACACAGAGCTCAAACTCACCAACCCTGAGATCTCTTTCCTTTCTCTGCCTCAGTGGCACCACACTGTTTGTGCTGCTTCTTCCTTCCTCGCTGACCAGCTTTTCCCTGCAGGCTTTTGGACTCTCTGTCCTCCCGTCTCTGCCTGATCACAGTCAGCGGACCCCCTCTTTCATTTCCACTCCACGCAGGTGACGTGACCCCATCCCTGCTCTCCCCAATGTGTGTCAGGCCCTGACTTCCAACTGTCTCGAGGCATTTTGATATGGGTGCCCTGCCCTCACACTAAACTCAACAGGCCCAAAATGACCTTTATCTGGCGCTCTCCCCCTCCCAAACTGAATCCCCTTCCCCATATCCTATACCCGTCGGTGGTACACCTATATTCCCCCCTATTTATACACGGGGAGCTCAGCTCTCACTGCCCCGCACTTGGACTGCCATCCAGTCAGCTCCTTTCTTCTCCATTTCCTAATCCAGGGCTTCCCAAACTTTATAGAACATCAGAATCACCCACAGGGCTTCTTGAAGACTGAGGCCCACCCCCAGAGATTATGATTCAGTAGGTCTAGGGCGGGCCCTCAAATTTGCATTTCTAAGAAGTTCCCCGGAGGCCAGAGCAGCTTTGAGACTGGCTGCTTTCACAGAGGAATTTCCAGAGGTTCCATGCACTTCCCGGACTGCGGAGGACCGGCTGCGGGTCCCTGTGGGTCACGTGGTCCACAGACCCTACCTGGCCTGTAGCGTCTCACCTTAAGCCACCGTTTTCCTGAAATAGAATGCCCTGTTCGTCCCTTGCCTTCCAAGGACTCCAATTCCTCTTTCTGCAGGGACTCGCTCCAGACCAGCAGCCCCAAGAAGACCTTTTACTTCTTCAGTCTTCATGGGGTTCTTTCTTCTGGTTCGTGGCAAACGATGAATAAGAATTGCCAGGTTCCCACCAGCCTGTACTCCCAAGGGCCCAGGCTCATTCATCGTGAGGTATTTGTTCTCAGGGCACTTAACTCGCATTTTTCATTATGGCTTCACATGCCGTTTTTGCCTTGCACATCCTCCCATGCACGCGCAGAAACCCAGGGCGTGGGGGCAAGCACCCGTTTGGGACTCCGCCTGAAGCCGAATACCGGTGAGGGGGACTGTTTCCCAGAAAGCAATCCGGCTAACCGACAACGTTAAAGAAACCTAGTGAGGAGCGCTGGATTGACTCAGTCTTGGTCTGGGGATCCTGAGTTCGAGCCCCACCTTGGGTGCAGAGATTACTATTAAAAAAAAATAAATAAATAACTGAAAGGAAAGAAAGAGAGAGAGGAAGGAAGGAAGGAAGGGAAAGAAAGAAAGAAAGAAAGAAAGAAAGAAAGAAAGAAAGAAAGAAAGAAGAAAAGAAAGACAAAGAAAAGAAAGAGAAAGAGAGAAAGAGAAACCTAGTGAGACTTTGCCCTCTCTTTCAAGGACCGCTGAGCCTGTTCTTGTGCTGCCTTAGCCTAGCAACTGCCAGAGAAGCAGGTGTGGGGAGTCTCGCTGGCTCAAGATGTCCAGAAGGGCCCAGGCACGGGGACACTTGGTCTCCCCTATACGTAAACATGTGTGTTTTTAAAAAAATAAAAAAATACAAAATCCGAAGAACGTCCAAAGAAGAGATTATGCCGGGTCCAAGAAGTCGTGCGCCGAGGAAGGGGGGGATCCGTGCTGCGCGGCCCCCTCCCCGCCGGCGCCGGCCTCCCAGGGCCCTGCGTGCGCGTCCCAAGGACTCGCGGGGACACGCACTGCCGCGAGCCACCGGCAGGTGTCTCTCTCCTGGCTCTGGGGCCCACGGTGAACTCACCAAATGGAGGCCCCGGGAGGCGGGGGCAGCGGAGAGCCGCGTCGCCCTCTGTCCCCCCACCACATTTCTCCACGTCCTCGCCTTTGGAACCCTTGGTGGGAGAGGAGTTACCTCGTCGCGCGGGGGACGAAATGCCTTCCTGGCCTGCGAACCTGACCGCTCTCCTTTCTGGGGCTTTTATGGTCTGATGAGCGAGGCCGGGGCTCCGGGGCACCTCTGAAAGGCCATCGGGCAGTGCAGGACCAGGACCCTGGGAACCTTTGTCCCCTGTTTCTCCTCACCTTCCCAGAAAGCAGTAGGAAAAAGGGCCTGCTGTCCTCACAGCTTTTCCCTTTAGGGAAATTCAGTTTCCTAACACGTCGAGTTTTGAAAGAGGCCCCTTTATTGGGTAATGTCAGCAGCCGGGTAGGTGCAAGTGAGGCCGGTAACGATTACTTTATTTTTTTAAACTTAATTTAATTTAATATATATATATATATATATATATATATATATATATATATATATATTTTTTTTTTTTTTTTTTTTTTTTTTTTTTTTTTTTACTTATTTAACGAACGTTTTTTGATCATCGATGGGGTGCCGGCCACCGTATGGGAGATTCAGTGGTGAGCAAGGACTCAGACGCTGTGCTCACTACCCAGACCACCAGAGAAATCCATCAGGTGACAAGATGTATGTGATGCCCATTACTTGAGGGTCCAAAACAACATGGAGGAAGAAAACCACGCGCTCATGAAAAATATGTAATCTGTGCCATTGGTTAGAAGAAGGTTAAGGCGGGCTTGCATTTCTTTGGACCTTTTCACGTCATTTAACAATAACAACAATACCTCTACGGAGGGCTGACGCTGGGGCTGGGGCTGGGGCTGTGCTAGGTGCGGGGGAGACAATGGTGACAATATCGTCCCTGTCCTTAAGGAACTGGTAGCCCAGCGTGCAGTAGGCCAGGAAAACATAATGAACAATTGCGATGCGTCTCGGACCCCCGGCCCATCCTGGTTAGCTGTCTTGATTCCACTGATTTACTCTGTAGGGTACAAGAGGACCCAGGAAAGGGAGGCCCAGTCAGCAGCACCGGGTAGGACCCGAAGGCCAACCCAAACAACGTAGAGTCCCCTAGGAAAGTCACCGTGAGGTGCTGGTGTCCAGGGAAGTACATCAGTTGTCCCATGTCCTAGGACACCCAGGATGTCCTAGGTGTAATAGAAGCACCCCCATTTCCCATCTTGGGTCTGACCTGGCTTCACTGGCTCCCTTTCTGTACAACACATCCATATACTTCCCTCCCCGTCTCCTGAAATCACGTTCTAGAATCTGACTGTTGGGAGAGAAAGAAGTGTCTGCCTTTATCTCGCTCAGTAGTGGTTGTTTTAACGTGCTGACATGATGTTTGGGCTTTTTGTTTGCTTTTTGAAATACGTTTTATAAATTTAGAATTTCGGGAAGGACTTTTTTTTTTTTCCCTCCTACTTTTTAGGTTAACGGAACACTAGCCATGGGGTTCCAACCCCAGACATTTACAGGCAGCTAAAATCTCATCACACAGCCAGAGAAGCAGTCACAAATTCCCATGGCACACTTTCAAGCGTATCTCTGTTCTTGGCCTGCTTCAGGACTGTGGGAGTAAGTCAGTGCTGGAGATATTAACTGGAAGGCACCTGGAGTCCCTCCACACTGATATTCTGTCCCTTTTTCCCCAAGTGAGAAACACGGAGTCCTCTGCAAGCACTGTTAAGAGTTTCTTGTTTGTTTTAATTTATAAAAATACACAGGCCTCTGTGTTCGGTGTTCTCTGAGCTCTGGGTTAAATGGTTAGTGCGATGTTCGGAAAGAAAACTTTGCCTCGTTCAAAAAGCATACCAAAATCTGGTTTACCCTTTTGTCTGTCTGTCCATCCCGGGATAATGCCTGACTACCTAAGTCGCCCTAGGAGCCACAATGGAGAATTCATTTCCTCTCTCAGCTATTGAGTGCTGAAATCATTCTCCTTGGAACAGATGCCATATCTTATCTAGAAAGATACTGAGAAGGCAACATTTGCAATTATTTACAAGGCTGGGCAAAACTATTCCAGCAGACCAAATTCAGAAATGTTTTCACAAGAAAGAGGTGGTCTGACCTGTGACAATCTCATAAAATTTGGGATAGAAAAAAGTCTTTTTTTAAAATTATTATTTAAAGTGGTTTTTTTTTTTTTAATGTTTATTTATTTTTGAGAGAGAGAGAGACAGAATGTGATCGGGGGAGGGGCAGAGAAAGAGAGAGGGAGACACAGAATGCGAAGCAGGCTCCAGGCTCTAAGCTGTCAGCACAGAGCCTGATGCGGGGCTCGAACTCCCAGGCCCCGAAATCATGATCTGAGCCAAAGTTCGGATGCTTAACCGACTAAGCCACCAGGCACCCCTAGAACAGAAAAAAAGTCTTAAGTGTCATTGAATTCAAGTCCCAAACAATGCCTCTGCCGGGTAACTTTCTCACCTCTGAAGAACCATGACCTGTAGCGGGGATGGTCCAGGCGGCCCGCCCACCCTTTCCAACTCTGAGAAATATTTGAGAGTCGGTCCCAGAGCTCCTTGGCCTTGAGCGCCCACTCATCGTTGTGGCCTGGACATGTGGGAGAGGCCTCTTCCACAAAGTAGTTCCTTCAATGTTTGCTGTAGCTCTCGGAGGCCTCCCTTCTGTGGGTTTGCAGTATGGCCTTCGAGTTCGTCAAAAAGTGCTCAGGGAGTACCTAAGGTGTATCAGCAGCAAGGGAATGGCTAGGGGAACCGAACGAAGCCCCAGCCCTCCTGGGACCTGCATTCTATTGACGAAGACAGAAAATAAACAGTTAAGTAAATTTATAACATAATGTCAGGGAATGATAAATACACTGAAGGAAAAGCAAGGTGAAGAGACTGGGAGTGTTTAGGTTGGGAGGTTAAGGGAGGTCCAAACGAGGAGGTAACACAGGGGCGAAGACGTGACCGAACTGAGGGGTGAGCCATGTGACTATGTGAGGGGAAGAGCAAAGACCCCACAAGGATAAACGCTCGACGTTTGAGAAAGAGCAAGAGGCGAGCCAGGCTGAAATGGAGAAGTAAGGGAGAGAAGGGAGGTTTGACAGGTAGCAGGAGTCACGTGGCCTTGAAGGTCTAGGGCCATACTTTGCCCTGTTGAGAGCGGCACGACAGAGAGACATGACATCATTTCAAGACTTCTTCCATATTAGTTGCGAGATTCTAGCTGGTCAAAGTCTCCACAAGAGGCAGTAAGCCAGAATTGCCCCCCACATTTCAGGAGAGGGCTAACTTGCAGAGTAGAGCGGGCCAATCCCCTCCTTTATTCTAGACATGCGATTTCAAATGATACAATCTAAAGCCTCTCGTGGACCATTTTAAGAAGGCTTTTATTTTTGGGGCGCCTGGGTGGCCCAGTCGGTTGGGCGTCTGACTTCGGCTCGGGTCATGATCTCGTGGTTCACGGGCTCGAGCCCCGCGTCGGGCTCTGAGCTGACAGCTCAGAGCCTGGAGTCTGCTTTGTGGATTCTGCCTCCCTCTGTCTCTGCCCCAGCCCAGCTCATACTCTGCCTCTCTCTTTCTCTCTCTCAAAAATAAAACATTAAAACAGAGGAGTTCAGTCTTAAAAAAAAAAAAGAAGGTTTTATTTTTTCATTTGCATATCGCCCTCTTAAACCACACTCCCCACTTCAGTTTCTTCTCTCCCCTCAGCCTCCTGTTCCCTGGAATAACATCTACCGATACCAGGGAGCTTCCAGAAACATCCTAGATGCCGGGTGGTGGCCGACTCATAACAAAGTCTTTACAGGTACATTTTTGTACGTGCCTTATCCTGGTTCCATTTAAACATGCCAGGTTCCAATCATCCTCAACTTGTCTGGATGGCTTTTAGGTACAGAACTGTGGGATGCTTCCCTATTAAATTCTATCTTATGAGACGTGACACTTGGTTCCAACTTTGAAAATATTTTTGGACCCTGGCTCTAGCATCTTAATGTGTAAGCTGTTCCTCCCATATGGGTCACCCACAGATGTCTTCAGGATATCACTTATAACAATATTGTACTGAGTGGGGCTGAAGGCAGAGTCCCGTGGCAAGTCACTAGGGACCTCCATCAAAATTGAAATGGATCCATTTCAAGACTTTTGGGAAGTTGATTGTTCAGCCAGCTACAAACCAATCTAATTGGCCCTACCTCTACCCTACATCTCTCCAAGAATCAACAAAGACACTCTAAGAGAATTTTGTCTGATGCCATACTGAAATTTACATGCCCTGCCTTGACCTTTCAGCCCCACCATACTGTCAAACAAAGAAATGAAGTTCAAGTAGAACACCTCACAGGTCGTATTTCCTCTGGCCCCTCTCTTTTACCAATTCTCCACTTTGCCTCCTGTCCTAAGGCTCCACTGACATGAGTCACTGGCCACAACTAGAAACTCTCTTCCTGCTGTACTGTACAATACAATTTACAGTTTACTGTAACTGTACAATACAATTTTACCTTCCTAAATGTATGATGCACGTAACTGAAAAGTCGTGAATCAATTGTGACAATGCAAATTGTATTTTAAGTATACATGAACTGTTCAATAAGGTTATTGATCATGCCTTGTGGAAGTCCACTATAGTATTTTAAAAATGAAAAACCCTTTTGTAATGCAAGTATAGTACTTTCTAATGTAGGTTTCTGTTTACCTACACTGAATTTTCTCAAAACACATCATACTTTTAAACACAATAATAACAGATCAGCGCTGCTATAACTTGAATCACCAGTAAATCTAATACCTGTCAAAGATGTACTCCTGTCAGGAAACTCTTTAACCTCAAATTTTCAGACTCAGTAAAATAACAGTATATATATATATATATATTATATATATATATATACATACATATATATATATACATATATATATACGTATATATATGTATGTATATATATACATATATATGTATGTACATATACATATGTACATATGTATATATGTATATATATGTGTATTATATATATATTATATATATAATATATATATAATATATATATACTGTATATATATTATATGTATAAATAGTATATATATTTTATATACGTATAAATAGTATATATATATTTTTATATATAAATGTATAAATAGTGTGTGTGTGTGTGTGTGTATATATATATATACACATATATAAATGAATGTTTATTCATTAAAAAAATTTTTTTAGGGGTACCCGGGTGGCTCAGTCGGTTGGGCGTCCGACTTCGGCTCAGGTCATGATCTCACAGTTCGTGGGTTCGAGCCCCGCGTCAGGCTCTGTGCTGACCACTTGCTCAGAGCCTGGAGCCTGCTTCAGATTCTGTGTCTCCTTCTCTGTCTGCCCCTCCCCTGCTCATGCTTTGTCTCACTCTGTTTCTCAAAAATAAATAAATGAAATAAATAAATAAATAAATAAATAAATAAAATTAAAAAATTTTTTTAATTTTTACTTATTTTTGAGATAGAGATAGACAGAGGACAAGCAGGGGAGGGGCAGAGAGAGAGGGAGACACAGAATCCGAAGCAGGCTCCAGGCTCTGAGCTGTCCGCACAGAGCCAGACACAGGGCTCAAACCCACGAACTGTGAGATCATGACCTGAGCCAAAGTGGGACGCCAACTGACTGAGCTACCCAGGTGCCCCAGAATGTTTATTCATTTTTGAAATAGAGAGAGGGAGAGAGAGAGAGAGAGCGCGAGTGCACAAGAGCATGAGCGGGGGAGGGGCAGAGAGTGAGGAAGACAGAAGATCTGAAGCGGGTTCTGCACTGACAACAGCAAGCCCGATGTGGGGCTTGAACTCACAAACCTTGAGATCATGACCTGACCTGAAGTTGGACACTCAACCTACTAAGCCACCAGTCACCCCTAGTATATATATATATTTTTTAACTGGTACTTTATGTGAATATAAACAAAAGCAATTTCCATCTGGTTTTATATTGATCCTGAATTATTTTCAAGTCCTCATTGTTTCTCCTTTGCAAATTAGCTCACAGATCTGCGTGAGGACGGGGTCATGTTTCTCTTACCTTTCACTATCTTCACAGAGTCAGGCATAAAGCTGGAATATATGCACCGGGTGCTCAATAAGTATTTCTTGAACAGATATAATGAGGAATAAATGAACGTATGTGAATGTATGTGTACAAAAAAGACACTTCATCTGTTCATATAATGATTTTAATTTTGCAGGGGAGCAAATGTAGCCGTGACCACTGCCTTCTAGAAAGGAACTTTTGGGGCAAAAATTACCATCCCAGATGCATAAATAATAGTAATACTCTTGATCAGCGGTTCTCGAACCTGTTGGTCACAGGATCCCTTTACGCTCTTAAAAAGTTATTAAGAACCCTAAAGAGTTTTTATGTATCTAGGCTATATCCAAGGTATTTGCCATATTAGAAATTAAAACAAAAATTAACCCTTTACTAATTCATTTAAAATAATAGCAATAAACCCATAATACACCAACGTAATTAATGTTTTATGAAAATACATTTCCAAAACAGGAATAAATTAGCGATGGGGCGCCTGGGTGGCTCATTTGGTTAAACGTCCCACTTTGGGGCGCCTGGGTGGCGCAGTCGGTTAAGCGTCCGACTTCAGCCAGGTCACGATCTCGCGGTCCGTGAGTTCGAGCCCCGCGTCAGGCTCTGGGCTGATGGCTCAGAGCCTGGAGCCTGTTTCCGATTCTGTGTCTCCCTCTCTCTCTGCCCCTCCCCCGTTCATGCTCTGTCTCTCTCTGTCCCAAAAATAAATAAAAAACGTTGAAAAAAAAATTAAAAAAAAACAAAAAACAAAAAAAACGTCCCACTTCGGCTCAGGTCGTGATCTCACGGTTCCTGGGTTTGAGCCCCACGTCGGGGGTGGGCTCACTGCGGTCAGCACGGGGCCTGCTTTGGATCCTCTGTCCCCCTCTCTCTCTGCTCCTCCCTGGCTAGCGCATTCTCTCCTTCTCTCAAAAATACAATGAACATTTTGAAAAAAGTAAAAATAAATTAGTGAGAAGAGTGACATTGTTTTAAAGTTTTGCTAATCTCTTGAATGTCTGGCTCGGTAGGAGCTGGATTCGCGTATTCGCTTCTGCATTCTGTGGTGGTATTACATGACACGTGGCTCCTAAAAACTCCACTGGACACGCACCACGCAATGGGAGCCAAAGAAGCAAACGATGCCTTTGTATCATCACGAAAATAGTTTTGATCTGCGGACCCCCCGAAGGGGTTTTCAGGATGACAGCAGTCCCTGGACTATATTTTGAGAACTAGTCTAGAGGTTGACACTGTTTAAATAATAAGAGCAATGTCATTCATAACATTTTCTTCTTTGCCTTGAATATTAGAAAGTTCAGAACGAGGTTTACGAATCAGTTCAGGCCGGGAACTCGAGCCTGTCCAGCCTCTGTCACTCCACTCATCTGCAACCTGTTTGCTACATGGCTTATACTTTTTTTTTTTCTTAAAATTTTTTTTTACATTTATTTATTTTTGAGAGAGAGTGAGACGAAGTATGAGTGGGGGAAGGGCAGCGAGAGAGGGAGACACAGGATCGCAAGCAGGCTCCAGGCTCTGAGCTGTCACTACAGAGCCCAACATGGGGCTCGAACTCACGGACCACGAGATCATGACCTGAGCCGAAGTCAGACGCTCAACCGACTGAGCCACCCAGGCATCCCTTTTACTTTTTTTTTTTTTTTTTTTTTTTAGTGTTAATGGCTTTTGGTCACATTTCTTCTGTGTTTTTATTAGAAGTTGCTTCCAATCCTTTTTGGAAATAAGTGGGGTTTTTAAAAACGTGTGTGTGCGCGTATATGTATTTCAGCACACATAAGTTTCAAATTACACTTTTATTTCATTTTCGTATCTGTCTAAGCTAGCACACCATCAACAGGATGAAAACATATACGATAGTCACATAAAACATTAAGATGTCTGGGGCGCCCGGGTGGCTCAGTCGGTTAAGCATCTGACCTTGGCTCAGGTCATGATCTCACAGTTCGTGAGTCCGAGCCCCAGGCTGGGCTCTGCGCTGACAGCTGGGAGCCCGGAGCCTGCTCCAGATTCTGTGTCTCCCTCTCTTTCTGTGCTCACTCTTTCTCTCTCTCAAAAATAAATAAATAAACATTGAAAACACAAAAAAAGATTAAGATGTCTGTTTGATGGGCTTTCTTAATAGTGCCCAGAGGACAGGAGTTGCATCATAAGGAAACTGCTACCTGAAAAGACACAGCTCGAAGAGATACAATTTATCACTCCGGAAATTAGGCTCCGGTGTCTGAATTGTTCCTCAACACCCCCACCCGCACCATTCCACGTTTTCTATGTCAATAACTAATTTGATTGAAGCCTAGGATAGTCACGCTTTATAAACGTCTGCCCATCGCGCTTCCTTCTTCTGTCTGGAAGACCCGCGTGCAGCCAGTCACGCGGTAGGGGATCCCACCTGTGGCCACCCTGACTTCGATCGGGCTGTGCACCTGACCCAGGCTGGACCCTTCACACTTTCCGTCCTGGGCCAGAATCTCTTCCCTAGAGAAGAAGTAGATGTGGTAGTTGTTAAGGGGGTGTCTTGCCCTGGGGCTGGCGGCCCGGCCCGTGGAGAAGGGAAAGCTGACTGCACAGAGAGACCTGATGTGGAGACAAAAGCTGGAGAAGGTGTCCTGCCTGGGTTCCTGGCACCCATCTGCCCTTGAGTTTCAGGAAGACGCTGCTTTCTGCACACATTTCCCTGGCTGCTTGAGCCAGCTCAAGCGGATTGCTTGCAACCGAAAGGTCTTAAATGAGGCGAAGAGAAAGCCAGAACCATCTGTGAGGTTTGTTTGGTTTTTTTTCCCCCTCTATATCGGTCTGGTAAAGGATCCCGGAGAGCGCTGTGGGTCCTAAATATGCATTTCCTCTCTGAGGGCTTGCATCGGGCGAGGCCAACTAGATTAGCAAATATTTTCTCCAGCTTTTCCTCCCCAGAACGCAAATGTATAGATTAGGAAATATTTCCCCCAGCCTTCCATCCCCGGAGGACAAATGTACGGAGGACCAGAGTCGGATGGAGTTCGCAATTGACTCTGCGGGTGAGTATTTGCCGAGGGCCACACACCCAGGGACCTGAGTGACAGAAATCCCCAGGTGCCCGGGAGAAGACTGGCAATTATGTTTCCAATCACCTGCCTGTTCCCGGCGCCTCCAAATCAGCACTCCCCAGAGCCCTGACCCTCGGTGGCTGGCAGGGCGACCCACTTTTAACGGTGCCAATTTTTAGCAGCTGGAAACAATAAACGCAGAGGGAGGTGAATTCCTGGAGGACTGATTTCTCCTTGACTGGTTTTCGAAAGCCAGAAGATGCTGTGGGGCTATAGCAGGGCAGCAAGGACCGTGGGAAGCCGGTGGCCCAGGCTCCCTCCTGCCAGGGACGGCGGTCGACACGCTTCCTCGGGCCTCAGGTTTTGCAGCTGCGGGATGAGGAGCTAGAAGTAGATGGTCTTTCATATGCCTTTCGTCTTCCACTTTCTCCCATCTTTGTGAGCTGGGAAAGATTTACGCAGAACTTCATCTTGATTTTATTACTGTTAGTTCATCTTCTGGTGACACGGCCAGCGGCGGCCTGAGCGCGGGGAAGTAAGTGGCTCTCTCTCAGGGATGATTTAAGAGGTGCTGAAAGCCCAGAGTAGCCTCCCTCTCTGTTCCGCCACAGCAAGGGCCTGAGGCTCCCTTGCCCCGAGCCAGACCTGGGATCCAAGCATTGTTTGTAGACGGTCTCGGTCAAATGGCAAACACATGCCCATTGTTCCTCGGGGAGCCCATCAGCCTGGACTTGCCCCTGGATTCCCTAGGAATGCGAGCAGGAATGGCCAGGAGAGGTCTGGGGCCCAGGGCATCCCAGCGGGGACCGGCCTCCTGAGCACAGGGAGGTGGCTTGTCAGCCGCAGGCATCAGCCTAGGCTGTGCTTCATTTTGACTCCCCTGCTGGTTTCCCCCTCCTCAGGGGGCCCTGCGGGGAAGGAGGAGGTTCTCTGACCGCGTTCCGGTGTCCCACGGGCTCCCTCCTCTATGCCAGGAAAGCAGGACTTCAGGCCCCTGGCGGAGGAGTTTTTTAGAGGAAGCCTCACCTCTGTCTTCCACCACATAGGCTGTCCTGACAAAAAGATGAGGCCGAGTAGGCCACCCTGGAGAAAATGGCCCGATTCTGTGGTGGAGCAGCCCGGAACCAGAGGCCCCTTCCATAGTGGGGACTCACGACTGCTCCCAGAGCTGGTCATGAGAACTGGTGTCCCCCTTCACTGGGCCGGCTGCCTCAGGAGCTGCCTCACGCACCCACCACCAAAAAATAAGGCTGGGGTGTCAGGCTGTGTAGCAAGCCTCCTTTTGTTCGCTTCCGTTCTTAACTCATAAACATGGAAAAAGGGTAACCAGAAGGATAACTTCCTAGCACTCCTGAGGGGGGGGTATTTATCAATATGGCAGCCGTACACGCTTTAGAGATAAATGAACCATCGGATGGCACCCTGAGGTATTATTCCACGACACAGAGTTTTAAACACCGATTCCCTCTGCTAAACACCGATTCCCTCTGCACTCCATTGGAACGGGTGTAGAACATTGTATGTTAAGAACCAGGCTTCGGGTGTAGAACATTGTTAAGAACCAGGCTTCCCGCCGACTTTCTTAGACGGCTGGGCTGATCAAGGCTTTATCTCATGGCCGGGTGAGGACTAGGGCGTGTTCTGGTGACGTATGAGTGTGTAGATACCAAGTAGTAATGAAAACGCAACCGAAGCAAAAAACGTCCTTAGTGGTAGCGCGAAACCTTCTGAAAAGAAACCATCTGAGGAGCCTAACAGAAACAGGTGTGTTTTGTATTTGCCGGGGATAAACAGGAAAGGAACAGGCACACATGCCGAACCACAAATATCCCATCGCCACCACCCGGCACCCGTCTCCTTAGTCTCCAGGGAAAGTCACCCCGTAACGCAGTGTAGGACCCAAGAATCCCAGTTTTTTCCAGGGGGTTGCTCATAATCCAGCAGAGATTTCTGGATGTGTTGCAAGGGCCCCATTAAA
Source organism: Panthera leo (assembly GCF_018350215.1). Taxonomy (NCBI): domain Eukaryota; kingdom Metazoa; phylum Chordata; class Mammalia; order Carnivora; family Felidae; genus Panthera; species Panthera leo. The sequence goes on from NC_056679.1 coordinate 9,555,762, forward strand.
ACCCCCAAGTTTAACTTGCCTTGGCCGTCTCCCCCTCCTCACTACTGTGTATTTCTTTTGTGGGAGAGTGTGAGTCCTGGGCCTGTCACCAAGAGCTGTGCGGTTATGGCCAAAGCACTTAGCCTATCGGGGCCTCGGTGTCCTAAAGGGCAAAATTAGAATAACAGACCCACGTGATTTACTGAACTTGCGGCGGGCGTTGGGGGGGGGGGGGTGTGGGGAACCAGACGGTGGCCGTCACTTCTGGCAGCAGAAATACCATACTCTCCTTCCCTGGAACTCCGCGGTCCAGGCCACCTTATCTTTCTATCTGCCCGCCCCCGCGCAGGTGTCCAAATAGGAAATTCTGCTCTAAACGGTCCTGTCTACCTGCACACCGGCACCAACTTGCTCCCCTGTTCTCTCGCCTCTCTCCCAGCCCCCTTTGAGACCCTCATTGTCCTCTTTATGATAAGAAAGACTACTGGGCTTTTATCTGTGCCAAACTTCAAGAGCACAATCATCGCTAAATCGAGAAGAGAAGCAGAGGGAAAAGCGGAGGGCGCGGCCTTTGGGGCTGGGCCTTGATACAAGGGCAGGGCTTTGGGGAGGGGGGGCGCAGGCGGGAAGGGGAGCAGAAAGCAGAAAGCGGCGCTGCGGGGGGGCCCTCCAGGACACCCCTGCGGTGGGGGTGGGGGTGCCGGGGAAGCTTTCGCCTCTCTATTCTTGACTGAGGGCCTGAAACCACACTCGGCCCAAATCTGGGGAAACGAGGGGCCACCGGCTACCCTGGGGAGGAGAAGGAGTGGGAGGAGGTGGGGAAAGGAGGCGGGAGGTGAGAGGAAGTGGGGGATGGGCGGAGGGGGAGGGGGGTGCAAGTGGGGGCTAGGAGGAGATGGGAGAGAGGATGTGGGAGAGGAGAAGGGAGATGTCAGGGAAGAGGAGCTGGGAGAGGGTGAAAAGGGGGGAAGGGGGAGAGGAAGTGAGGGAAGGAGGTGGCAGGCGTGGGGGGGGGGTTCGAAGACGAGGACAGGGAGGTAGGAAGAGAGGTAGGGACACAGGTGGAGGAAGGGGGGTTGGACAAGGTGGGGGGGGAAGTAAAGGAAGTAGGGAGAAGTGAGAGGGAAGGAGGGAAGAGGAGGTGGGGAGTGGCAGAGGTGGAGAAAGGAAGACATGGGGGTAGGAGGAGATGAGAGGAAGGAAAGGAGGTGGGGGGGAGTGGGAGAGGAAGGAGCGAGGAAGGAGGTGAGAGGCGGGCGGGCGGGGGAGGGGCCGGAGTGGGGGCGGGGTGGTAGAAGGAAGGAATGGGCTCGGGAAGAGGTGGGGAGGGAGAGAAGGCGGGTGCGAGAGGGAGAAGCGAGGGAAAGAAGAGGGGAGACGCCGAAGGGGTTAGAAGTGGAGGAAGGAGGGGGGGAGAGGGGGCAGGGCGGGAGGAAGCAGGGATGAGGAAGTAAGAGGAGGGGGCGGGGCGGAGGCGGTGGAAGGAGGAAGGGGGCGGCCGGCGAGGGCGCAGAGCCCGCCCGGCGGCGGGAGGACGGGGCGCGGACTGGAAGCGCCGCTCGCGGGAGCGGAGACGCTCGGGCAAGTCCGGGCGGGCCGCGCGAGTTCTCTAGTTTCTCTAAAGCCCAGGGCCGGCCGGCGGCTCGGGTTGGCCCCGCGGGGCCCTCCCGCGACGGCGAACCCCCCCCCCCCCCCAGCCCAAAGCGGCCCGCCGGCCCCGCCCAGCCCGGGCAGCCCCCGGCGGCAGGGGTGTATCGGGGCGGGCGGCCGCGCGGCTCCGGGAACTCGGCTCCGTCAGACTTCCGGGACAGAGGAGGCTTTTCTGCTCCAAATCCACCAGACTCCTCCGACGCGCTTTGCTTTTACGGTGGAAAAACTCCGATAACCGTTTAAAAAGGCACACACAGCCCTGAAAATAAGTGAAATTAGAACCTGCCGACTTCACTTCCTGGAGGCTTTTTGTTGGGGCTTGAAACTGGGAATCTATGCGGGTCATCCTCGTAAGTGCCTTTTTTATCCGTTCACACCGATGCTCGGGCGTCTACACTACGTTTAACATCGTTAGCCTGGTGGCGTTTTGACAGTGTAGTAACGTGATTTAATGACGGTTTCTGCCTTGGTCGGTTAACGTGGCCTCACATGGTAACCTGAAATAAATGCATACGCGTTGCAAAAATAAAGGCGCCGAGGGAGAGTTCTCTTTTTAACCCTGCTGTAAAATAGATAAGAAAATATCCCCTAGGGCGATGCCAATATTGGGAAGAGTCGAGTATTAGGTAGACCTTGGAAATAAATGTTAGAAACAACAAAAACATTGGCTTGTTCATAGCCATTTGTAAATTAACATTATAAAATCATTAAATAATACTAGGGATGAAAACTCGTTTCTTGTAAGTTGCTGTTTTAGAACCTGAATCCTATATAGTACAATCACTCATTAGCTCTGAAACAGCAGCTTCAATGGTTCTGTACCGACAAGTTCAACTTAGGAAATTTCCAAATGCGGTTACTACAAAGCGATGCGGTATGGGGTGCTTCCTAAAAGGGAAGGTTCTTCCCCCCCAGAGGCGTTACTCCATTTTCCTTTAAAATGAGCTGAAAAGCCAGGGAATCCTAAATTTTCAGTTGGCTGACGCCAGTTGATGATCACTGGCAAACTGGCATGATAAGGTTAATCATCCCTAGATGATAAGTTAATTGGTCCAATTCAGTTTACAAAAATTTGGCCGTCAGGCCACATGTGACACGCGGTATAAAATCTAAAGACCCATGCGGTGTGGGTTTTATCAAATCAAACCAGCAGCACTGATCGGATATAGCTTCTTATAAGCATAATGCGGAGACCCGTGCCTCTGATCGAAACCATTTTACACGGAACAATATTCCAGTGACTCTGTGAAGCTTAACTCCCTGGGATTTGTATACTCCAGACCTCAGGTTGCAGGCTGGAGCTCCATAGGCCACCATGTTTTCCAGACCTGTGTGTTCGGTTTTCCAGGTGTGTTTTAAACCTTTGAAGTAGCTATCTATGGTTTAAAACCAGGATATTTCCACTTGCAAAGCTGGACTTTTGGCTTTTCTTGGAGATACGAGACCCGGCCACAGGGGAGGGACTTGTGGGCTGGAGCCCAGCCGTCTGTAAGGTGGGACAGTCTACAGTTATCCACTCCTCCCCACCCCGCCTTCATTCGTCAGGTACTTGTCTGCCCTGTGCACTTGAGTGTTCTAGTTCTGCCCCAGACAGGCCACTTTACCCAGTGCTTGCCCTTTTATTAGGATGATTCAAGTCATAGGTGATTTAGGCATGCTAGGTCTATACTTAATGCGTGTGTAATTAAAACCGCAAATCTTGATTTTCAGAAACTGATCTTGACAGATTCAACCAGTCAGTAACTGACTCTATGCACATTTCTTGAAGACAGGCACTACAGAATGTCCCGGTTTTCTCTATTCTGCCTTTCCAAAAGATGCAGCAAGACGTAGGGGAGCAGGTGATCTCCGGAATTAAACGTGGTTTGGATTCCCGCTAGGTACTTGTGCAATGTTAGGCAAGTTAGTTACTGGCCTTGAACTTGTGTCTTTATTTTTTTTATTAAAAAAAAATTTTTTTTTAATGTTTTTATTTACCTTTGAGACAGAGCAGAGCAGGGGAGGGGCAGAGAGAGAGGGAGACATAGAATCTGAAGCAGGCTCCAAGCTGTCAGCACAGATCCGGGTGCGGGGCTTGAACTCACAGACTGTGCGATCATGCCCTGAGCCGAAGTTGGACGCTCAACCGACTGAGCCACCCAGGTGCCCCTGAACTTGTGTCTTTAGATGTAGTAAAACTACCACCTTGGATTATTGAATATTACATTGTTCTATGTGATAACATCTTAAAAAAATTTTTTTTTAAGTTTTGTATTTTGAAAGAGAAACAGAGAGAGAGGGCAGAGGAGGAGCAGAGAGAGAGAGGAAGAGAGAGAATCCCAAGCAGGCTCTGCGCCCTCAGCATGGAGCCCAGTGCAGGGCTCAGATTCACCAACCACGAGATCATGACCTGAACCGAAACCAGGAGTTGGACACTTAACCGACAGAGCCACCCAGCCACCCCTGTATATGACAGCATGTTGAATAGTACCTGGTCCACGGTAACCACCCAGATTAGTTTTCCTTGCCCTTGGGATTTCAGTTACTAATGTGGGTCCTTGAGAGAAATTCTAATTAGATCTTTTTACTTGCCTACAAAATCCTGCTTTAGTAGCATCCAAACTTTGACATGCAGGAGACTTACCTGGGTACTTGGTTAAAATCTTGCTGGTTTCTGGGTCCCCCTCCCCACCCCCCCTCAGGATTTTGATTCCGGAAGTCTCAAATGGCACCCCGGGGCTTCACATTTTGGTGTTGAATTCTGGGACTAGAGGTCTTCTCGGACTTCATTCTGACAGTCTGAGATGCAGCCTGACTCTGGTCATTCAAGTGAATGAGGAGGAGAACAGGAGGGAACAACGGGCCGATTCCCTGGCTGGTCCTGGCCAGCATGCTGACCCTGCAGCTAGATCGCGTGCCCTCCTTGGGTCCTGATTGCCTGCTCATCAATTCACAGACATTTAATGAGCACTTACCAGAAGTTCACTGAGCCGGCATTAGGTATATGAAGGTAGCTGCAGTGGTTTCTGTGCAGGGATCTCAGGGAACTGAACGCCAAGCCCAGGGCCTGACACAGGTGTCAGTTTCAGTGTTTCCTACCAATGCCATTCTTTCCAGGGACGCCCTTGAGCCCATCACCAGCCCGTCCTCCAGCCCAGCACTGTGCATTTTCACGTCTCCTTGCCGGGCTTCCTATCCGTTACTTCTGCATTATAGGTGGGTACTTAACCTAGCACTGCATAGGCGCTCTTTAGATATTTGGGGGATTTAATTTCCTTTGGCAAATCTGTCTTCTGGAACTTGGTCCATGTTCGTGGAATCATCACATAGTTGAGCCGGGAACTGTCCCAGAAGCTGAGGAGGCGACAGTGCACAAAATTTAAAAATCCCTGCCTCCGTGGGGAAGAGAGGCCATACGAGCAACCTGTTTGGACTTCTGTATTTGATTGCTGTCTGTACCCTGAAATGTGCTGCAGGCTTGTTTGTTCTGGCTCCTACCTTAGTTCCCTGCCAGGTGGACTTCTGTCCCAACCCTGGTCTACACCAGCCCCGTCCTGGGGCAGTTCTCTGTGTGGCGGAGAGCTCTCGGTTAGCCAAGCGTCTGCAACTCCTCTAGGCTCTAACCACGATCAGTCATTCATTTCCAAATGCCAGAAGTTTCTACACTACGTTAATTTTGATTTTAATATTTGTTTTTGAGAGAGAGAGAGAGAGAGAGAGCGCAAGTGGGGAGGGCCAGAGAGAAAGACAGAGGATCCGAAGGGGGCTCTGCGCTGACCACAGAGAACCTGATTCATGGCTCGAATTCAAAACTGAGATCATGAGCAATCAGTTAATTTTTTTTTTAAATGCAGCTTGTATATCCTCTCTCACAGAATATTAAGGGAAGACTTGATAAAGCCAAGTGATTCCGCGGTCTCTCATTTGTTTTGTTCTTTTGCAATAGTGCTTTTCTTTTGAAGTGTCTCCGCTATTACACCAAATATAAAAATAACTCTACTTTGCATGCATATTCCATAACTTATTTTGAGCAGAACTTTTAAGAATTTATCAGTAAAAGATAATCTTACCTTTATTATTTTTTTAATTAAAAAAAATTTTTTTATGTTTATTTTTGAGAGAGAGGGAGCAGGGGAGGGGCAGAGAGAGAGGGGGACAGAGGATCCAAAGTGGGCTCTGTGTTGATAGCAGACAGCCGGATGTGGGGCTCGAACTCATCAACTGTGGGATCATGACCTGAGCCAAAGTCAGACGCTTAACCAACCGAGCCACCCAGGCACCCCAAGATCATCTTACCTTTAAATGTGTGATCTGGGGGTCCTGCCTATGTTTTGCTGCATTCTTGAGCTCCTTGTATTTTTAAATCCAAGTCCAGTTTTATTCATAAAAATGAGAGGGGATCTCAGTTTTCCAAATACTCTACAAAGTGAGTTGCATCTGAAAATTCAGGTTAAAGAAGTCTAACTTTAATTTTTTTTATTAAAAAAGTATTTTAACATTCATTTTTGAGAGACAGAGCACGAGCAGAGCAGAGGCAGAGAAAGAGGGAGACACAGAATTGGAAGCAGGTCCCAGGTTCCGAGCTGTCAGCACAGAGCCCGCCGCGGTGCTCGAACCCACAATCCTTGAGGTTATGACCTGAGCTGAAGTCGGACACTTAACCGACTGAGCCACCCCACGCCCCCAAAAGTGTGATTTTAACTACTTCTCTAAAGAGTCAACTTTTTGTGAAAATGCCCCTCAAATATCTTATTTCTATCTCTTCACGTGGGTATATTTGTATATTTGACCTCTGTCTGTTCTTGTCTTTGACTCTTTGCATGTCTTTTTTCATCTTCCAAGTCTGTATGATTTCCTGTTGAGAAATATGTGAACTGGGTTAATGGAAATTCTTTGAGAAACACATTCAAACACAAGGATTTCACTTTTCTGCTGTGAAGTACGAGATAAGCAATTTATTATTTTATTTTATTTATTTATTTTTTTTAATGTTTATTTATTTTTGAGACAGAGAGAGACAGAGCATGAACAGGGGAGGGGCAGAGAGAGAGGGAGACACAGAATCTGAAACAGGCTCCAGGCTCTGAGCTGTCAGCACAGAGCCCGACGCGGGGCTCGAACTCACGGACCGTGAGATCATGACCTGAGCCGAAGTCGGACGCTTAACCGACCAAGCCACCCGGGCGCCCCTATTTTATTTTATTTTTTAATGGTTATTTATTTTTGAGAGAGAGAGAGAGTATGCAAACCGGAGGCAGAGAGAGGGGATCCAAAACGGGCTCTGCGCTGACAGCCGTGAGCCCAGCGTGGGGCTTGAACTCTCAAACTGTGACATCATGACCTGAGCTGAAGTCAGACATGCAACCCGACCGAGCCACCCAGGGCCCCCCCCCACCCAAGATAAGCAATTTAATGTGCACATAGTATTAGTCTTTAGTAATACACAGTGTTAAAACGCCACGAATCCCCCATGGTCACTCTAAAAAGCAGCCAGGTTGCTGTGCTTAGCACAAGTTCAAACTGCTACATTAGAACTTAATTTGAGAGTCTGCGCGCATGCACCGTGGAAAGCGGCCAGCACTGGATGGAACCACCCGTCAGAGCAGTTGGGGTTGGAAAAAAAACCCAAGATCTGGCTGCTCTATATAATGAGAATACAGACATCATGATATTGACACAGTGACACATTCCCACCACAACCCAAGGTTTACTTCGAGAACCTGAAAGAGATAATGCGCCGCATTCTTTTCTCTTCATAACCCCCCCCCCCCCCACCGCTGCCCAGGGGTGACGGTTAAGAGGGGGTGTGGGGTAAGGGTGAAAAATCTGAACCTGGATCTGGACGGGCCACAGTAACAACCGTGAGAAATCCACTTTTGTTGTACCTGGTGTTTCCCCTCACTGAACTGACATTTAGTGATTGGAATACCTGAACGCACACCAAAACTTGGGTGTCTTATTTTAGGCTAAAATCGGGGCTCAGGTGGCCTTGGGAAAGGGAACCAGACAGATGCAAACTTTACAGGCAAAAAAAAAATAGTGTCTCCAACTCGAGGCTTGGCCCAGCTGCTCTGAAGGCTGTTTGTGTTTTTTGTTTTTTGTTTTGTAAATCCTGCCTCGGCTTTCGTTCTCTTTAATGGCATTTTCGTGCTCTCCCCCACCCCACCCCCAGGACCTCTCCAGTAAAATCTTTACCAGGCACGCTGGGACTCCTGCCCTTCCCTTCAGTAATTGGTGATAAGATTTCTCCTGTAGTACAGATACATACAGATTTGTTCCCTCTCCTGCTTTTATGATACTATTTTAGAAACGGAGCTGCCGTTAAAGGTTGTGTTTGAACACATCTTTGGAACAAGAACTTTAATTAAGGGATCAAAAGGCTTAAGCTCATGCTTTTTAATAACTGAAGCCAGTATCTATAATTTTTCTTATCTAAAATCTATGGAAATTCTTATCAGCCTAGCTTCTTTTACTTCCAACTTGTAATGAAACTTTTCCTTCAAGCTCCCTTTTTTATACCCAGTAGGACCAAGTCTTGTGATTATCATCAGCTAGAAGAAATCCATACGTCTCCCCCGGTAACATGAAGTCGCCATGTTGCCAAGGACCCTAGGGATTTTCTTCTCTGGTCATGGTCACAGCCAAAGTCTTCTTGAAAGACACATTTTCATTTCATTGCCATATTCGGTGGCTAAGAGCCTTCTGGTTACGTTGCTAAACTTTTAGAATTTAATTTGCTCGATTCAATGGCCGAAGAAACCCACCGATGACTGTATGTACTCATACATATGAAATAAATGACACGTGCCAGCCCCGGGAAGATGAGCCATTCCTCCTGCTAATCTGGGGAGATGTGTGTGAGTTGTCTTGCTTTTTGTTTTGGAGGGTGAGGGCTGCTGGTGTGGGTAGATTTCCAAACCACCCCAGAGAACCTGATGGGGGGAAACTCAAAGCAGGCTCAGGGAGCAGTCCTAGGTTGGGGGGTGGGGGTGGGGGAGAGCTAGAAAAAGATTGGAGAGTTCCAGGAACTGGAATTGTTTAGCATGCAAAGCGGGGACAGGAGAATTGTCGTGTCCTACCACAAGTGCAAATTCAGAGAAAACAGGGATTTCGACCCCAGTGGAACGTAAAAAGGGCAGACTTTAAATTTAGAACCAATAATCGCCGTGAGTTGATTAATGACATGAACCGGCCTAAAGTTGGTATCCCAAACTGCTGGCGTGTGGCTTTTGTGTTCTCTTAGCTCTGTAACACTTTGTCTGGAATACAAGCATCTAGGTAAAGGTAGATTTCCAGATCCTTGGAAAGTCAGCTGTCGCCCACACGTAAGAAAAACTGTAAAATGTCAAGTGGGCTCAGATGTGGGTCTTGCCCCTTGGGGTGTTTTGCTCACAGTGTCACTGTTGGAATGGGGTTGGGGGGTCTGTCATGAGGGTGCACGCACACTCCGTGAAATCACCTTCAAAAGCTTGAGACAGCTTTTTAAAAAAATGTTTGTTTATTTTGACACACAGAGTGAATGGGGAGGGGCAGAGAGCGAAGGAGAGAGAGAATCCCAAGTGGACCCCACGCTTAGCTCATAGCCCGACATGGGGCCCCATCTCACGTCCGTGAGCTCACGACCTCAGCTGAAATCAAGAGTCAGACGCTTAACCGACTGAGCCCCCCCGGTGCCCCGAGACCTCTTTCAAAGGGACTTTTCTAGCTTAATAATAGCCAACTGTAGATTTGTCGTGAGAGAACCATTCTACCAACTTTATTGAATATATTTTTATTTTCACTTTGTTGACTTGGAGTAGTGAGTAAAAACGAAATGATTTCCCTCCCTTAAGCTAGATGTTGACCATTTGGAAACACAGCCTAAGAGACTTCCAAAAACGAGTAAATATCTCCTGCTGTTTGAATGGCCAGCCTTCAGACTGATTAAGAAAGTGCTCAGGCAGGTATTCTGAGTCACTGTGTGATTCCAGACATGCCCACTGACCTCTCTCCAGGCGTAAGTGAAGTTAATGTTTTTCCTCTCACCAGCTCACAGTGGTGCTTGGGGGACGGGAAAAATGAACGTGGCAAAGTCCAGTGCAGAGTTTTTAAATGCCGTAGGAAAAATCAGGTAAAAAAAAAAACCAAAACAAAAAACAAACCAAACAAACCACTTCTTTTTGGTGAAATGTAGCCTGCTGGGTGAAAGACACAGGGCATACAGTCTTCTTGGCCCCCGGACAAAAGTATCCATCCTTCTCTAACTCCAAATGAAAGGTAGAAAAACACCACGGAAGGTTTTAAGAAAGGAAGCGGAGCAGTCTGTAGACCTACGAGGCGAGTCCTGTTCCTTTCTCATGTCTCCGGGACAGAAAATGTGGTCAATATCAAGATGTTTCATTGCTGATACTTACATAGAGAGGCCTCAGCGCTCACATCTCAAAAAACATGTCTTCGGATGCCAATTTCACCTCTGAAAGTGAGCAGAACTGAGCTGTCCTAAAGGGGTGTCATTGTGGGCGTTGGGAGGGTGCCCAGGCTGTGTCTTTCGTCCGTTCTCAACTGTTGCTTCTTAAGACATACACATTCGTGCCCCAGCGTGGTGTCCAGCCCGTGCTGACACACACATACTCTGCTGCAACGCCTTTCCCTACTAGCGGGCCACGTGCACGTCGTTTTACGACACAGGGTTGTCTGAATGGCCATCTTTCGAGCAGCACGCGCTCTGAAGCATCCTTCGCCACTGCATGGGGAAATGTAATCAGAAGTCAGGCCGGCTGGGCGTCTAACGAGAGAGAAGCAAAGGTTTCATTAAAGACGAGTTGTTTAAAATGTCAGCAAGGGGGGCGGGCACCCGGGTGGCTCGGTTGGTGGAGCATCTGACCTCTGCCCAGGTCATGATCTCGAGGTTCGTGAGTTCAAGCCCCACATCAGGCTCGCTGCTGTCAGCTGTAGGCGCAGGGCCTGCTTTGGATCCTCTGTCCCCCTCCCTCTGCCTGTCCCCGCCCTCCCCCCCCCCCACCCCGGTTGCACTGTCCCAAAGATAAATAAATAAAATGTCAACCAGGAAACAAGCGTTCAGTTTTTTTCTTCATGGGAACACCATACTGCGTGCAACCCCACCAAGGCAAGAAACCTGGAAATAAGTTACCATGAAATGGATGGAAAAGTCTGAGAGTGTTTGGTTTTCTCTTGGGCTGGTTGGTTGGTTTTTTGGTCTCACCAAAAGTAGCCACCAGCCCATCAAGTTTGGGAGACACAATTTCAGAAAGCACAAATGCCTGTCCCCACGTGAAGCTGCTTTTCCATACCCATGGAACGTTTGGAGAACCGAAAATGTAATTTGCTTGTTTGTTCTTTCTTTTTTTTTTAATCACTTGCATTTCTTTTTTTTATAATTTTTTTTTTTTTTTATTTTAGAGAGATGGCGGGGGGAGAGGGGGGCAGAGGGAGAGAGAGAGAGGGTGGGGGAGAGGGGCAGAGGGAGAGAGAGCGAGTGGGTGGGGGAGAGGGAGAGAGAGAGAGAGAAAATCCAGAGTAGGCTCCACGCTTAGCTTGGAGCCCGATGCGGGGCTGGATCCCGTGACCTCGGGATCATGACCCAAGCCGAAATTAAGAGTTGGACGCTCAACCAACTGAGCCACCCGGGCACCCCAATTTGTTTATTTTTTTGTTAATTTGTCCAACGAACTTTATCGAGCACCTACACTGTACCAAGCAGTTAGCGCTGGAGATACAAGCGTAAAGGAGACCCGAATACTGCCTCGGGGAGGCTCCAGGCCCATACTCCATTGTGGGTTCTGCATGCGTGGTTTAAGCTAATTTCCCCAACTGGACTATGCACTCTGAACATCAGAATCAGAGACAAGTGATTTCTTCCACTCACCAATAACTTAATTTTCACTAAAAATGCTGTGTCTAAAGAAAGACATTCCCGTGACCTATTTCAAAGACTTCATTTAAAAACGCACTTGGAAAACACAAGTACAATAGTGGTCTTTTTGATTCTAAAGTGAGGTGACGTTACTGGGCACCCATAGAGCCTGAATAGCTACAACAGCGGATCAGAAAAGGTGAGGTTAAAGGGACATTGTTGGGCCCCCTTTGGCTCAATGATCTTAAATCCTAATCCCTCTTCTCCATATCGGAGAAGCTTACAAGGCTGTCACCCCCAAGAGGCCAAGGAGGCAAGTCCAGCAGGAATGGCTTCACACGGACCGAGTGCCATCAGAGAGACGTGTTTTTTCAGAGGGGGAGAAATGCCTTACAAATAATGAGATCGACCAGCCCCTACCTATGGAGGGGTAGGCAGAGGTGGAGCGTGGGCCTGGGCGGCTCAGTCCGTTGAGCATCCGACTTTGGCTCAGGTCATGATCTCACAGTTGGTGAGTTTGAGCCCGGCATGGGGCTCCCTGCTGTTAGCTTGGAGCCCCTTTGGATCCTTTGTCTCCCTCTCTCTCTCTCTGCCCCTCCCCGGCTCGCGCGCTCTCTCTCAAAAATAAATAAACATTAAAAAAAAAAAAAAAAAGTCCGGTGTTGGCCTGACCCCTCTGATGCTGACCACGTGCTCCGGCCAGTCACCTTACCTCTTTGGGCCCCAGGTTCCTCACTTGAGACGTGAGGTCGTTTTGCCAGATGACGTCTGAAGGCCCTTCTGATTCTAACGTGTCATTCTGTGATGAAGGCACCACTAGGTAGCATGTGGGCCAGAGTGGCGTCAGTGCTCCGAATAGAATTAATTGTGGTGCGGCTTCTGGGTTAATAATTTACCGAAAGAAATGAGCTGTTTCACACCTCTGCTCTGTGTTCTCCTTTCCAACTCTCAGCAGGAAAACACACGGCAAACAGCAATGCCTTCATTCACAAGCAAAGATTATTTTTGGCAATTGGAAAAGTTAGGCACTTCTGTGTTTACACACACCCATTATAGACATAAATATGAGTATACGTTTGTAAATGTGTCCATACGCGCTACCAGTTGCCATTAATCGTGAATATCCCAAATCATAAAGTTATAATAGCTACTATTTATTGAGCACATATTATGTGCCAAGCACCGGTAAAGGCTTTGTGTACCTTATCGGTAACTTTTTTTTTTGTATTGGTAACGTCTTTTAATTAATTTATTCTGTTTCCATCTTTTTTTTTTAAAGGATTTAAATTTTTTTTTTAATGTTTATTGATTTGAGAGAGAGAGAAAGTGAGAGAGCTCACACGTGCCAGCTTGGTAGGGTCAGAGCGAGAAAGAGAGAATCCCAAGCAGGCTCCAGGCTGTCAGCACCAGAGCCCGATGTGGGGCTTGATCTCAGGAACCTGAGATCATGACCAGAGAGGAAACCAAGTCGGATGCCTAACTGACTGAGCCCCCCAGTCACCCCTCTTCTATTTCCATCTTAACGCCCACAATTGACTTCCCCAAATACGGAAATTTATAAAGTTTGTCGCAAACGTTTTGTCTGGCAGGCATAGCCGTTAGAGTGTGGGAAACAATATTTCAAAAAAAGCGCCCTCCATTTTTCTGATCTTTGCTTCAAGGCCTCTCTAGAAATGCATGCATTTGACCATGTTCATGTGTAAGGGTACGGACTCTGCCTCTAAAACGCTCTCCTCTTTGGGACAGAGAGGGAAGCTCTCGGGAGGTTCTGGAGGGTGGGAGACCTTGCCCTCTCCGGTGAGATCAGAAAAGAATGTCCACAAGGCTCAAGGAAAATGTTTCTGGCAATGAGCGTTGTGTTTGGTAAGTTACTATGATATTTGGATCACATGTCCTGGAAGCAGTTGTAGAATACATTTTCACATAACTGAGACAACTCAGGTGTGCTGCTTCCTGTCTGGACCCTGCCAAAATCCACACGAGTACTGAAATGTCACGGGATCGCTAATTCCCACATGCTTTGCTCGTGCGGCACTCCCGAACAGTTACGGAACATTAAGTAGCAGAAGGGACGTGGCTCATCTTATGATGATTAGCATTCTACGTGTTTCCCCAAAATGTACAAATATAAAATATGCCGGGTTCTCCTCATATGCTCGCATATGGAAAGTGAATAAAAACTGTTTACGTTGGCTTCAACACATGTCATTTTCTTGCTTAGTGGGTTTTGATGCTCTCCAGCTTCTCAAGATACCAGGATCCGTATTTACTACAATAGTGAATTTCATGCTCCCAGCCTCCCTCCTCTCTTTTCTTTTTTTTTAATGACGCCACTGTTAAATAAATGGATAATGTCAGCTTTCCCAATAGCACCAATAGTATTTGTTGCTGTTTCATAAGTAATTTAGGAAAAGCAACGGAAGCATAGAGAAGCTAAATTTTTTATGACTGTATTCTCCTCTACTGGATATCGCTATAATCTTCAATATTAACGCCTTCCTTACAAGTGTAAGGTTGGAAAATTGAAGTCGGTGGGTTAGATTGATAAATGAAACAATTGGGAAATGTTCTCAGGTGCCTAGCCGATTCTATTTGATCATTAAGTGAAAAGAGTGCTTCGCTTAGTGCGTGCATTATCTAAATATCTAATACGTGTTTATGTACTCTTAATTGTTGTAATACCTTTTTTATCTTTTTTTTTTTAAGTTTACGTATTTATTTTGAGAAAGAGAGAGAGTACAAGCGGGGGGAGGGGCAGAGAGAGAGAGGGAGGGAGAGAGAGAATCCCAGGCAGGCTCTGAGCTAACAGCTTGGTCCCACAAACTATGAGATCGTGACCCGAGCTGAAACCAAGAGTCAGACGTTTAACCGACTGAGCCACCCAGCTGCCCCTGGAATACCTTCTTAAAATTATTCCCTCTTAGGGGCACCTGGGGGGCTCCGTTGGTTAAGCCGCCGACCTCGGCTCGGGTCGTGATCTCACGGCTCTTGAGTTCGAGCCCCGCGTCGGGCTCCGTGCTGACAGCTCGGGGCCTGGAGCCTGCTTTGGATTCTGTGTCTCCCTCTCTCTCTGCCCCTTCCTTGCTCCTACTCTCTCTCTCTCTCTCTCTCAAAAACAAACATAAAAAAATAAAAATAAAAAACAACTATGTCCTCCTTACGACCCCTAGCTCTCTCCAAAGGCTAAGCGTCTCTTGTAGTCCTGAGCTAATCTGTGTTTCAGCCCCCTCTCTGCACGGTTTATCCAGAGCCCAAGCCTTACCAGTTGCCCCCAAGTTTCCATCTCCCCCTGCTTGCGTCCTCCCACTGTGGCCTCTCTTCCTTTTGCATTTGAGGGTATGTTGGTTGCACGCTTCACTTTGGGGCATATCTGTGTTTAGGGCACAGAGTCCGAGCAAGCACTCTGTGCGTGGAGGAAGGCGCACACGAACGAATGTCGTGACGGTAGAGGCAGCGCTGGTGGTAAAGTCATATTTGCTCCTCAGTTTGGAGCGATCTAATAATATTTTCCCCAGCACACATTAAAGAAAATGCTATACTGAAGCCAATGAGCATATCTAAAGTTTACGTAGAGTACAGTAGGAATTCGTTTTTATTTATTTAAAACATTTTTTTTTGGCATTCATTTTTGAGAGACGGCGTGAGCAGGGGAGGGGCAGAGAGAGAGAGAGACACAGAATCCGAAGCGGGCTCCAGGCTCCCAGCTGTCGGCACAGAGCCCCGCGCGGGGCTCGAACCCACGAACCGTGAGCTCACGACCTGAGCCGAAGTCGGATGTTTAACATGACTGAGCCACCCAGGCACCCCCCTGCTCCAATTAAAGCAACTTCCAGAAACAGTTCGTCTTCAAAAGTGCATTATCTAGGCAAAGGATTCTTTATTAATAATCTACATCGGGGTTTGACAAACTATCCACGGGCCAAATCCAGCCCACCTCTGGTTTTCGCAACCAAGATTTTCTTGGAACGCAACCTCACCCGTTTGTTTCCGTGTGGTCCACGGCTGCTTCCCGCCACGATGGCAGAGTTGAGTCATTGTGACAAAGACCCCATGACCCACAAGATCAAAAATGGCCCCCTTCACGGAGAAAGTTTGCTAATCCTTCACCTACGTGATCTAAGGATATAGTAATTTGTCTGGAAGTGCTATTGACTTGGAAATATAATACGGTCGGATATTTTATTTTCTGAAATAAGGGAGGGATCCGGGCCCTCTCTCTGGCCCTCCCACCAGCTGTAGATGTAGGGCCTGAAATCTGGCGGACTGGCTAAGGGAGCGGTAACCTCTGGCTACTAAGTATAGTAACCAACTCATTCTGGTTTTTCGGGGACTTTCGTGACTTTGAAACTGAGTTCCACATGTTCTGGGAAATCAGTCCTGGGTAGACCAGTAGGGTTGGCCACCCTGACGTAGGGTGGGGTCTGGGGCAGACTGACTTGGGTTCAAATCCCATTTTTGTGACTTTATTCTGTGCAGCCTTGAGCAAGTTAATTCGTCTCTCTGAACCCCAAATACCCTATCTATGAATTGGGGTTGGACTATTTTGAGGGGCCATCATAAGAATTAAAGGAGATTATGTACAGAGAGTGTAGCACCTAATAGGCACTTACTGAATACTCGTTCCATTCCTACACTTTTGACCATTATGAACTTTGTTAATTCAGTCTTTAACCAAAATTCCTTTTCTCACAAAACTATCAGAAAAATTTAAACTACTTTTCTTCTGGCCTCCATTTTTTTTTTTTAATTTTTAAAAATGTTTTATTTTATTTTTGAGAGAGAGCGTGAGAGCAGGGGAGGAGCAGAGAGAGAGACACAGAATCCAAAGCAGGCTCCAGGCTCCAAGCTGTCAACACAGAGCCTAACGCAGGGCTTGAACTCACAAACTGTGAGATCATGACCTGAACCAGAGTCCGATGCTTTAACCAACTGGGCCACCCAGGTGCCCTGTCCTCGATTTTCTGACGTTGTTCCTGTGCCCCTTACAAGGAAATGCTCTAAAAACAAATAACTTGTTCTGCAGTGGGGGAAGAAGCCCATACACAAAAAATTGCCTGATTTTTAGCTGTTTTATGTTTTAAAGTTTATATATTTTTACGAGAGGGAGAATGCACGCACGAGCAGTGGAGCGGCAGAGAGAGAAGGAGAGAGAGAATCGCAAGCAGGCTCTGTGCTGACAGCGTGGAGCCCCACAAGGGGCTCAAACCCACAAACCGTTGAGATCGTGACCCCATGAGCCGAGAGCAAGAGTCAGACGCCCAGCAGACTGAACCACCCAGGTGCCCCGTTTTATGTTTTCAATAGAAAACATTTGGAGACAAGTGGTTGTTGAATTTTGTTTTGTCCAACTATGGGTGCATCCCAGAAAGGTTTGGTCTGCCCAGCTGGTTCAAGAGATCATGATGCTCCAGGTTCATGGCCAGATGCAGACAAAACTTCTGGGGTACGAGGTTCAGGGACTCTTTCTAATTGAGCATTTGGTGCCCGTAACGGAAAGTGTTGACAGGATGTTGATTGAGGCCGTGAGTGCTCCCTTACTCATGATTCATCTGATGGAGCAGGATGGCCAACGCACTAAGTGGACCGACACACTCATTAATTTTTTAAAGAGGTTAATAATACACAGACAATGGTGGACAAATCCACTAGCAACCCACGTGCCTTCAAAGGCCCCCAGGACAAGATCAAAAGGATGAGACAACATTAATCTCATTCCAACGATCAGCATTTTGACTTAACCTCCAGTTGGTTAGCAAATGTGCAGGACAGAATTAAATAATGTGTACTCCTGTAGTGATTTATATTCTAAATTACGCTCGTAATCCTAGCTGGTCCCCCAACAAATCCAGTCTTCTGTAGGCTGTGGCTACAGGAGTCTGAAAAATCAAATTTTTACTAAATGAATTGGCCAAATCAATCCAGAACCATCAGCATTTTTATATAATACCCAGCTTCTTAGTAAATGTATGGACTGGAATTCATTAATGTGAACCTCTGTGGTAACGTATTATCTAAAAGTTTCCCGACACCCACTCCATCATAGCTGGTTTTCAGACAATTTAATTTGCTTGAGGCTATGGCCATATAACTATAATGAATCAAACTTTTTCCTGAATTAATTGGTCAAATCAGTCAACACTTACGGATTCCGTGAAAAAGTAAGTGCGATTGAGTGGTTGACTTAAATGGCTAATGCAGCAAAATGAGTCACAATATTAGCTCATCAGACATGTTGCTTTAAGTGGATTTCAACTCTACCCCACCGTTTGCCTTTTTGATCAGGACAAGACCACAAAGCACTGGTTCCCAGCGCTGGCTGTACGTTAGAGTCACCTGAGGAGTTTCCAAAACTTCCAAAGCCCAGGCCACGCCCAAGATCCATTAAATCAGGATCTTGGGGGTGGGACACAGGCTTCGGTACCTTTGTAAGCAACCCAGGTGATTGGGAAGGACTGACGTCAAGTTCAAATAATTAGGAATGAAGTCACTATACTATGTTTTGCCTTAAGGTGAAGCCCAAGCTGGGGAAGGGGAAAAGGTAGAATTATTATAAGCTAATAATTTATCATAACATTTGTTATTATTTTTTTTTTAATTTTTTTTTTAACGTTTATTTATTTTGGGGACAGAGAGAGACAGAGCATGAACAGGGGAGGGGCAGAGAGAGAGGGAGACACAGAATCGGAAGCAGGCTCCAGGCTCCGAGCCATCAGCCCAGAGCCCGACGCGGGGCTCGAACTCACGAACCGCGAGATCGTGACCTGAGCCGAAGTCGGACGCTCAACCGACTGAGCCACCCAGGCGCCCCATGTTATTATTATTTTAAAGAGCGATAGCTAACGATTTATGAAATTCTCACCAAGTCGAAGCACCGTGTCTGGCATTTTACACCGATTCTTTTACTAAATCCTCACGCACGCTAGTGAAACCTTAGGAAATCAGTACCCGTCTAATTTGTGCCCGTCTTACAAATGGGGAAACCGAGGCACAGGAGATGAGATATTTGCCCAAGGATACCCAAGTACCAGGGAGCCCCGTGAGTGCCAGCACAAAGCCGTGTGACTGTGCTTGAATTGTTTTTCAAGACCAGTCACTTACAACTCTGTTTCTTTAGGTCTTGGGACTTCACTGTCTTCTCTCTTTGGGGCGTTGGGTTCTTTCACTTTTCTTTTGTTTCTGGATGCCAAGGCCTCTCCAAACAGTGCCCCAAAGCAATTTCTGGTGCCCCTGGGAGAGAGATAGGCCTGGCTCTATGGATATAATAGGCAGAGGAGTTAATATTCTACAGTAAGCTCGCCTTCTGTCTCAGGGGGGTTTCGGGCATACTTAAAACACTCCCAGGCAGGTGGCTCAGTCGGTTAAGCGGCCGACTTCGGCTCAGGTCATGATCTCGCGGGCCGTGAGCTCGAGCCCCGCGTCGGGCTCGGAGCCTGGAGCCTGCTTCGGATTCTGTGTCTCCCTCTCTCTCTGACCCTCCCCCGCTCATGCTCTGTCTCTCTCTGTCTCAAAAATAAATAAACGTTAAAAAAAAAAAAATTAAAAAAAAAAAAACCCTCCCGGGCAGCAGGAAGGAAGCCTGAAACAAAACACCCACCTGGAAGAAACAGACATATGTGCTAAAGTGTGTTTAAAATTTAACTGAAAAAGAGTAAGAATGTAATGGGGCTTCCCATTCATGGCAAATCATGTCATTTCATAATAGCGTTGGTGTTGACCTGTCAGCCTGTACGGGTTGGTTCAAGGTTTGGTTTTTTTTTTTTGAGGCAGGTGCCCTCAATAACGTGTATTAAATACCAGCTGAGTGCTTAATGTAGATGCTAAACATCAGTGTGTTTTGTTTGCATAATGAAAAACCAAACAAAAAGAAGAAAGAAAGATGAAAATACAATATAACGTCACGGTCATTTGCAGCGATTTCCTGTGACAATTACGAGGCGGGACGCTCCTTTCTGAATTATGTCTTTTTTCTCCTTTTCACATAGAAGCTGAGCGAGGAGCAAACACTGCCCTGAGCAGCTCCCCCAGGACCCAGGTCGGGGCAGAATCTGGGCCAATCCCAGTAGCTGTGTTTTTCCTTCAGTCCACTGACCTCGGGAGAGCGCGGTTTCTCCTTCCGAGGCCTCACGCGCACCCAGCGCGGCCCCCCTCCGGGCGCAGGGAGTGAGGGCCCTGTCCCGCACCCAGCGGGCCGCCGCCCAGATGAGGCTGGCCCCCCCGGCACCCACCCGGGGTTCCTGCCACCTTGCCCAGGCACCTGGGCCTCAAAAGGGACCGGGACTCCCCTCCAGCACCAGGCAGGGGCCTCAGAGGACACAGTCCGTGCCCTCGCGGAACGGTGGGTCTCACGGGGGTCAAACACCTGCCTCCCAGCTCAGCCGCCAGGCAGGCCTCTGTTTGGGGGCCGAGCTCACACTCGTGCAGATGCGCACGAACCTTGGAGAAGGGTAAAGCCCCTGGGTGTCAACCGCGTTCTGCTTCCTCTTACCTCTCCCACTTTCCTTTGGGGAAATCTGACTGGGGCTGCGCATGACTGGGCCCATCTCGGCTCTGACTGTGTGTGGCAGACCGAGGGGGTCTGTTTTCATTTCCTTTTATGCCTCTTTCTTTTTCTTTCTTTCTTTCTTTCTCTCTCTCTCTCTTTCTTTCTCTCTCTTTTTCTTTCTTTCTCTCTCTCTTTTTCTTTCTTTCTCTTTTTCTTTTTCTCTTTCTCTCTTTCTTTCTTTCTTTCTCTCTTTTTCTTTTTCTCTCTCTTTTTCTTTCTCTTTCTCTTTCTCTTTCTTTCTCTTTTTCTTTCTTTCTCTCTCTCTTTTTCTTTCTTTCTCTTTTTCTTTTTCTCTTTCTTTCTCTCTTTCTTTCTTTCTTTCTTTCTCTCTTTTTCTTTTTCTCTCTCTTTTTCTTTCTCTTTCTCTTTCTCTTTCTTTCTCTCTTTCTTTCTCTCTTTCTCTTTCTCTCTTTCTTTCTCTTTCTTTCTCTTTCTCTCTTTCTTTCTTTCTTTCTTTCTCTCTTTTTCTTTTTCTCTCTCTTTTTCTTTCTCTCTCTTTCTCTTTCTCTTTCTTTCTCTCTCTTTTTCTTTCTTTCTCTCTTTCTTTCTCTTTCTCTCTTTCTCTTTCTTTCTCTTTCTCTCTTTCTTTCTTTCTTTCTTTCTTATTTTTTAAAGTTTATTTATTTATTTTGAGAGAGGGAGAGAGAGAGAGAGAGAGAGAAGGGGGAGGAGCAGAGAGAGCGGGAGAGAGAGAGAGAATTCCAAGCCGGTCCTGCCCTGTTGGTGCAGAGCCCGATGCAGGACTTAAACTCACGCACCGGGAGATCGTGACCCGAGCCGCAACCAAGAGCCAGACGCTCACCCAACTGAGCCACCCAGGTGCCACCCCCGCCGCTTCCTGCTTTAAAGACAACTTGCCCATGGGGCCTTATGGATGATGCTTCAATTTTTAAGTTTAGGAAAAAGGCGGGAGGAGCAAGTGGGTCTTGAGGCTCGGGGAAAACTCAGGTGGACGCAATTTTAAGGTGATAATGTAAAAAGCCCGAGCCGATCCTGAGGCGAAACGACCACGCACCGAGAGCACAGAGGGTTGGATTTGATTCCCGGTTCCCTGTTGATTGCCTCTCCTCGGTCATGCCCGCCTTCGCCCCGGACGAGAGCGGTAACTACTGGGGGCAAGCGACCCCTGGGTCTGTGTCCAAGGTAAACAGAAAACCCTCCTGGGCGCGCGTTCCTCCTCTTCTTCGCCTGCCTTCCGTCATCACGCGTGCACACGTAAGGAAATAAAAGCCATGCTCTGCCCTAGTGAGCGGGCCTAGATCGAGGAGGGTTGTGCCGGGGCGTGAGGAGGCCCCGGGCGGCCTGGCCCCCGCGGTGGCAGCGGCTGGCGGGCCTCCCGACCCCCAGCGGCAGCCGTCCGGGCTATTTGCAGCCCTCTGCATCCTGAGAGCTGGACAGAGGCCTCTCCTCGGAGGCCGCGAGTGAGACACAACAGCGGAGAGTGGGGGGTGCGGGGGCGGGGGCACTGGGAAAACTGGGAGGACGGGCAGGGCCTTGAGGGACCAGGGGAAGGCCTGGGGAAGTTGGGCAACGGTGACCTGCGGGGTCCCCAGGGCCGGCCCCAGGGGGGTCACCACCGAGCAGAGCCTCTCCTCACCGCGCCCACTGGAGAACTCCTAACGAAGTTTGCACGGGAACTATCCCCGTCCTGGATCTGCGGAGAGAACTCTCCAGACCCTCTAGCTAGCGCGCTCTCTCATTCACCCTGTTTTCTCATCTTCGCGGCCCTTAGTGGCATCTGAGGTTCTCCTTCCCGTGGATTTGTTCACTCGTTCGTTGTCTGTCTTCTCCATGAAACTAGAAGGCCGCAGAGGTGAAGGAGGCTTCGCGGGGTTTCTCTCGGAGTCGCTCTTGATGAACGAAGGTCCCGAAGGAGCAAGCCGCCTACCGGCCCACCTCAACTTCACGTTAGGCGGACGTGTTGTGAGAAACCTATGGAACGAAACTGGATTTATTTGGGGCTTAAAACAATGAATTCTTCGTGGGCTTATATCTTTTGCGACCCATAGGGTGGGACCTGACTAAATGCTAGTGGTCTTTACAGTCCTTCATTTGATGTGTGTCATCGTCACTCCTTCACGTCATCTCGTGTCATTTAAAAAAATTTTTTTTCATGTTTATTTTTGAAGGAGAGAGAGAGAGAGAGACAGTGTGAGTGGGGGAGGGGCAGAAAGAGAGGGAGACACAGAACCCGAAGCGGGCTCCAGACTCCGAGCTGTCAGCACGGAGCCCGACGCGGGGCTCGAACTCACGAGCCGCGAGATCGTGACCTGAGCCGAAGCCGGACGCCCAACCGACGGAGCCACCCAGGCACCCCTGGAAAATAGAAATCTTGTGCACAAGGACTTTGGCACAAAGGTAATGTGCCTAGAGATAGGGAACTGTGGATCCGACACCAATGCCTACAGATTTTTGGAGTCCAGAATTCAGGACAGGGTGAGGGGAGTGAGGCTATGACGGCCATTGATCTCTTTGGAGAAATCTGTAGGATGTGCACCGGCTCTAGAGGTACCGAGGTCCTCACCAGCTACCTCAGCGGCCCGGGCACCTGTTTCTCTGGAGATTTGTGTCCGAAGAGGAAGGATCTGGTGGGATCAGCAGAACCTACCCGAGTAGAAAGGAGAGACCGGGGTCAGCCTTAACGCAGAATTTGCAGACCAGGGGACGTTCTTTTGTACCTTGGACTCTCAAGGAAAAGACATTTGAGTGTTTGCCCTGCTTTGATCGTTTTTTGTTAGAAGTCATGGGAGACCAATTCAAGTGAGGGAGAGGACCCCTCCACGCAATAAAATCATACACTGACGGTACCTCATGTGCTTAAAGCAGCCGTATTTTGGCGACGGAACGTCTTTCAAATTCCTTGTATTTTAAAATACGAGGCGCCTGGGCGGCCCAGTCGGTTGAGCGTCCGACTCTGGATTTCAGCTCAGGTCGTGATCCCAGGGTCGTGGAATGATGGAGCCGGGCGTCGGGCTCGGCACAGAGCATGGAACCTGCTTGGGATTCTCTCTCCCTCTCCCTCTGCCCCTCCCCAACTCACGAACGCGCGCGCGCGCGCTCTCTCTCAAGTAAAATGAAAAAAAAAAATTTTTTTTAAAAACCTTGTATAAAAAAATCGAAAGACTTCTTCATCCTGGGTGTGAACTTAGACTGCAACGGTAATTTTGACCAGCCTCATCGTGAAAATATTTTGCTAGTTTATGTCTTAAAAATCTTCCTCGGACTTTCTCCTCTTAACTCCCTGGAGTGACACCGGCTGGGTTCTATTTTACGTTTTGAGCCAAAATTGGGTGCTGGGAAAGCATCCAGAGTAGATGATAAGCTGTCATCTGACCATTTCTAGGACTTACCTGCCTGCCTCCCTCCCCGGAATTAAAGACACCAGAAACTTTATGGAGAGCCACACGCCTGAGCCCTCAGGAGAAAGAGTAACAGTTTTAGGAATTTCTTGGAATTTCTGAAAACCAGCAGAAGTTACTCCCGTCAAGTCTATTGCGGTGAAATCACAACATGTTGCCCCTAGCAGCCACTTGCCTACCTCTGGAAAAAATGATTCTAGATTTTTCCCCCTGGAATGTGGATCCAAAGGGCTGTTCCATCTCAAAGGAAGTGCTTTGATTGGCTACTCAGTGAGTCTCTTCCATCAAGGGAATGTTAACAGCTGTAGAAAATATTCCCTGGCACATGGGCCCCTGGGAGGCTCAGTCGGCGAAGCGGCCGACTTCGGCTCAGGTCATGATCTCACGGTCCTTGGGTTCGAGCCCCGCATCGGGCTCTGTGCTGACAGCTCGGAGCCTGGAGCCTGCTTCGGATTCTGTGTCTCCCTCCCTCTCTGCCCCTCCCCCACTCATGCTCTGTGTCTCGCTGTCTGTCCAAGATAAATAGATGTTAAAATATATATATTCCCTGGAACAGGTCCTGCATAGTCAGTTACCTGGGAGCTCCTGCTGGAGCTGTGACCCGCCGTACCTCTGGTCATCATCTCTGGCCCACATGTTGTCCCCTAACCTGCCAAAGCTTGACTAGAATATCCCCAAACTCCCATCTACTATCACCGGCTCCTCGACAAGTCCGTGTAGTTACCACATGCCTTACTCTTTCTTGTCTACAAGTTTTAAATAAAAAGAAGTCAAGTCACATGTTAAACTCTGACATGAGCATTTATTCACTTTTTTTCATCTCTTCATCCTAATTTGATGGCGGGGGCATGAGAGCTGGTAAAGATATATTTTGAGATTTATTTCTGTTTGTAACGGTAGTTTCTTAATTTTTCCCATTGGAAAGAAGAGCTATTTATAATAACACAAAATGGAAATATTCTTATGATTTGTTTTTAGTGAGGTGTTAACATTATTTAAAAAAAGTTTTTTTAATGTTTATTTTTGAGAGAGAGACAAAGTGTGAGCAGGGGAGGAACAGAGAGAGGGAGACACAGAATCCGAAGCAGGCTCCAGGCTCTGAGCCATCAGCACAGAGCCCGATGCGGGGCTCAAACTCACGAACTGTGAGATCATGACCTGAGCGGAAGTCGGATGCCTAACCGACTGAGCCACCCAGGTACCCCGTTAACATTATTATTAATAATTGCCTACTAAGACAGCTTGGCCCTAAATGTGAGAAAAAATTAGATTTGGCCTAACGATGAAGACAAAGCAAAAAATAATAGTAAACAAACTGCATCTTTTTTTTTTTCAGGTTAGTTGATTCTTAACTGCAATTCTTTAAAAACCCCTAAGACCTTAACGTTTAATTTTTTAAAAACCGTCATATGTTTACAATAGAGCTATTGTGCAACAACATATCTCTAATTTTTAAAAACAGAATCCATTTTATTTCTAAGGGTCCATTATAATTATCTATAGAAGCTCAGTGCATAAAAATTCATGACATCAGGTTTTGGAATGTTGATCTTGAAAGAAACATGAAACTTATACTACTTTGCAGGTTTGATCTATATAGTGTCAAGTCCAATACTCATCAATGTATGAAATGGATTCCTATGGGACTGACTAGAGGATGATTTTTTTTTTCTTAACGTTTATTTATCCCTGAGAGAGAGAGAGAGACAGACAGACAGACAGACAGACATAACATGAGCGGGGGAGGGGCAGAGTGAGAGAGGGACACAGAATCAGAAGCAGGCTCCAGGCTCCTAGCTGTCAGCACAGAGCCCGATGCAGGGCTCGAACTCACGAGCCGTGAGACCATGACCTGAGCCGAAGTCGGATGCTTTGCTGACTGAACCACCCAGGCACCCCTACGAGATGAGCTTTTTATGATTAATCCAATTTAATGTTGATCTGTTGGCCACCATTCGCTAAGATGTACTCCCCAGAAAAATTGGAGATCTACGTCTTGGTCTTAAACCATAGGTGAAAATACGGCTTGCCTTATTTAAAGAAGAGAACTCTGATACAAATGATTAATTAGCATGTTTTGGAAATTATGTAGATTATTGTTAAGAACAGTGATACAGTGAAATGAAAAGCAAGAAAGCTCGAGGGCTTTTGCAAAATTGTCGGTTTTTTCACGCATTCCAATTGATCTACACGTTCTCCTTTTGTAGTCCTGCAATTACTTGAATATAAAAGCTCTTTCTGTTAATCTTCAACCTGAAAAGTAGTAAAATAACAGAAGTATAAAGGGGAATGGACATTTCAACCCAATGGCTCTCCAGGCTTTTCAGGCTTTTCATCTGCTGGCTTTTGAAGGTTTACCCCTTTCACAATTTCCCCCACTTCTATAGGCTTGAACCTTTATAAAACCTTAGAGACCATGGCCCTACTCTGTATCCCTTATATGTAAAAATTGTCTGAATAGCCCTTTTTTTTTTTTAAGTTATTACATTTGGGTGAAAACTTTCTGAAGGCAGCTTGGTAAAACCCCCCAAATTTGGCTCATCCTTTGCTTCAGCAATTTCACTTTGAGGAATATATTTACACAACCCACGAAATAATCATGGGTACAGAGGTACGTGTATAAGGAGAGGATAGTCATCTTAGCCTTATTCACAACGGTAAAAAATCGGAAACTACACAAATGTCTAATAACTAATGAGATTAACTGGATGATTTATAGGATTTTACATTTATTCAGTGGGATACCACGCAGGCACTAAAAAGAATGCAGAACAGCAATAGCTCATGACATTAACTTCTGTTGAAGACGGACTGTTAAGCAAACAAGGAATATGTCACCATTTTTAGAAAACAAAAGTGTCTATACAACAACCAAAGACAACCCGATTTAAAAATGGGCAATGGCCTTGAATTAGAGAGTTTTCCAAAGGTAGACAATGGCCAACAAGCAATGAGAAGAGGCTCAACATCATTAATAATTGGGGAAATGTGAACCCAGACCACAATGATGTTACTTCACACCCACTAGCATGGCTAGAAAGAAAGAAAGAAAGAAAGAAAGAAAGAAAGAAGAGGGAGAAAGAAAGAAGAGGGAGAAAGAAAGAAAGAAGAGGGAGAAAGAAAGAAGAGGGAGAAAGAAAGAAGACGGAGAAAGAAAAAGAAAGAAGAGAGGGAGAAAGGAAGGAAGAAAAAAGAAGAAAGAAAGAAAGGAGAGGGAGAAAGAAAGGAAGAAGATAGGGAGAAAGAAAGAAGAAAGAAAAGAAAGAAGAGAGAGAGAAGGGAGGGAGAAAGGAAGGAAGGATAAAAAAGGAAGGAAGGAAGACAAAAGAGAGGGAGAAAGAAAAGAAAGGAAGGAAGGAAGGACGGGAGAGGGAGAGAGGAAGGAAAGAAGGAAAGGCAGAAAGGAAGGAGGAAAGAAACATGGGAAATGTTGAAGAGGTTGTGCAGAAATTGGAACACTTCTACATCACTATAGGGAATGTAAAATGGTTCAGCTGCTGTAGACGAGTTTGGTGGTCCCTCAAGCAGTTAAACACAGAACTAGCATACGATCCGGCAATTCCACTCCTAGGTATACACCCCGAAGAGTTGAAGATAGGGATTCCACCATATATGTGTCCACATATCATCACAGCAGCACTAGTCACAGTGGCCAAAGGGGAACAGGCTCAGGGGCCGCCAGTGGACGAGGGGCTAAATGAATTGTGAAACATACACACCAGGGAACATTCAGCTGTAAAAAGGAATGAAGCACAGATTCATACTGCAATGCGGACAAACCTTGAAAACGTTATGCTAAGTGAACGGAGCCAGACACGGAAGGCCACACGTGATTGAATTTGTGGGAAATATCCAGAAGAGGTAAATCCATAGAGATGATGCAGGCTGGTTTCTGCCAAATGCTAAAGGGGAGGGGTAATAGGTATGAGATCTCCTTTTGGGGTGATGAAAACGTCTGGAACTAGACAGGCGGTGGTCGTACAATATTGTGAATGTGCTAAATGCCACTGAATTATTCACTTTAAAATGTTTCATTAAAAAATTTTTTTTTTAATGTTTTTGAGACAGAGAGACACACACACACAGAATCCAAAGCAGGCTCCAGGCTCTGAACTGTCAGCACAGAACCCGACGTGGGGCTTGAACCCCAAACCATGAGATCATGACCTGAGCTGAAGCTGGACGCTTAACTGCCTCAGCCACCCAGGTGCCCCTTAAAATGTTTAATTTTATGTTATGTGAATCTCACCTCAATTTTTAAAATTATAATTATATACATTCAATTAATTAACTCTATGCCAATGTTATATATAAAAAATTAGAAGGGCACACAGTATATTAAGTCTGACTAGTAGTATTGTAGATTTTGATTTTCTTGCTTGTTATCTTTTAGTGAATGCAAATTTCATTCATTATAAGGGGAAACAGTTTTTCAGAAGTCCTTGCAGTGTGCAGTGTGTTGCATTCCGTCCTTCTTGTATAAGCTCATGTTGCAATTCTTTTTGTTTGTTTTTGTTTTATTTATTTTTGAGAGCGCGCAAATGGAGTGGGGGAAGGGCAGAGAGAGAGAGGAGGACAGAGGATCCGAAGCGGGCTCTTCGCTGACAGCCAGCGAGCCCCACGCGGGGCTCGAACCCACAAACCGTGAGATCGTGACCTAGGCCCAAGTCAGACACTCCACCGACCGAGCCACCCAGGCGCCCCTCACGCTGCAATTCTTAAGGACACAGCAGCAGCAGCACATGTTTTTCTGATGCTTCTCTGCCCTTTAGAATCAGGTAGCTTATAAGTTCCTCTGATCGGTCGTATTTTTGTTTTGCCTGGAAGCGTTCTGAGTCCCAGTAAATAGGAGGAGGAAGTCCTGAGAGGGCTCACAGCGATGGCAGAATGTGCTTGCGTATCAACAGGAGAACCCAGGCAGGAAAGGAAGGAGGAGGGAGGATGCCTTCCAGCTCCTTCCTATAGTCCTTACAAGGAAGGGGAAGGAACTCCCGCTCTTTTTTGCGCCTACTGTGAACTTGGCCCTGCTCCATTGTTTTGATGCTGCTTTGGGTCCTTGCCCTGGCCTCGGAAGCTCTGCGGGCCTCTCCACCACTATTCTGCAAAGACACGCAGGGACTGCCGGAGCCCCGGAGCCTTTGCCACTCGCGTGCTGTGAGCCTGCAGGTGCCGTACGAAGGCCACCAAAGCCACGACGACTGTTGTTCCTCCTGCAGCCACCCGCTCTCCGGTGTGTGCCTAGCCCTGCACTATGCCCGAGTCCCAGGAAGGCTGACTTCAGACGGCAGGGCAAGGCCCGAGCCCCCCTGAAGCTCGGGTTGCGGGGTAGGGAGGGGACTGGGACTGGATGTCCTTGCTCTGAGGAGCCTTTCGTCTCAACTCTTCACCCCTTCCTGGGCATCGCACTGGCACCGGAGGGTGTTTAATGAAGCTGCCTGTTTTTCTCCACCTTTAGGAGTATTCCCTCACACCCAATGGGTATTTTGTTTTAGGACCTTTCTTCTCTTACCTGGTTATGTTCAGAACACCTTAGAAGATGATCTCTGAAACCAAATGAACAAAAATATGGTAAAGCCTGGAATGAGAGATTCTCTGTAACCTTAAGGAACTAAGTTTAATTCCACTTTAAAGCTTCTTAACAGGGGCGCCTGGGTGGCTCAGTCGGTTAAGCGTCCGACTTCGGCTCAGGTCATGATCTCGCGGTCCGTGGGTTCGAGCCCCGCGTCGCGCTCTGTGCTGACAGCTCAGAGCCTGGAGCCTGTTTCAGATTCTATGTCTCCCTCTTCCTCTGACCCTCCCCTGTTCATGCTCTCTCTCTCTGTCTCAAAAATAAATAAATGTTAAAAAAAATAATTAAAAAAAAAATAAAGCTCCTTATCACAATTGCATTTGTAAATGCACTTAGAGTATGACCTTCTTTTCTAAAGTACCCTCTCTGGCCAGGAGGTGAAGCAGTGGTCAAGTTTATTCCATTTCAGGCAGATTCTCAATATCCATCCCACTTTGCAAATAACACGCCATCCTTCTAAAGCCCAGAATCGGGCCTGAAGGATCCCTAACTACAATTTGTAGCCTGACTCGCTTCCCAAAACTGCCAGCTGTAGCTCCTGTAATGATCGATACAAAATCTTGCAATCTTTGCTTAAAAAAAGAAAAAAAAGAAAAAGAAAGAAAAAAGAAAAAGAAAGTAAAAAAAAAAAAAAGAACACCCTCCTCAGATAAAACTATCAGATTAGGATGAAGGGTGTTTCTCATTTTTACACAGTGGAAACCTTAAGTATTTCCTTATCGCAGTAACTTTTGAGAGAAATACTTTGTTCGGTAGTTTAATAATCAATAGTCAACCCAAGAGTCTTTCAGTCTTTCAGTTCTGATTCTGCCTTCTTGTGTTTGGGTGGCTCTAAACAAATGGCAATATTTCAGTATTTGAATTTCTCATCTTTAAAAGATGGATAGTATTTCGTGGACCCAAAGAATAACCAGTAAAAATCCCGATTTCTCATAAAAATTAAGATGTTTCACGGGAAGCATAACCGTTTGGGGGGCAATCTGTCAATATCTGCCAAAAATTTTATTTTGTTTTTAAAGTTTATTTGAGAGCCCAAGTGGGGGAGGGGCAGAGCAAGGGAGAGGAGAGAGAATCCCAAACTGTCAGCCCCAAGCCGGACGTGGGGCTCAAACCCAGGAACCAGGAGACCGTGACCTGAGCCAAAACCAAAAGTTGGACGCCCGACTGACAGAACCACCCAGAGGCTCTGGTCTGCCCCAAATTTTAAAACACACATATCCTTCAAGTCAGCAATTCTACTTCAGGAAGTGTAAAGACTTATGCCTAAAAGGAATATACGCCGATACTCATCACCGTGTTGTTAGACACAGCAAAAAACAGGGAGCGTGAATTACCATCAGTACTGATCAGGTTATGGGATAGCATACTATGTGACGTCACTTCTATGTCTGAATTGTACGACTAAAGAGGAAAAGAAAGTACATCGTAAAAACTCACAAGGATCTCTTTAACTGCTCCCCCTTTTGCGGATATTCTGACCATCACTGGCTTCCAGTCTCCACAGACTCGACCCTTGCCTACCATTCCTCGTGCCGTTATTTACAGATCTATCATAATCCCTTCATGTTGTCCCAGATCTTTATTAGTACCTCCCTCTTTTTCAGTGGCTGACCGGAAAGTTCAATTTATATAGAGGGTCCAAACCAACGGGCATGCCCAAAGGCCCAAGTGATTACACTTCCTCCTGGCAGAAATGGTCTGTTTTATTTTAGACCGGAATATGGGCACTGCATATGCTGGGGCGGCCCATTAAGCCGTGCTTGTGTCATCCGGTGTTGTGTGGTGTAGATTTCTACACCACGGCACGTGGTTAAACAGCAGCATTCCTAGAACAGAGCAACATCTTTGTCTTTTAACTCCAGGGAGCAACTTGGCTCCGACCCAGGGAATTTCCCAAGTTATGGCAAGTGTTAGCGCTACCGTTCGTGTCTTTGCTATTGGAAGAGGACAAGAGAACGAACCAGCCTGCATCTTTTGCCGCATAGGGATCCAGACCATCTTCTGGCTTTTCCGTAGTTTTAAAAGGCCTTTCAAGTCATTTAAGAATGAATTAAAAAACCCCACAAATAAAAAAAGCTTGAACTCCCCGCCATCCCTTAACTAATAGAAGACCCTAATTACTAGCCAATGGTTCACACCCAAGCAACAGGAGATTCCCAGCCATAGGCAGCATTCGATTTATTCACATTCGTAGTGATACCGTCATATGCAAAAAGCGGCTGCCAGGTACCGGAAAGAGAGCTATTTCAGGGCCTTTCAGAAGGCGTGTTGTACCAAACTGACCTGTATCTGAACTTTCATCATAGATTACGTGATGCCAAGCAAGGGAGTTGGCCGCATTTCTCACTCAAAGCATCACTATTTTGTCTCTCCAGTGTAGTTTTCCATATAGCTAGTCGCTATACAACTCTACCACCATTTTTCGTCCCTGTGGTGCACAGGACACAAAAAAAAGACTTCCTTTCTCAGACTTGACTCAAGAAAATGAACAGGTCCAGCAAATATCAACACCTCGATGGAAGACTACCAGAATTATAGCAACTAACCTGCCACGGTGCCACCCTTACACAGGCAAGTCAGGGAACTGGGACTTGGGTTTTGATCCACACTCTGATGTTAAGTGCCCCAACTTTAATCCTCAACTTTATACCGACTTTCTTCAGAAAATCTTTATGCCCGGGGTGCCAGGGTGGCTCAGTCGGTTGAGCGTCTCTGGCTCAGGTCACGTCTTACGGTTTGTGAGTTCGAGCCCCGCGTCGGGCTCTGTGCCGACAGCTCGGAGCCTGGAGCCTGCTTCGGATCCTGTGTCTCCCTCTCTCTCTGCCCCTCCCCTGCTCATGCTGTCAAAAATAAACATTAAAAAAAATTTTTTTTAAAGAAAATCTTTATGCCCCTCGTGCTGTGACTACTTCTAAACATTAAAATAGTTCTCGCACGTAAACTTGAAAACAAATCCTCCCAATTGCACAAAGGCTTTATGCTGAATTACCTAAAATTCCAAGCCCTAGGGATACTGCTGAAAACACTACACAGGACTCTATTAGCTTCCTGGTTGAAGACTTTTTCGTCAAGATCTGAAGCCAGTTAACACACCAAAAAACTCGTTCCCGTTCTCAGCATCTGACAACACTGGTAGATGACATACCCACCAAGTTGCAAGTTTCCTTCAGGCAGAATCCACTTTTAATTGGATCCCTTACTAGCAACAGATGTCGACCGTGGCGGTGCCTCTGCTACGGCAAGGATGCGCACGAAAGTCAGGAGATGGGCTTGTTCCTCTTGACTAAGAATTCAATGAAGTTTTACACAACCGAGGCGTCTCCATGGACTTAGAAAATTGGTAAACTCAGCTTTATGATCACTATTGTGTTTTAACTGCTTCGGGTGCCTCGCTTTTGAAAAGCTACTATCTTGTTCAACCCAACATACTGAAAATAAATTTAATTTTTCCGCACCTAGATCTATAGCCTCCTCGGAGAACACGCTCAATTGTTTGACAAAAACTTTTTATCATTAAGCTGTTTGTAGTTATAAACCAAGTATTTTTAAAGGGAAGAACTTTGCCAGACCTTATACTTGTTTAAATGGTGTCGGCTAAGAGATACTATTGGAAAGATTAAAATATGTATATATAACGAAACCTTAAAATCTTAAGTGAAAGCCATTTAACTAATATTTAAAACCTCTGCAATTATTAGTTTATTAGTATCATCCAGGACTCAGATGTTCAGTATTCCTCCTGAAATTACATAAACAAATGCAAATGGAAAGAATCCAAGTCAAAATTATATAACAAAACAGCACTCCATCACAAAAGCGTGTAAAATTACAAGAACGCTATTTTAAAACACTGGCACTTTAAGAGAACGATAATCTCAAAAACCACAAAATTGCCAAATTGTTCCCTAAACTGCTAAGTAGATAAACATGACTCTAATGAATGAGTTTGGGTTTCGTAAAGAAAAATCAAATTCAAATCCGATAACTCCTACTGAAATACAAAGTTTTAAGCGTCTTCTTCCCTCAGGCCTGTTTGATTTATATAAAGGAGCAAACTACAATATAGGAAAATATACCGGATTTTCAGTGTGGCATACATTTTAGAAGTTGGCCCAATTAATTAAAAATACCTTTAATGGAGAGTCAAGTTTCCTAAGAAATCCGTATTTAGAGAAATAGAAGACATTTACAGCCAGCACTTTTTTTTTTTTTTTTTTTTCCAGAGCCTTTGCTGGGACTAATGTCAACAAAAAATCTAATATGGCAGTCTTGTATTTTAAGCTCACGCTTTTGGGGATACATTCTCCGGTCTTCTTTAATGTGGGAACTGCAAATATAACTGCCATTACATGGTAATGGGAGTTAAAGAATGTAGAGTCCTCATGTAAAGATTAGAACATACTTTTTCTCTTAGTCCTTCAAGGACAGACTTTCAAAATGTTTGATTCTACTAATCCCATGCTGTGGTTACTCTTCACTTCGTAAATGTGACTGGGCTATGTGAAATCTGCCATCAACTGATCAAGATTGGAGTTTCAGTTATGGATGAAAACTGTCTCAATTCAACTTTTATTACCCTCATCATGAGTATGCAGGGTGTAGACAGAGCTTTTTATCAGCTAACTATATGAAAAGATAAACACTGTAATAATCCATGTGATCCAAAATGGGCAAAAGCAAAAGACTAGCTTCCCCTCAAGAAGAAAAATTTCAGACCTATGAAAAGGACAACAATACTAATAAAAAAAATTGTATTTACTTAGAAGCATTCAGAATGTCAACAAAACAGCTGCAACTTTTTTTTTTTTTTTGCAATTACAGAGTGGTATTCAGTTAACAGAACAACAATTATTTCGTATAAGCTGCATCAGAGACAACTGAAGATGAAAAAACTACCATCCCCATATATAACTAATTTGTGCTGTGCACCAACAAGAACCTGCTTTAAATTTCCATGCCAATTTACAACCCCCATACTGTACCAGGCAAGGTTAGTGGCTATTGGAAATACCACCGGGACAGGGCTATCTAAAGACACATTCGGTAGTGTGTTAACTATACAAAAAAAGACACTGTACAGTTTAAAAACAAATCTTACACAGCCTTACATTTCAATTTTTTTCTTTAAAAGGAGTGAGTTGTGTACAGGGGGGTTAAATGCTTTATAGACAAGAAAAAAAAACTGCGCTAGAACCAACTTATTCATCATCATCATCTTCTTCTTCTTCTTCATCTTCTTCATCTTCCTCCTCTTCCTCATCCTCTTCATCTTCCTCGTCCTCCTCCTCTTCCTTCTTTTTCTTGCTTTTTTCAGCCTTGACGACTCCCTTTTTTGCCGCGTCAGGCTTTCCTTTAGCTCGGTATGCAGCAATATCCTTCCAAAATAAAGTCAAGAAAAAGTGGAAGGAAAGACAGGACAGTTAAGCAAGGGGAGAAGGAAAAGTAACTTACGAAAAATCAAGATCCCAGTTCCGCGAAAGTAACCACGTATCTGCACTCACCCCGATCCCATAAATGCCCAGGACGGAGGAATGCATTTGAACGCACCGAGAGAATTGCAATTAATAACCCGTAACTCATGGAATGACATGGTCCAATATTTGCAATGTTGTGCGCCTCAATGAAGTACGATTAGGTACCACGTCCTAACTTTAGTTGATTAAAACTAGAATGTAGAGACTTTGATTAAAGGGTAGACACTGCCACCTTCTGAATGCAAAACAGCAATCTACAGGTTTCTATCAGACCCTAATCCAGAGTAGGAAATTTTGTCTTAAAAGAAAAAAAAAGTAAATCTGCCAGCAAGCATGCAATTAAGAAACATCTAGAAATCAACATTTTTCCAGATGACTAAATAAGCTAAAATTTAACTTGCTACTCCTATTCAAAGTATAGGAGATAAAGCTTTTTCTTTATCAACTTACTACACAGTTCAACATAACTTTTTTGAAATTCATAAAGTTGGGATTTCTGTTATTGAAGGAAGGGAACACAAATACTTCAGGACAGGTTTATGAAGGACACGGTCTTCATTATCTTGCCCAGACTATTTTTATGTGTCTGACCATTTAAAATAATCACTTGACTAAAAGTGACTACCAGTAAATTTAAATCAGAGAATAAGAAAGCCAGCTTAAGTGTATGGAAGCTGTACCCAAGTCAAAAAAAAAAAAAAAAAAAAAAAAATTAACAACTGATCTGAACTTCTATACTCTCTGAAGGATGGAAAAGATTTAAGACTACAGCCAGGGGCACACGGAAAGGAGCTGTGAATCTGAAAACTGCATTACACCCCGAATTCTTAGAAATCCAAAGCAAGAAAGTAGGAAATTGAGATGAGGTACCAAGTATAATCTAATGTCGGGCATACCCTTTCCTCATTACACCGAACAAATGCACACTTCTTACCTTTTCATATTTTTCCTTCAGCTTCGCAGCCTTCTTCTCATAAGGCTGCTTGTCATCTGCAGCGGTGTTATTCCACATCTCTCCCAGTTTCTTTGCAACATCACCAATGGATAGGCCAGGATGTTCTCCTTTGATTTTTGGGCGATACTCAGAACAAAACAAGAAAAAGGCCGAACTAAAAAGAGAAATTTAATTTTCAGTTTACTATGGAATGTGTGTTGTCCTGCTATATAAAAGCTGCTGCTGGTTTCTATCAGGCACCGGACAGGGTGCAAATATTAAAATATGCTAAATACCCTTCACAACCAAACCTCCATTCACGGCTATTTGACTTAGGAGGCTACTAATTGAACATGTACTATTGATAAATGCAAGCGCTCCAAAAGCAATTCTGTGAAATTTTAA
Organism: Panthera leo; assembly: GCF_018350215.1. Classification (NCBI taxonomy): domain Eukaryota; kingdom Metazoa; phylum Chordata; class Mammalia; order Carnivora; family Felidae; genus Panthera; species Panthera leo. Next base: position 9,591,506 of record NC_056679.1, read on the forward strand.
GTATTTCGGAGAGATGGTATTTCTCAAGAAACAAAAGAAAGGTACATTTAGGAGACAGATTAAGTGAAGAAGGCCAATGTCTAATTCAAATGCTCCTCCCATTCAACAGGAATTCTACTTACAATATCCAAATAGACCAACGTAAGGCACTTACCAGCTAAGAAACTTTTGATTACACACCCCAAACCCACAAGGTGGCTTGCTAAATTTCTATCTGATTCTACTGCAAAACCCTCCTGGAAATAGGTAAGATACTCACGGAGGCCTCTTGGGTGCATTGGGATCCTTGAACTTCTTTTTTGTTTCCCCTTTAGGGGGGATATAAGTTTTCATTTCTCTTTCATAACGGGCCTTGTCCGCCTTTGCCATGTCTTCAAACTTTCCTTTCTCTTTAGCAGACATGGTCTACAAAAGAATCATTTGTAAACTGAAATCGGTAACCCAAATCCTACTAAACTGTCGCAAAAGTACTAACAGGACTAAAACCGGCATCCTTTGCCATGTACTCACTCAGCGGCCTGTTCTAACATCCCTACTCACGTTATGCAAGTGGCACCGAGGCTTTTTAAAGACCTTGATTTGGATTTAAGTTTTTAAAAATCCCTCAATTATGTTTTAAGCCCCCTTACCTTCCACCTCTCTGAGCACTTCTTAGAAAACTCTGAGAAGTTGACTGAAGCATCTGGGTGCTTCTTCTTGTGCTCCTCTCGGCAAGTTTGCACAAAGAATGCATATGATGACATTTTGCCTCTCGGCTTCTTAGGATCTCCTTTGCCCATGTTTAATTATTTTCTAAAAAGAGAGAAAAAGAAATGGTTGAGGTTAGCAATGAAATTATGGGATTCTACGAGCACTTGAACTTTGTGGGGAGTGAATGAAAACCAAAGTTGGGTTGGTTAACACAGTAGTGGCATGAACCTCCCATAATATACCAAACAAGAAAATGGCAGGGATAGCTAATGCCTAGAAGAGGCTATGCCAAGCAAAAAGAAACACACACACACACACACACACACACACACACACACACACACACACACAACGGTCCTCCAGTGTGATCTCAAAAAAGCGTAGACACAATGGCATCCTCATACAGTAATCCTTACTCATCTGCGGGTGTCCGCTCCGAATGAACACCTAGGCGGACATTTAAAAACTTTTTAAAGGCACAAAACCATTTTGTGATCAACAGAACCAGGGACCACAAAACTGGCGCTGCCGGTTCGTGGGTCGGCACCACGTCGGGAACAAAATAGGTGAGGGCCCGAGCGAGTCGGCGTCTGCAAATTACGGGCCTAAACCACCGTCTATCTCAAGTTTTCCCAACGAGGACTTTAAAAATACTCTCTGCACAAAACTTTGCCGGGCGGAGGGAGGAGGAGAAAGCTCCAGCGCCGGGACCCGGGCTGGGGGGGTTGGCGGTGGTATTTGTGCGGCTGCCACCGCGAGGCAGCCTCGTTTCCTATCGGTTTGGCCCCGAGATGTATTTCAGTTCTGACTAAACACGTCCGGTCTGAAGTTTCTTCGAGTAAACAAGGATGAGGGACAAAAGCCACTCCTGCTCGTGGCTCTGCCTGCCCCCCCCCCACCAGGAGTGTTGTTTTGTTTTTTTTTTTTTCAATCTGCGAAAGTCGGGGCGCCTCGCGAGACGGGCCCCGCACACCTTCCCGCCACTCGGCCCCCACCCCCAGAACTTCGGTGGCGGCGGGGCGGCCGAGGAGACGCGGGGCCGCGGCCGGGCCTCCGGGCCCGACCCGCCCGCGCCGGGGCCGCCACGTGCGCCCGCCCGCCCGCCGGCGCAGGCCCCGCAGGCCTCCCCCATTTTGTCAGGCTCGGCGGAGGGAGAAGCCCCGCTCGAAATGGGGGCTGGCTCCGCCCGCGGCCGCCGGGGCCGGCGCGCACGGAATGGCCGCTGCGCGTCTTCCCCGCCTGCGCCGCCGCCGCCGCCGCCGCGAGGGCGAGCGCGAGCGAGAATATGGCTCCTTCCCTTTGTGTGTGTGTGTGTGTGTGTGTGTGTGTGTGTGAGTGTGTGAGTGTGTGAGTGTGAGCGCAGGCGGGCGGGGTGCGCGCCGCGCTCTGGCGCACACACTCGGCCATTACAGCCCGGGGGGGGGAGGGGCGGGGGGCGCGCGGGCCCGGACCCTCCCCCCTCCCGGCCCGCGGGGGTGGGGGGCCGCCCCGGGAGGAGCCCACCGGCCCGCCGCTCCCCGTCCCCCTCCGCGCGGGCCCGCGCGCCCCGGCCGCCCCCGCACGGAGAACGCGGGGCTGGGAAGAGAGGAAAAAAAAAGTTGCCTCGGAACTGCTGCGCCCAGCTCCCCCGCCCGCTCCCGCCCGCCTTGTTTTCTCTCCAGCCAGCAGCGCCGGGCCGAGTCAGCCATGTTCCAGCGAGCGCAGCGGCGCCGCTCCCCCCGCCGCCGAGCCGCCGCCGCCGCCGCCGCCGCCACCGCCGCCGCCGCCCGGGCACAGGCCGGCGGGCCCGGCCCCGCGCCGCCGCCCCCGGCCCACCGCGCCGCCTCGCCCGCAGCGCCCGCCCGCCCGCCCGCGCTCGCCGCCGGCGCCCGGCTCTCTGCGGCGGCCAATGCAGCCCGTGGAAGCGCCGCCGCCTGCCCGCCTGCCCGCCCGCCCGCCTGCCCTCCCGCCGCCGGCCCCGCCGCCCGCCGCCCCCCGCGCACGCCGGCCGCCCGAACATTCGGCCCGGGGGCCGAAAACACGTTAAAAAAATTTTTTTTAATTAAAAAAATTTTTTTTGCGCCAGTCAGCGCGGACGCCGCCGGGGGTGGAAACTCGCGGGGCTCGGGGTTCGCAGCGCCTCAGGCAGCCTGTGGGCCGGGGTTCCGGCGCGGGGCAGGGCTCCCGGCGCCCGAGAAGAGGCTCGCTCCGTGCGCAGTTCCCCCCACGGTCCCCCCTCATTTGCCTTTGTGTGGATCCTGACCCGCCGGCTCCCGGCCGCGGGGATCCGGCCACCGCGCGGGGTGGGGAGCTGCCGGAGGCGCTCTCCCCGCCGCGGCGCTGCCCCAGACTCACCCTCCGCGAGGCACAGAGTCGCCCAGTGCCCGTCTGGCTCTCACTTGCCCCGGCGCTGTCTCTATGGAGCTCAATGTACTGCAATGGCTGTGAGAGCGGGAGCCAGACGCAGCCTCCTCACTCTCTCCGCTCTGTAACATTACTCTCCAGCCAGCGCGGCTCCTATTGGCTACCGCCAACTCACGGGGCTCGCTCATTGGCCCGATACCTCCCATTGTCCTGACCAGAGCCCGTTTGCTATTGGCTGTCTCCGGGGACACGTCATCAAGGATTGAAACAGCGCGCAAATCTGAATGTGTGTGTATGCCGGGCAAAGAGGCTGAGGCGGGAGAGGCAGAGGCAGAGGCAGCAGCTGCTACGGGAAAGCAGAGCTCTATGGTGTATGTGTGCATGTGTCTAACCCAAGCCAGCCCCACACCGGAGCGGCCGCCGGGGCGAAAAGGGCCTGACTTTTCCACAAGTGTCTCCAACTCCTCAGGCAAAAGAGACACTCACAGGCCTCCCCCCCCCTTCTTACCCCAAACTCACTTCCAAAGCCACTGAGATAAGAGGCCCCAGAATTTTAACAGACCTTCAAAAGTGAGGGCGACGGTACGAGATCACGTCCCCTGAAAACTGGGGTGTCTGCTAGTGCAGAGGGGTGAAGGCAGCCAAGATTCGAGCCCCTCAACAGCATATGGTTGCGTTACCCTCTAGATCTCGGGAAGGGCAGGGCTTTTCCTCTAACCAAGTGACACGATCCAGTCAGCCGGTTTTAAAATACCCCTTTTCTGGGCTCATAAGCCGGAACGACAAGCTTGCTGAGCAGCCGAAATCTTGACTCCCTGAACAGGCGTTCAGTTTCACTCTTTCTCTTGGTTTGATCGAGTTTCCCAGCATGTCTAGAACTTTTTATGTAAATACAAAGCACTGTCTTAACTTCCTGGAAATCAAATAATTATTCCATGTAATTAAAGCACAGCTCCCTCGTTCTGATACGGGGTACTCTAGCAGGAACCGTTCGTGAGGGCCTGCTAGAATTAGCAAATTCATTAGAGACCGCATTTTTAACTGTTTGGCTGTTTTCTTTGACTTGGTGTGGATTACTGTTATAATCAAACGAATCCTTGTGATGCTATCTTTCCCTCCCATCACACCACTTAGTGCATCCATGTAACTGCTCTAGGATTACAGCAGTTGTAGGTGTATTGTTACCCGAGGATTAGATGCAGGCAGAGAGTGCGTATGCCCAAATCCACAGGCTGTGGTTTCTCTAACTCACCAAGCTGGCTGGTATTAACAGACATACTTATTACGTCTGTAAAGAAAATGTACTAGCTATCACGGGCCAGTTCTGAAGGCTATCCTTCTATCAGTCTTTTATGAAACTATTATCTATTCCTCCTTAGCCTATGCAGACCACACCCCTATTCGGTTATAACAGACTTCCCCTTTTTCACCCTCTAATGGAATGTTTATACACTTTTAAATCCACCAGCCAATTCTTCCCAAATGTGATAGATCTAAGTTAAAACAAATCATTTTCTTATGTTAATTTCGTTTCTTATATCCACTCTAAGCATCCATAAGCTAATGCGTTTGCTCCCATTTGTTAGGCTCTTTGAGAATAGGCTTCGATAACCTTTCCTGACCTATAGATAACCTTTTTAAAAAGGCTGGTCTCAGGGATTACAGTCCTGTGGAATGGACAATACATACAAATGCACGTGAAAATCAGCATACTATTAATATATAAACTAGCATAACGTACATGCAATATTTAAAAAGCAAACATCTAAAGGTAACTTTTATTTTGTTATTTTCACACATATTTACCCTTGTCTACTTTCTCTATGAATCACATTTTGCGATCCATTCAAATCTACATATCTACCTCAATTCTGCTTTACCTTCTCGAGGCCTATATTACAAAATATTCATAAAAATTGTCTACATTTTAAACGGCGTCCATGATATCAAAATCTGACTATTATTTGAAGATAGCACTATCGGCATTTTTCAGGAGCAATGTTGGATTTGCCCTGTCCCAACGACACGATTTTTACCAGTTTTCTGTAATAGCTAACTCCTGCCAGGCTAAATTCATGGTCACAGAACTGCAGGAAAGTACGGGCCCACACAGGTTTCGATTTCAGCAGGACGGTGCGGTGAGTGATAGGCACTAGATTTAAATAGAGACCTGGGTTCAAATCCCAGCTCTGCTACTTACCAACTTTATAATCTTAGGCAAGTTTTTTTTTTTTTTTTCCCTTCAGGTGTTTATTTAAATTCTAGTTAGCTAACATACAGGACAACATTGGTTTCAGGAGTAGAATTGAGTGACTCATCACATACATACAACACTCAGTGCTCATCATAATGAGTGTTTTAGGCAAGTTTTTTAACCTCTTTGTTGCTTCTTCAATTCTCTCAGTATAAAATGGAGGTGGTCACAGGGTTGTTGGAAAGATTAAACTTTTCTTTCAAAGGTTTCAAATTGTGTCATGCTCATCCCTTCAAACCCATGATTTAGAAAGCATCAAGTACAGTTAACTTGGAGTTTTTCTTTATGATTTTTAATTTTATGAGGGCAGTGGTTGCAAATCTAATGAAGTCTTTTTATTTCAATCCTAGACTCAAACACTAACCTTCATCCATTCTAGTGAAGATGCCTTTATATATTCCCAAGTGTAACAGAGGCCAGGTCAGAGGAATATAAAAACCTCCACTTACAGGCACAACATTTCTCATGTTTGTTTTTCCATTATATAGGGAGGGAAAGGCATAACAAACAAGGAAAGAAGCTTTTCAAGAAAGCCTACAACTTCTAGCTCTAATCCTGCAACCTTGATGTTCACTGATTCATGAAGGTAGACCCCTTCCTTCCTCAACATGAATCACTGGCCAGAAAGTGGCATATCGTGTACGTTAGAGTTCTTGGGTGTTTGATCTTAAATTACAAAGATACCTAATTCAAAAAGCCTGAATGCTCTCTCCCACACCTCATTTAGCTAACTGAACTGCAGACCTTCCCTAATACAGTTTACAGCCTTCCTGAAGCCTGCCTCAATCTCCTCTACGGGATAGGTGACGGGCCTCTCTTCTGCGATCCCATAATATTCTGTGCATTATTTATCGTGTTCACAAGTGTGCTTATCCAGTTATGGGTCTGCTTGTCCGACTGTACTGCATCCCTTAAAGGCAGGCACCCTAGCTTATCTTTGTATCCCAAGCACCTACCAGGGTGCCTGGCATCGGGCAAGCACCAAATAAAGTCTGTTGAATAAACGAATTAACAGCTGAAAGAGTACTTACTGCAAATTATTGTTTTAATCTTCCTCTTCCATCTTTGGAGATAAGCATTGGGGGTCTCTCTAAATCAGAAGGCAGGAAAATAGAGTAATAAGTAATAAGTAAATGTTAGGATACTAAAAGTGAGGATACATGCCAACTGCATCATCATTTTTTGTTAAATGTTGATTTGTTTTTGAGAGGGAGAGAGAGTGCACGCAAGCAGGGGAGGGGCAGAGAGAGAGAGGGGGGCAGAGGATCCGAAGGGGGCTCTGCGCTGACAGCAGCTAGCCCGATGGGGGAATCGGAGCTCGAACTCATGAACCACAAGATCACGACCTGAGCCGAAGTGGGACGCTTCACTGAGTCACCCAGGTGCCCCCGCATCTCAGTTTTATAACTTAACATGGGGAAGATGGGACTGGGGGGCTGGAGGGGATCTCAAATTTAGACAAACACACACATTTTTAGCAGTTAACAGTTTCCAACTCGGCCAAGGTTATTCCTTGTTGGATACGGTGGACTACGGCAAGCCAAATAAGAATTTATCACAGAAAACTGCAAGAATGTCTGCCCAAAGGTTGCTTCCAACAGACATTTGAAACTTAACTCTAATGTAAAAAAATACAAAATGCAGACGGGGCTGTTAAGTCTTTGGCTGAAGGATATTAATTCCTCCCCCAATGCAGTGAGTCCTAAAGTCAAGCTATGTGAATTGTCCTGTTGTTTCGCTTCTCGACAAGGGCCAGGTTCTGAAAAGGAGTAGAAACAGTAAACCAAAATGTCGGATGAGGTCAACCATACTACAGGTCATACATACTTAAAAAGCTTTTTTCTTCAAGGGTGCTTAAAACAAAGGAGAGAGGAAATCAGGAAAAGAAGAGCACAGGTTTGTGAAGTTTGGACTCCGAGCTAGGACACTGAGTTCCAAGTGCCCTCCTCCACCCCCCAGCCCCACGCACATGGACTTCTGGTAGCCCCTAAGGCCTGTGCTCCGTTGCCCCCACTCTTACTTAGGACTAGTGAAACCTTCTCTAATTCGAAAGGATGTTACGGGATAGGCACAAAGCAAGACCAGAGGCAGGGGGCCGAGAGGTGGTGTTACATTTGTCAGTGCGTGGAGAAGCCCAAGCTGGTCCTGAGTTGCTTAAGTATTTCTGCCCCAGCCAGAGTTTTCTGTCTGAATGTGGCTTGCAAGTAGGGAAAGGAGATCAGCTGTGGGCTGCATTGATGGCGGAGGCGGAGAAAACAGTCCTGAAGCTAATTTATACCAATAATATCTCTAGAACTGGAATATTTCACTGGTGATAAGGAAGAGATAGCACACCTTTTCTTAATAAGATGCCTGTTCTCTCGCCAAAGAATGGTACACACGAGGAGGGGAAAGCTTATCAGCAAAACTTTTTGTAAAACAATGATCTAAATTCTTTTTTAACGTTTATTTATTTATTTTTTGAGACAGAGACAGAGCAGGAACGGGGGAGGGTCAGAGAGAGAGGGAGACACAGGATCTGGAGCAGGCTCCAGGCTCCGAGCTGTCAGCACAGAGCCCGACACCGGGCTCAAACTCACGGAGTGCGAGATCATGACCCGAGCCGAAGTTGGACGCCCAACCGACTGAGCCACCCAGGCGCCCCTCCCTGTAGAACAATGATCTAAATCCAACAAAGATCACTCTTTTAGGTCTTGATCTCAAGAACCACATCAACAGCCCAAATTCAACTGCTGTATTGAAAGTGTCACAAACCTTAGGAATCAATGTCTTAGCATACCTAGGACGGCTGTAAGCAAAAAGACGGACGACAGCAAGTGTGGGTGAGGATGTGGCGAGATTGGAACCGTCATCCACGGCTGGTGAGCACGTAAAATAGTGCAGCTGCTTTGGAAAACAGTCTGACAGTCCCTCCGAAGGTTAAACATAGAATTACCATATGACCCAGCAATTCCCACTCCTAGGTGTGTATCCAAGAGGAACAAAAACATGTCCACACGAAAACCTGCGCATGAATGTTCACGGCAGCCTCATTTGTAATCATCAACACGCGGAAACGATCCTAATGCCCGTCAACTGTGGCGTGTATGAGTGGATAAATGAAATGTGGTAGGTCTATATGGCTGTGTATTATCAGCCATGGAGGGGAATGAAGGACTGATGCATGCTGAACACGGATGAACCTTGGAAACATCAGACTCAGTTAAAAAGGCCAGTGACCCAAGGCCACGTATTGTAGGACTCCATTCATATGAAATGTCCAGAATACAAACATTTATAAAGATGGACACTGGATCAGTGATAACCAGGGGTTGGGAGCTTGCAGGGGAAGGGAGTGACTGCTAATGGTGATGGGGCTGCTTTTAGGAGGACAAAAATGTTCTAAAACCGCTTATGGTAATGGTGGCATAACCCCGGGAATGTACCAAAAACCGTTGAATTGTATGGGAGTTAGAGCTCCATAAAGCAATTTTTTTTAAGAAAGGAATAAATGTTTTTATGAGTGGTTTTGATTACCCAAACATAGAAGGGGATGACAGAACACTACCCAACTTGCTAGTTTTGTCCAGAACTTTCCTGTTGCCCCTGGTGTTTAATACCTCGTGAAAACGAGAACCGTTCTCTCCGTTAGGTGGAGATTTCATCTATGGTTGGAGTTACACGTTACATGCTTAAAGTGTATTTGTGCTACAAAATAATGTGAAGAGAGTACTGTCCAGGGGTACGTTGGGAAGTTTTTCTTTTCTTTTTTAAATGTTTATTTATTTTTGAGAGAGAGAGAGAGAGAGAGCGCGCACGAGTGGGGGAAGGGCAGAGAGAGAGACAGAATCCAAGGCAAGCTCCAGACTCTGAGCTCGTCTCTCTCAAAAATAACTCGTGCTCTGTCTCCCTCAAAGATAAACATTAAAAAAACATTTTTAAAACATCACGTTTTCCCACCTAAGCCTACCTCCTCATATCCTCATGGCAAGCCTGACTTGCATTTACGGCCTTGGCTTTCAAGGTTTCTGGATAGGGCCAATACAGTTTGTATATATTAACATTTGAGAAGAAGTTCCACGGAACAATACCTACCATTACTGTGACAGAGTCTGATTTTTCTCCTTAAAATCCTAAATTTACTTCGCAGCCCACCAACAGGCCCCTCGGTTTGCAAAATGCTGCATTAGGGCTGTAGTAAGCAAGTCCTGTTTCCCGACAAGGGTAGTAAGTAGCATCAGCCCTTTGTAATAAGTGTGGGTGCTGCAGGCTGACTGGACAGGACTGAAGAGACGGGCAGGCCGGGAGACATGCCCAGCACCCAGGTCCTGCAGCCAGAGTGCCGCGCAGCCCAGCAAGGGAGTTGAGGCACCGAGACTGTGGGACTGCCCCAAGACTTTGAAGACGGGAAAGGGAAGTGCTCTGCTCTGCCAGGGAGACCCAAGACAAAAACCAGTGCTCCAGGCCAGAGGCCTCTGGGAAATGCAAAGAGGTTGACTGCCAGTCCCCAAGGCCTAGGAGGGCCATCTGGGCAGCCCTGGTAAATATCCTCACCGGAGCGGGATTCCCCACCTTGCACTTGCCGCTAACGAAAGCCAGAACTCGGAGTCCCTCTGCCCATCAGGCACTGGACTGGCGGGGAAGTTGGCCTCATCTCCCAAAGTACCAGGCCTTTCTGTTTCCAAACACAGAGCACCCAGAATGCCTTGCGGGATTAAACAGAAGCTGATTGCGGACCCATACCTGTTGCTCAGGAGGAGGTTAATAAAAAAAAGAACCAAACCAGCAACAAAACGATGTGTATACTTTTTCGGAAAGGTTGCCGTTGATCCTTGTTCTAAGGTTTTCCTTTGGCTTCCAAGAATGAGAATAAGGAAGTAGGAAGGAGACAGCACAACTTGCTATATCCTAACATAAGTGCTACCGGCAAATTGGTACCACATTTGGAAGCAGAACTCTGATTTGGAAACATTCATGGCATTTCACCAGCGGTTTTGCTCCTAGGAACTATTTAGAAAATAATCAGAAAGAAGTTAAAAAGCACAAAAAGTTTGATGAAGAATACTAACTGTAGCATTATCTACAAGGTGGAAACGACCTACATTATCTAATAACAGGGGCTTGGTTAAATAAATTCTGGTCCATCCTTATGACGGATTACCACGATGCAGCTACCAAACTGTTACGAATACTGAATTTAACGACACGTAAAAATATTCACAGTATCTTATCAAGGATCCCTGGTTTGAAAAAAAGCGTGTACGTAAATCCAAAACGGAATGGAAGGATATACTAAAAAAAAAAATGTTAGTAGTGTTTATTACTGGCAAAAGGTTTTCTTTGTTTTCTCCTTTACTCTTCAGTATTTACTCAGTTTTCTACAATCAATTTATATTACTTCTATAGTTAGAAATAAAAGCCCCTAGGGGAGCCTGGGTGGCTTAGACTGTTGAGTGTCCGATGTGGGCCCAGGGCATGATCTCCAGTTCCTGAGTTTGAGCCCTGCATCCGGGCTCTCTGTTGTCAGCTCAGAGCCTGCCTCAGATCTCTCTCCCCATCTCTATCTGTCCCTCCCCTGCTCGCACACGCTCTTTCTCAAAAATAAATAAACATTAAAACAAAAAAGAAATAAAAAGTCCTAACTTTTTAAGAGAAGAAATTTGCTAATAAAAGATGATGCAAATATTCAGATCACTTTGAAAAATTCAGATTAGGGTGCCTGGGTGGCTCAATTGGTTGAGCGTCCGACTTCGGCTCAGGTCATGATCTCATGGTTTGTGAGTTCGAGCCCCGCGTGGGGCTCTGTGCTGTCAGCTCAGAGCCTGGAGCCTCTTTAGATTCTGTGTCTTCCTCTCTCTCTGCCCCTCCCCCACTCACTCTGTGTGTGTGTGTGTGTGTGTGTGTGTGTGCGCGCGCGCACACACGCGTGTCTCTCACTCTTTCAAAAATAAACATTAGGGGTGCCTGGGTGGCTCAGTCGGTTGAGCGTCCGACTTCAGCTCAGGTCATGATTTCACAGCTCGTGAGTTCGAGCCCCGCGTCGGGCTCTGTGCTGACGGCTCAGAGCCTGGTGCCTGCTTTGGATTCTGTGTCCCCCTCTCGCTGCCCCTAGCCCACTCACATTCTGTCTCTGTCTCCCTCAAAGATAAATAAACATTAAAAAAAAAAACATTAAAAAAAATTTAAAAAAAGAAAAATTCAGACTTCATTACTCTAGAAACTCTTCCCTATGAGGAAATATACTATATATATATATATATACATATATTATACTATACTATATATACATAAATCATGCACATTTGTCATAGCCTTGAAGCAAAGGCATCTCCATCGTTATCAAAAGGTGACCATCCTGATAACACAAATCAGAATTAGGTAATTGTTGGAAAGAAAAGTATTAGCATCGACTTGAAACAACTTTTACCTCTCATCTCTACTGAGGTGTGTTCTTTAGTGGATACTCCTTCTTTCTCCATAATTCAGTCCCCAGTCGTCTTTTTGCTTCTTTGCTCTCTTAGAGACCTAGGCAACCCACTCCACCTTGACTCTTAACCTCCATCTCTATGTAAATAGCCCTGAACTTCCCTTTCAGCCCTGGTCTCTCTCCTGGACCCCACCACTTAAACTGACTTCTCAAGCTCACCTTCCTGCCTGCTCTCCAGAGGACGCCTCTTTCTGATTTCTCCATTCACTCCAACTTCCCATCCTGGCTCCCATTCTAGGAGTCTGTGATTCCCCCTTCTAGCTCTTTCCTCACGTTAAATTCTATAATATCTATGTCACAATACTTTGAATCATTTCCTTTTTTCATTTTTATTGGCCCCAACTCTGGTTCTGGCACTTATTATTTTGTGGGTCACGACGGAGACGTTGGAACCAGACGCCCATAGGTTAAAATCCTGGCCCTGGCACTAACTAGCTGTGTCACCTTGGGCCAAGTGAATTAACCCCTCTGAGCCCCAATTGCTCCTGTAAAATGGATCATACTCACCTTTTCAAAGGGGGGGTTGTGAATTTAAACTAGCTCATATACATAAGAGCTGAGCCTAGCATGTAAATTGCTTAGAACACTGTGGATGATCAACAGATGTTGGCTGTTTATTTTAGATTATTTTAAAAACTGGAATTATCAATGCTTTCCTAATGCATAAAACTCCATTGCTGAAAAAATTTCCATTTAATTACAACATTTTCTTCCAAATTAACTATACAGTCTTCCCCTGGCCTTCAGGGCCCTCCTAGTAAGGCACATTGCTCTCTGCTTTCCTTCCACTGCTCTATTTTCCAATCGACCTGGACCTTGTACTGTCCTACCTTCGAGCGTCTGGTCACGTTGTTTCTTCTGCTGGTAGTGTCCTTCCCCCACCTCTACGTAAAATCCAACCTGTCTTTTAAAAGCTTCCCAACCTTTTGTAACTCTGAACTTGGTGAGCTTTCTTTCATTTTTGAGCTCTGCCTTTCCAATGGTTCTCTAGTGCTGTGCATAGAACAATATATTATTAATGTTGTAACCTATATAAATATATATCGTCCTCTCTTCCTCATTTTTATTTTTCCAGCACTTTGTTCATCATGGGCATCCAATACATGTCAGCTGATGTAAAGGTGATGCCTGACTTTCTGCCCACACCTACCGCGCTGTTGATGCTGAATTTTAAGAAACGGCACCTAGGATTCCCTTCCCTTCAGAGATTAAATTACATTCTAGCATGTTGGCTTTAGGGACATGGAGCAAAATGTATTGTCATGTTGTCATTTTTGTTGGTCAAAATCAGTGGATATTGGCAACTTCACGTTCAATTTCTATTTAGGGTGGCCCCTATCCTGGTGATTTGGGGCAGTGTTTTTATGAACTGCTGTTTTAACAGATTTTCTTTTCTGCTTTTTACGGTGTGAGGTGTTGCTTTAGTTTGTAAGGTCAAAAATAGATTCATATTTTCATTCATGTATCTTATTAAAGATCTTTCAGGTCAAAATACCAGGTTTCTAAATGGTTGCATTTGTGTGGCAACAAAGATGCTTTCTGAGGTTAACACACATTTTTTTCCTACATATTCCCAGATATCACAAAAGTTCATGAACTCCTCAAAAGTGTTATCATTGTTCTTGTGTAGAACATTTACTTTGACACCAAAGCGTGTGTTCGCTGAATTCAAGGGGTTCTCTCTAGGTCTTAGATTTGGAGGGAAACAACCCAACCATTTATACTTGCATGAAGGTACTCCAGATTTAACAGCAGCAGTGGCTTCCCTGGGTGAAGCTGGTGGTGGGAGAAAGAGGGAAGCTGATCGAGTCCCACTTGCAAGGTCCCAGGAAGGACCCAGTCTCCAGTATATTTTGGTCACTCCCACCATTGGTGCGTTCCTAAGTACCGTCACTTTCCCCTCCCTCCTCCCTCTCCCTCCACCCCCCTTCCTGCCTTCTCTCCTCCCCCACCCTGCTTCTCTCCCAACAATGGTTGCTGCTTCACAAACACAGTGCTTAAAGCACCTAGTTCCTGGGATTTATACTTGCCAAGTGGCTTTGGGGAACAAGCTTTTCTCAAGCCTAGGCATCAAAAGGCACTTATTCCAACACTTCAGGGAAAAATAGTAACTAAGGAAATTAATAATCTCATCCTAGGCAGAAGAATAGATTTTTGAGAGGCCACAGTCTCTTTTAAAAGAGGTATAATAGTAGTCTCTTCAATCTTTTTCCTGTTGTGTTTTCTTACCTTACCCGAAGAAATGAAAACTTCCTGCAGGTAGAAACTGTATCCTGACCTAAGTGGTATATAGTAACAAGCTGTCACCATAGGCTATACATTTACTAATGACAGAAGACTCAAAAAACATTTTCTGCAGCTATTAAATTTCTTCAATGGCTGACACTGAACTTCGTATCTTTCCCAAAAGGTTCTTTTTTTTTTTTTTAATTATTACTATTAATGGAGCAAAATAATACAAATGAGATTAGAAGAGGAACTTCTAGAACAACAGAAGCAAAGAATGCCAAGAAGGGCAAGGGGAAGGCTGCAGAAGTAGAAGCCAGTGCCAAAGAACGTTCCACTCAAAAATGTTCCCTAAATCTATCCAAATCTAAGAAAGGTGGCCTGAGGGAGGGAGTCCTGTGAGCCCTAAATGCAAGGGTTAGATGCTATCTACCTCCAGGAAAGGTAATAGGAAAGAATTTACATGCATGTCTCCAAAAGCTGAACGATTTGAAGCAGACTCAAGGCAGAAGACCTGCATTTTTCTAAAGTGAGATGCCAATCACATTACAGCTTCACACTGTTAAGTTTCAAGGACAAAGAGTGGGGGGTCAAAGTCAGTCTCTGAAGGAAATGGGTACTGGCCATCCCATTAGCCTGATATTCCAGCCCAACCCAAGTATTCTTAGTCTCAAGAGACTAAGACGCACGACTGCCACAAGCCACAGGTTCACACGCAGTGGAGAAAGAACTGACGTCAGACACGTGATGGAACTCTTTCAGGTGGAACTTCCACTCAGAAAAGTTCCTAAATTGAATTTGGAGCCCTTCCCCTCCCTCTCTTTCTCTCCACCGTCTAAGAACTGGAAAGCAACAGTAACAGCAACAACAAACCAGTTATTAGCAAGATGGTAAAAGTTAGAGCATCATGGAGCTTCCTTTCTCAGGGTGAGAAGGCCACGTTGTTTGGAATGTAAGTGCCCGTGGATGGGGGTTGTGGGGGCAGACATTAATATTTATTGGGCATTTACCATCTGCTGGGCACCATACACGTTTTATCGCATTATAAGGCTTACAGCAAGTCCTTGGAGTTGGTGCTACTTTCCTTGTTTTGCAGAGGAGGGAATTAAGGTTGCTTAGGGCTTGCTCAGTTGGTCTCTCTGACTCCAAAGCCACGACACCATGGGTATCTCCTATTCTCTGCTTTGGCTCTAAAATCCAACCGTCACAAAGAGATACGTTCCAAAGGTAGTACGATGACAGCTGTTAGAAGTTGTGCAGGACCACCTCCTTCTAGAGTCTCTGTGCGGAGTGAGGAACCCTATGTCCTTTGCCGGTGATGGAGGAGAAATCATGGCACAGAGGACAGATCAGAGAATCTAGCCAAGAGGGTAGTGCCCCAGCACGCTTTGCCCAAAGGTAAATGGGCCAGGTAGGCACAGAAAACCCACTTCATTCTTAGAATAGTTCCTCATCGTTCTGGGTCCACCAGGACTTAAGAACTTGGTACTGCTTCAGGGGAGCTGTGAGAGTTGGAACTTCCCTCGTCTCTGCATTTACCATTAATACCCTCTCGTGGTGCTTTCCAGCTCAGTAGCTTGGTGCCCCAACCTGATCGTTTCATCACGGACTCCTCCCTTTCCCTAACTCCCAACAATCATCAAACCATCAAGTCCTGTGGATTCTGCCTCTTTCGTTTATGCCTCTGATCTACCCACTTCCCTCCATTTCAAAGGCCACCCTCCTAGCCGAAGCCACGGTCTCTTGCCTGGTCTACTCGAACAATTTCTAACTATCTAATGTCTCTGGGCCTTGGCCTTAGAAAACTTCAGGTGGCTTTTCTTCTAAAGTAAATACGATAATACGATCCCGATAGATCTCTCCTTAAAACATCCCTCTGGGACTTCCCATGGTCTTCAAGAGAACGTTCAAACTCCTTAGCAGAGCATCCTAGGCCTTTCCTGGTCAGCGTCTGCCTCTCTCTCCAGCCCCACGCTCCAAGCTCCCACCATCTTGAACCACTGAGAGATCCTGGCACGGACATGCTCCCTCGGCCACTGACAAGTCCTCTTGTTAGAATAATCCTCCACCCATCCAACCCCCACTGGCCTTTCAGCTTAGAGGTCACCACTCCCAGAAGCCTTCCTTGACTACCCCGATCTGAGCCCATCCTGGGCGTGGCACTCCCTGCCAGGCCGCTACTCCACTCTGTGTCCCTTCCTATCACGGCACGCTCACCCAGGCCTGCAACTGCCCATACTTCTAGTCTGTGGGTCCTTCTAAGGCAGGGCGTGCGGTACTCACCTTTTCCCCCAGCATTTAGCCTGGAGCCCGGCCTGTAGGAGCCACTCCATTCACGGCCAAAGGCTCACATACGACAGAGTGGAGGAAGTCATGAAGAGATGGGAGTCTAATCATGACTTTGCCACCAACCACTGTAGAACCTGCTACTAAAACCCATGCTAAAATGAAATGCTGTTTTCCCATCCTTCAAGAAGGATCTTCACCTCGTCCCTCACTCACCGTCCCCCACCAGCTGCTATTCTCTCCCAGGGATCAGGAGGAGTATGAGAGTTTATGGTTTTGATTTGTTTTCTTTTTTTTTTTTTCCTTCAGCATTAAAAAAAAAAAATGTCACGCACTCCTCAGTGCCATCTTCCATTCTGTAGATGATCGTCCTGCAAGGTGACGAAGAAGCAGGGGGATAAACGGCCAGAAGATCTCCCAAAGCTCTGTGAATGTGCAAAGAGTGGGAGACAGGTATTCACGTGGCAAAGCACTCTTTGCTTTACTAGGCATTTGGGCAAAAAGAGCTCACATGTCCTTAGAAGATGAGGGACTGTGAGCTCCTGTTTATAGTACAGGAAAGGCATCCTGGGAGACATCGTGGCCAGGCCCCCAAAAGGCACCAACTCGGCGGGTTGCTGCCATCACAAAGCCACCAGACGGAAGTGTCACGAAGAAACAAAAGGGGAGACACCGTCATCCTGCCCGGGGTAGGTACTGCTTTCTTCAGAGCCGGGGTGTCCGCTAGACGTGGGTAGCAAAGACAACGGAGCCCCTTGAGACTTTCTAAAGAAAAGCGGACGTACGAAGAAGAAAAACAAGACAGTACATCTGCAATCGGTAAACGCTGAAGAAAAAGGAGGAGGATGAAAAAGCGAATGCAGTCGTGAAGAGACCGAATGGGGCGGGGGGGGGGGGGGCTCGAACTCACAAACCATATCATGACCTGAGCCCAAATCAAGTGTCAGACGCTTAACCGACTGAGCCACCCAGGAGTCCCAAGACTCGTGGAATTCTAGAACCCAGTTATTATCACTTCCAGCTGCCCCCTCAACCCCCCGTCCATGTTTCAGATGAAGGAAGCAGGCTCAGGAAACTCGGAACGAGGCCTTACTGGAGGTCACCCATCACCGTATGGCAGGGCTACAGACTGAACGCGGGACTTCTCACTCTTAGTCTAATTAATGCTCCTTCCTTTAGATTATTTAATATAAAGACCCTGCGACAGACGATTGAGACCCCAAATAGAAAATCTGGAGACAAGGCCGGATAAATAACATGGTGAAGGAAAGCCAGAAGGTTGTCTGGTAACCGGGAAAGCCTGAGGCCGACGTGGGAAAGAGCAACACTGTTTTCTCACAACATGGCGCCCTTTATGCCGCTCTCAGAGGCAGGAGATTGGCCGGGATGATGTGCAGCCCCCAACCGATGTGCGTTTCTTACTCCCAGCACCTACTCCCTGGGCTCCAGAGATCCGGCCTGTCCACAGGAGCACAGCGTCGGCCGCTTCACTGTGCTACATTCCCTTCAAGGTTGGATGTTCAAGCCAACTGCAGCCATTCTAGGAATGCCTGAGGTCAATGGAATTCTACCAACACTTGCGGGGTGGGGAGGGGAGACAGCTGCCAGTGGCAGTGGCACAGAGGATGGGAGGGCTGTCCATCCCAGAAAATTCTGCTGGGAGTCTGGTAGTCAGAACGCTTAGCACCCAGGGAGACGGCGACTGGGAAATATCTTAAGTATTCCAGTCCTCCCCTCTTGGCACTGCAGAGGCAAGAGGGTATAAAGCAGAGGAACCTGTCGGACGGGACCGTCAAGGCCGCCCGCTGGCTGGCTTGTCGTTGGAGGCCTCCACCTGCTAGAAGAGGCCTGGAGAGACGCCGTGAGCTTGGGCTGGAGGGACCTGCGTGAACAGGATGCCAGTGGCCAAGATCTCCAAGAGGTGCTGGGAAAGGCTCCCTGAGAACGCACGCAGCTTGAGCCTCGCGTTCTGGGCTGGGGCGGCGCACACAAATGCCTCAACGACATCATCACAAATGCCTCAAGGACATCATCACGGGGAGGAAAGGGAGCTGCTCAGACAGACACGCGCGGCTGCAGAGGCGCGCAGCTGAGGGGTCAAATTCCAGAAGTTTGGCCCCGGAGGGAAACAGAGCTCAGTTGCCTTCACGCTGGTCCCCTTTCCTCCGGCTCCCTTTCTTTTAATGGGAAAGACGGTTGCAGTGGCAGGAAGAAGGGCCAGGAGGATCGTGGTAGGGAGAGAAGTGAGCCTGGAGTCGGAAGAACAGAGATCAGTGCAGGTGAGTGCGGAGTGTGTGTGCGCACGAGCCTGGTTTGGGGAGAGGTCTTGGTGTCCCTCCCTCCGACACCTTGCAGAATGAGGAAGTGGCTGTTTTCAACTGCCAACAACATCTATCTGCTAACAGCCTAGACCCACGGTGGCCAGGGTCTGAGTTCCGCGCCCGGGGAGTTTTGCATTGAGCGCTTTGCCTGGCGTCTTCATCTCCCAGGAGGGGGATGGAGTATTTAGCACAGAGCAGACCACAGGAGACGGCTTTGTTGGACACCCTTCTTGGAAGTGGTGGCCAAATAGGATGCTGTTTCCCAGGTTTTCCTCAGGAAGGGGCTGGGGCTCATTTGTACGTACGCAGAAATGTGCAGGAAAGAGAAGTATTTGAACCGAATTCTGACTTGGTGATTCTGACCCACCTACACCTGAACTTCACATAACTCAGCATCGAAGGCATACGGTATTTATCATTTCATTGGAAGGAAGAGGCTAAATGACTCCCCCCACCCCTCCTTACCACTCTCCTTCCCGTTCAGAAAGCTGCCATATCTAGTTTACAGTCTAAAAAAGGTTGCATCACATTTGGTATTCCACAAAAGGGGAAAGGAAAAAAAAATTATTAAAAAGCGAAGAAAAACAGTACTGCTTGCTTAGAAAATAAGATGTATGAACCCTGGAGAATGGGAAAACACCAGCTACTATGGCAGAGAGAAGACATTTTGCCAAATTTAGAACCCACTTGAAAATCACGGGTTCTAAGTTTAGAACTGAACTAAAAAACTTGAGCTCACATTGCATTTGGCATTGGTTAAAAAAAAAAAAATCAAGATACTAATTAAAGGGGAAAAATTTATACTCTTAGTAGTTCTAAACGCTGGGAATTATTTTCAAACAAATTCTTTATTGGCTCAATGGAGGGGCCTGCATTTAGAAAAAAACCCATTTTTTACCTAATTAAATTTTCCTGACAAAATAATGATTTAAAACGGAGGGGGAAAAAAAAACCATGTTGCCAAAGTCTTTAAAGAGTTACAGAACTGTTGTGTAACCTTTGGACCCCACCAAATATACCAGGTGGTCATACAAACTTGATGTTTATATATTAAATGGTGTCTAGAATGGAAGTAATTACATCCTATTCCTGGCAAATTTTAAATAATAAAACTGTAACTGGAAACTATCATTCTAAACAAAACAAAACAAACTACTACCAGCATTAGTTTTGTTTTCTAATTTAGATGCTAAGATATAATTATTACAACATCGTTAAGAAATGGATCGAAGTCGCCATGGAGATAAATTACAAAAAATTTCAGACTCAGACTATCCAGAGTAGGAAATCAAGAACCAGCGGTGAACGGACGGTGCTTAGAATGCATCCACGGGTTCACCGTGATTCAAGGTAGCTGACGACTTTTGCAATTATAGAAACTCAACCTCCATACCCCTAGCATATATTTATATACACCACACATATATAATGGCTTAAGAAGAGGAGTCTTACTACATTTTTGAGTGTCTTTAAAGGAACAGGCTTAGCAGGTGGTGGATTTGACCCTCTTCAGAAGATCATTAACAGTTCAAAACTCTGTAACTTTAATTTCCCGGCACTTTTTTTTTTTTTTTTGCACTTTAAAATTTTATTTGTTTATTTACTTTGAGAGAGGCAGAGACAGTGCAAGTGGGGCTGGGGCAGAGAGAGGGAAACAGAATCCCAAGCAGGCTCCACAAGGTAAGCACAGAGTCTGATGCCTGATGCGGGGCGGGGCTCGAACCCACAGAACCGGGAAATCATGACCTGAGCCGAACCAAGATGCTTAACTGACTGAGCCACCCAGGGGCCCCTTCCAGGTTCTTTCAAAAACTCTTGTTGAAGGATATAAGATTAATTCCTGGGTTGACTGATTTTTTTTTTCCCTACCAAGAAGATGTAACTGAATTCGTGGAAAGAGGGTCAGAATTTAAAGTGTGAGAGCAAAACCAAAACAAAACAAAACAAAAAACACACTGCCGGGCCGCCTGGGTCGCTCAGTCGGTTGAGCGTCCGGCTTCAGCTCGGGTCATGATCTCACGGTTCATGAGTTCGAGCCCCACATCTGTGCTGATGGCTCGGAGCCTGGAGTTGCTTCAGATTCTATGTCTCCCTCTCTCTCTGCCCTTCTACCGCTCACACTCTGACTCTCTCTCAAAAATAAATAAACATTAAAAAAATAAAAAAAAAACACACTGCTGGTGGAAGTAGAAAAGGATTTGTCTAGAATATATTTCTAAATTCACTTGTCATTAAATAAGCATAGTGAAGCAATCATTATGTCCCGCTCCTAACCACATGGTGGCTGTCATTAAGAGAGGGGAGAGAGGTTAACATTTCTAAGGTGTGCGCCCAAATCAAATGCAAATTCTGGACCCCTGGGCCCCATGCTTCTGAATACACATTCTTCAACATATTCCTCTGTCCTTTTATTTATTTAAAAAAAAAATTTTTTTTTAACGTTTATTTATTTTTGAGACAGAGAGAGACAGAGCATGAACGGGGGAGGGGCAGAGAGAGAGGGAGACACAGAATCGGAACCAGGCTCCAGGCTCTGAGCCATCAGCCCAGAGCCCGACGCGGGGCTGGAACCCACGGACCGCGAGATCGTGACCTGAGCTAAAGTCGGGTGCTTAACCGACTGAGCCACCCAGGCGCCCCTTCCTCTATCCTTTTAAATGACCCACTAAAATTGAGTTTCATATTTAGTTTCTTCTACTCTTACATCCTCCATATTGCTCTCATATTTATTTCAAACTCTTATTTACAATAAATTGGACTAGTTTCCTTCTTTTCTCAGGCCATCTACACCAACGCCAGGGAAACAGGGCCAGTGATCCGATGCCCTGACACACGACTTCTTGTGACATGAGGAATAAGAAAAGGCTGGGTACTTTGCCAACGTCCAGATTCCTGATTATCTTTGCAGAGAAAGTTCCCAGATCCTTAAGCTGTCTTCAGGCATGTCCAGCTTTTTAGCCTGTAAATCTGTCCACAGAAATAATACACGGATAAGTTTAGCGCTGTAAACAATTAGGTCTCCAAAGACTTTGTGACATGGTGTATTTGACCAAGTCCAGATTCACGTTTTCATATTTCCCTTTGCCTTATTGTTGTGGGTCTTGCCTCTAATGCTAGCCCGTAAGAAACATGCATTTCAATCGAGCATTTAAGAGTCTTGGGGTGCCTGGGTGGCTCAGTCGGGTAAGCCTCTGACTTCAGCTCAGGTCATGATCTCATGGTCCGTGGGTTCGAGCCCCGCGTTGGGCTCTGTGCTGACATCTTGGAGCCTGGAGCCCGCTTTGGATTCTGTGACTCCCTCTCTCTGCCCTTCCCCAACTCATGCTCTCTCTCTCTCAAAAATAAGTAAACATTTAAAAAAAATTAAAAACAAAAGAATTTAAGAAACGACAAGCAAACTTGACAGCGGTAAAGAAAGATGCTTTCTCCAGGGGCTGGGCAGAGATGCACGGCTAATACTCAGCAAAAAATATCTCTCTAATTCCCAATTTCAAACATCTCATTAGATGCCTCCACCTGGAACAGAAGAGAGACTCCAGAAACAGACTCACACATAAATGGTCAACTGATTTACAACAAAGGTGGTAAGAAAATTCAATGGGGGAGAGGAAAATCTTTTCAACAAATTCTGCCAGGTAACTACATGGCCATATTGAGGGGGGGAGGGGAGGATGAACACTGACCCTGACTTCACACTATACAGAGAAATTAACTAAAAACTAATGATAGACCTCCATGCAAAACCTCAAACTAAATGGCGGGCCAAACGGAGGAGAAAACCTATTCAATATTGAAGGAGACGAAAATGTCTTGGTACATAAAAACAAATTTTCGTAAACAAGAAAACTTGATAAACTGACCTTTATCAGAATTTTAAATAAAAAGCTGACAATACCAAGTGCTGATGAAGATATGGAACAGCTGCTGGTGAGAATGTAAAATAGCACAAACACTTTGGAAAAACTAACAGTTTCTTAAAAAGTGAAAGGTGTGGGGGCGCCTGGGTGGCTCGGTCGGTTAAGTGTCCGACTTCGGCTCAGGTCATGATCTCACTGCCCGTGGGTTCGAGCCCCGCGTCAGGCTCTGTGCTGACCGCTCAGAGCCTGGAGCCTGTTTCAGATTCTGTGTCTCCCTCTCTCTCTGCCCCTCCCCTGTTCATGCTCTGTCTCTCTCTGTCTCAAAAATAAATAAATGTTGAAAAAAAAAATTAAAAAAAAAAAAAAGTGAAAGGTATGCCTCCCATTCAGCCAAGTCACATCTACTGCTGGGTAGGAAAATGGGACGTCCACTCAAAGACATTATAGGAATGTTCACTTAGCTTGATTTGTTAATAAAGACTAGAAACAAACCAAATGCCCGATGACAGACAGGTGCATGCATAAATCAGTTGTGTGTACCCGTACGGGAGATTATCAGTCGGTAATAAAAAGGACTGAATTACAGATACAGGCAACAATACGATGGTTGTCAAAATCATCACGCTAAGTGAAATAAGTCAGACACACACGCACACACACACAAACAGATGCGCTGTTGTATGACTGATTCTATTTATATAAAATTGCAAAAAATGCCAACTCATTTATAAGTGGCAGAAAGCAGATTAGTCATTGCCTAGGGCAGGAATGGAAGAGGGTCAGGGGGACCAGAAGACTTGGGATGGTAGAAACGTTCAGTACCTTGCTTGTGATGGACACGTGGGTACATGCATTTGTCTAAAGTCTGAATTGCACCGTTTAAGATGCAATTTACATTGTATACAACTCCATAAGGTTATTTTACAAATCTCCAACTGAGGGGCTCCTGGGGGCTCAGTCAGTTGAGCGTCCGTCTTCGGCTCAGGTCATGATCTCGAGGTTTGGGAGTTCGAGCCCCACATCAGGCTTGCTGCTGTCAGTGCAGAGCCCGCTTCAGATTCTCTGTCTCCCTCTCTCTGCCCCTCCCCTGCTCTCTCTCTCTCTCTCTCAAAAAGAAAAAAAAAATTAAAAATCTCCAACTGAATGTTCTTTAGGCCAC
This sequence comes from Panthera leo, assembly GCF_018350215.1. NCBI lineage: Eukaryota > Metazoa > Chordata > Mammalia > Carnivora > Felidae > Panthera > Panthera leo. Next base: position 9,615,108 of record NC_056679.1, read on the forward strand.
TCAAATGTCACATTTCTAAAACCAAGTTCATGAGCTCCTTCCAAGCCTGTTTCTCTCTCTCTCTCTTTTGTTTTGGTTAATACTCTCTTGACTAATGGCATCCTCTACCCAGTAGCTAGGCTAGACAGCCTGGCAACCACATTCACTCCTCCTTCACACCTTTACTGTCCTTCTCGAATTTACTTCTCTTAAAAAACAAACTCAGAACAGTGTATTTTAAAAATTGCGTATAACATAAAATTGACCATTTAAGCCATTTAAAAATGTACAGTTCGGTGACACTAAGGACACTCACAGTGTTATGCAGCCATCATCACCATCTATCTCCATAGCTTTTGGATCTCCCCAAACTGAAACCCTGTCCTCATTAAACAAGAAGTCCCCATTCCCGTCCCTCCCCAGCCCCTGGCAACCACCACCCTCCTTTCTGTCTCTATGAATTTGACTCCTCACGGTACTTTTATAACTGGACTCACACAATAGTTGTCCTTTGTAACACTGGCTTTATTTTACCTATTTTACAACATTCCTCTATGTCCTAGCATGTATCAAAATTTCTTTCCAGGGCGCCTGGGTGGCTCAGTCGGTTGGGCGGCTGACTTCGGCTCAGGTCATGATCTTGCGGTCCGTGAGTTCTAGCCCCGCGTCGGGCTCTGTGCTGACAGCTCAGAGCCTGGAGCCTGCTTCATATTCTGTGTCTCCCTCTCTCTGACCCTCCCCTGTTCATGCTCTGTCTCTCCCTGTCTCAAAAATAAATAAACGTTAAAAAAAAATTTTTTTAAAAATTTCTTTCCTTGGGGCGCCTGGGTGGCTCAGCCGGCTAAGCATCTGACTTCGGCTCAGGTGATGATCTCACGGTTCGGGAGTCTGGGCCCCGCGTCGGGCTCTGGGCTGACAGCTCAGAGCCTGGAGCCTGCTTCGGATTCTGCGTCTCCCTCTCTTTGTGCCTCTCTCCTGCTCCCGTTATGTCTCTCTCTCTCTCTCTCAAAATAAAATAAACATTAAAAACAATTTTTTTAACTAAAAAATTTCTTTCCTTTTTAAGGCTATGTAATATTCCAATGCATGTATACACAGCAGAGGCTGTTGAACCATCCATCTGTTGATGGAAAGTCAGGGCATCTACAACTCTGAACGCCCATGGCTACTACCCCAGCTGAGGGTCTCACCATCTCTTGCCCGGATTATTTGAGCAGTCTGTTAACTGGCCATCCTTGCCACCTTCTGTCACGCATCTTCTCACCTGCTGCCAGCATCGTTTTGCTATAGCAACGATCCTGTCCCTCCACCACCCAAAAGACCTTTGCGCACAATTTCAAACTAAAATGGAAGCAAATGTCTCATGCTGTTCTGAAATTTGTTTTTGCCCCATTCCACTTTTGAACAACTCTGATTAGTAGAAATGTTCTTATTTTAATCCAATATGTATTTCCTCACCAGTTCGGCCCCTTGCTCCTAGTTCTGGCCTCCAGAGGAACGCCGAATAACAACACTTCCCTGTTCAACATGGCGGACAACCCGTGAGATACCTGAAGATAGCCTGAGGGCCTTCTTTATCCAGGCCTTGGCTCATTCCTCAGATAACACGGTGGCCCTGGCTACTCCTCGCTGATCGTGACCCACGTTGGTCAGTGTCCCTCTCAAAATGGGCCGCCTAAGACAATATAATCCTACCGATGGAAGGTGGACCACCGTCTCCTTTCTTCTACTGCTCTATTACAACAGTTCAGCCTAACACGCCATTAACAATTTTTACCTCCAAAGCTGATAATATATTAACCTACAGCGAATTCGAACATTTGGGTGGGGTTTTTTTCCCCCAAAATAAATTTTGATGATCCCAGGGGGCACCTGAAGAATGGAGTGGAAAAATTGCGTCCTCAACAGTTTTGCCTCTTTATTAAATGTCGATGGCTCCTGCTAGCAAATGCAGGCTCCTGCCTCAGCCACTCCTCCCTTCGGGCCTCCTATCGGTTACTTACCAAACTCTAGACCCTAGGAAAGTAACTGCCTTTTCAACAATCTGCCAAGACCCACAATCGAACACATGGGCCTCCACGCACCGTCAGTGCTATCCCTGATAGCTACTGGGCGCTTGCAGCAAGTGATTAGAAGCAGACATTGTTGGCAATGGCCACAAAACACACACATCCAGGAAATGCATTTATGCAAAATACCTGGCAGATCAGACACGGAGCCTCAAATAAAAGCCTTACCAAAAAATGTGGAGGGGAATGGACCAAAAAGCCCGTCTCCCAGCTTGCTTTCTCTGTGTAGCTCAAAAGCTAAGCTATGGGGGGGGGGGGGGGGGGGGTGGGGGGGTGGGGGAGGTGGGGGGGTGGGGGGGTGGGGGAGGTGGGGGGGTGGAGGTGGGGAGAAGATTCTTTGGGAGCATTGCAGTTGTTTCTTGGATTTTCAAAAGTCAAGTACCAACATATTCAATGGGCGAAAAGAAGCACTGCTTTTCCAGGCAATTTTCTTCAAAACTTTGAGTCATTTAAGAGGAAAAGACAATTGAATGTGTTTTGGCACTTTTGTTCTTTACGGTCAACTTCAGGCTGATGGTCATTTGCACACCCTCCCCCAATATGCTCATCGTTCCCAGGGTCTCACATGACGTGTCTTTTCTACTCTTAGAAGTTCGGTGCTAATATTCCTCCACACAGGAAAACCATCCCCTTCGCTCTTCGGCCTTCCTTCCCTTCAATCCTAGAGACAGACCGTAAGGTCCTCAGTCTCCTCTTCTTCTTCCAAAATTATCCCTTAGCAGTTTCCATGGGCTCTTTCCTCTTCCCCCTTACATATAACCAGGACTCTCCAACGTGGAAGACGTATCTCAATCCAAAACCACTGCACGAACCCATCTCTCTCCCTCTCCCTCTCTCTCTTTTCACTTGCGGAACACCTCAAATGATTACCCGACATTTATTCCCACCCCGGATTCAGCACGTACTCCATTTTCACTAACCCACAAAAATATATTTCCTAAGGTGAATAAGGACCTTTGGTTGGACCAATTCAATGGCGTTTTGGAATCTGTCTTCTCATATACTTTTGCTTTTCCTGTTAGGATCCAGCAGGATTGGGAGAGCCTTGAGAGGAGTAATAGCTGCTGGGGGTACGAGGGAGATTGCTGGGTCTGTTTTCCTCTGAAAATCGTCATTATTCACTCTATTCCCCATTGGGTTTCCCCACTGTCCAAGTCTAGTTATAGAGCAGGACACCATCCCAATACTTCTTGCCCCAAATACCACGAATCTAGAAAAGTTTTTTAGAGCAGGAAACCAGCAAATTCTTTGTTTTGAAGATGGGGGTCAGTAATCACCCAACCCCTTCCCTGCCCCACTAACTTAACTGAGTGACAGCTGTGGTTAGGTCTGTGATGGGCCCGCTGAATCTCTCACCTGTAGATTGGATGGCTCTGGACCAGCACGTCTCTGGATCATCAGTTCAAGGATTGCTGCTCTCACCCATCCTTGATCCTCAATCCAGTGACTTCTCCAGTTTGCTTTTTTTGAACTGTGTTTCTCTCTGTATCGTTGTCTTTTTTTTTTTTTTAATGTTTATTTATTTTTGAGAGACAGAGAGAGACAGAGCACGGGTGGGAGAGGGACAGAGAGAGAAGGAGACAGAGAATCCGAAGCAGGCTCCAGGCTCCGAGCTGTCAGGACAGAGCCTGACGCGGGGCTCGAACTCACGAACTGCAAGATCATGACCTGAGCCAAAGTCGGATGCTTAACCCACTGAGCCACTCAGGTGCCCCTGTATCATTGTCTTTCAGGCAACCTTGTAGCCTGTCCCAACGCTCTTTCCATGATCATAAACATTCCCAAAACCACTTTTATTTATTAAAAAAAAATTTTTTTTAACGTGTATTCTTTTTTTTTTTAATTTTTTTTTTTTTAACATTTATTTATTTTTGAGACAGAGAGAGACAGAGCATGAATGGGGAAGGGTCACAGAGAGAGGGAGACACAGAACCTGAAACAGGCTCCAGGCTCTGAGCTGTCAGCACAGAGCCCGACGCGGAGCTCGAACTCATGGACCGTGAGATCATGACCTGAGCCGAAGTCGGACGCTCAACCGACCGAGCCACCCAGGCGCCCCAAACGTGTATTCATTTTTGAGAGACAGAGTGCAAACAGCAGTGGGTGGGGCAGAGAGAGAGAGAGGGAGACACAGAATTTGAAGCAGGCTCCAGGCTCTGAGCTGTCAGGACAGAGCCCAACGCAGGGCTCAAACTCACAAGCTGTGAGATCATGACCTGAGCCAAGTCAGATGCTTAACAGACTGAGCCCTCCAGGCGCCCCTCCCCAAACCACTTTTAAAAACCACAATACCCTTCCCTTGTTCTCATAAGAGCGCAAAGTATGAGAAATAACCCTTCACTGATTGTAGATTCCCACTTCTTTCAAAGCCAGAATGGCTAGTCTTGAACTTCTTAGCATCATAAGCCCAAAAAGGGAATCTTGAGAAGCCAATCCTTTAGTTATACTACCTTTAAATAATTATGTAATGACTTTCTCTGAAGAGTTCAGAAAACTATTGAATTCACTTAAACAAAATTAAAATCTGCCCAAAGCCCCTGGAGTTTGGTTAATGTGAGTCTGAAGCCCATCTGCCAATCATCCTACAGCTCTATCTGGAGAAGCGAGTACGATATTCTAATCACGGAATTTGCTAGCTTGAAGAGCCACAGGTTAAAGGTGAAAGTCGCCATCCATACATAAGCTAGAAGCCTTGGTCAAATTACATGCTTTTAAGTTAAATATTTATGAATTAATATATGGAAACTATGGGTGTGAAATCTTCAAACATCTACATTTTTCTGGTACAAAAGTTTAAGGGGTTTATGGCCTATAAAAGATTTAAGAACTTTGGTTTTAGAGGAAAGCCAAGATTAAAATCAAGATATTATTATTTTATGTATTTCCAAATGCATTAAAATAGCAAAAAACTTCCATTTTAGCAAACCACAAGATAAAACACGTCAGATCCTGTAACTAATCATACATGACCAGTGGCCATGTTTAAATACTAATACAGATAATACCATTCCAGCATTTCTAATACCTAGCCACAAGTATTTACCTTAACATACATAAAACAAGTTTATCTGGGAAAGAGAAGCTCAAATACCTATTTTAGACTACGTTGAAAACTCCTGATTTTCCACTATTTCTAAAACTACCATATTTCCGCTATTATCTAATGTCTAAGAAAAACTTGAACCAGGTAATTCAAAAGTAATACTGAATACAAATGAAATCACAATTTTTCCTCAGTTACAGTCTCATCTTCCCGTATTAGACAAGAAGAATAAATTATTCTGCATGCTTTATAACAGACTGATTAAAAGACATACTGTGGAAACTCCTTTCAGAGCCAAATTTTGCAGCCAAAAATCAAATTCAGAGCCTGAATTTTGAAAGCCGGGGCCCATTCAGAGTATTCCAAGAATAGTTCTCAAATTGCTGGAAAGCATCACCGCCATAAATCTATCTTGGAGATGGATCTTAGAAATTAGCAAGTTTGAGTCAGCCATACACAAACCTATCAAGTTATTGTGCACACTATTTGTGTTTTACGTTTACAATGTAATTTATTTATTCGTTCTTTTGACAAATATTTACTGATCCTCTGCTATATGCAGACACCGATCTAGGTGCTGGAGAACAGCAGTGAACAAAACAGATGAAAAATACACAAAAATACATAAACACAGGTTCGCTCTAAAGCATTTCGCTACAGAAATGTATAGAATAAAGAATCAAAGCTGCCCTCGGGACAACTCATCTCAGTTCTTTCCTTATAATAACTGCTATCATAATAATTATATAATATACATGCAATACTGTTAACAGCTTAATATTTTTCTGACGTTGCGTTTCTTTACGCAGAATACCCTATATAGGATTTTAAAACCACCTTTATTGCGACTTGATGTAAAGTTCACTTGTGTCACGTGCACAATTCAGGGATATTTAGTAAATGTGCAGGTCTGTGCAACCATCGTCATAATCTAGGTTAGTGGATTTAAACATTTTAAATATATATAATATTGTATAGATGATAATTTATTTAAAAATTTTGTTCTTCAGGTTATGGTGATACGTGGATACATAGGTATATATAATTTTCATTTTCCAGTTAGCACTAAACCTTGACGATGTTCTCTCAATGTCAGCATGGAGAGATTTGTGATTACTTTCTAAAAAGAGAGGCCATCTTCCATGTCAGTTTCCTTAGAAAAAGAATGCCTGAAGACTGCAATTAGATTGAATTGTTTTGGTAATCCTGTGATTTCAACAGACAAAGAGAAGTCAGTTGATTTACAAAGTCTTAAGAGTCCAAAAACGAACTGGAAAATGGGGAAAAAGAGGGGGGGGGTATAGAATATATTTTAAAACGCATACACAAAACACAGCAACTTTGAGTATGTATTTTGAAATAAATAGCCAACAGTTCTATAACCTAGACTGTGGGCAAGCCGCTGTTGTAAAACCTTAACATACAGTAACTGTTAAAGTTCTCACGACAGTTCTATTAAGTATTTCCCATTATCAAACCCGTTTTGCAGATGTGGAGACTAAGGCACAAGAGGTCAGGAAATTTGTGAGCTAAACTAGCTAGAAAGAGGCAGGCTGGCTTTAGAGCTTACACTCTTAACTGATCTGATGGAACGTGGCGGTGCAGGTGGGTGGAGGAGAGAGAGTAGGATAAAAATACTTGAGGTGAAGTAGGTAGTGTTTAGCACAGTGGCTGGATCCTAGCAGGCACACCATAAAAATGAATAAAACAATGATGTTCTGTCATAAATTTTAGGCTGAGTGTTCTTCCACTGCTAGAAAAGTAATAGTTCTGTTGCCACCCTAAGGGTTTGTTCAATTACTTGTCTTCATTTGGGGCTGTTAACCCTCTGCAGGGTAACTGAGGCTATTAGGGGGAACTTCGCAGGTGCCAAACACAAGTACTACAAAGGCAACCAAGACTAAACCTGAGCCCAAAAAACTTGTAGCAGGGAAAACAAGAGTTAAGATGGGGGGGAGGGGGTAGATGGAAGCTTTGGAACCCCAGCGGTGAAATCAGTATGATTTTGAGGCATCAAGGAAGGGTTCTGGGAAGGAAACCTTGAGATGTAAGTGGAGAGATACATGGAGTCCAATCTCTAATTTTACGTGCTCTTTAAGAAATTCCCGTTTTATCCTGAAGAAATGCAGAGCCATTAAGAAGGTGAAATGGAACAGGGTAGGCCCGGAGGAAAAGACATTCACAAGGCTGAATGTGAATTACTCCGCCCCAGCCCCTGACACAGGCTCCACCCAAAACATCTGCTATTCTCGCTAGTTGGTTCCTTATCTTTTGACTCATAACTTGTCTTCAAGTTTCTCAATAAAATGTGATCTCAACTGAAAATAATCGTTTGTATCTGAAATTTGTTTTGCATGCTAATATGGTTAAGCATCTTTTTGGTGCAGAAGAAGTTCTAGACACTTCTTTTTAAAACATCAGAGACCCATGAAAAAGCTGGACAAAGGAGGATTAATTTTGAGACGCCCAAGGTGGGGGGCGGGTAATTGAAAAACAGGACGACCAGGAACTCCCCACCACTTCAACGTCACAGCTGGGGTGGAAAGAAGAGTCCAGACCAGGGAAAGGTTAGGCTTAGGTTAAGGTTTAAATGGCCACTTCCCTACAATAGGGTTACCCTTTCAAATTAAAAAAAAAAAATTTTTTTTTAATGTTTATTTTTGAGACAGAGAGAGAGACAGAGCATGAACGGCGGAGGGTCAGAGAGAGGGAGACATAGAATCTGAAACAGGCTCTAGGCTCTGAGCTGTCAGCACAGAGCCCGACACGAGGCTCGAACTCACAGACTATGAGATCATGACCTGAGCCGAAGTCGGACGCTTAACCGACTGAGCCACCCAGGCGCCCCTACCCTTTCAAATTTTTAACAGAGATAAAGGAGGGTGCTCCTTTCACAAGCATGCACAGACAGAAGGAATGAAGTTGGTGATTCTGATTAAGACCAAGAAGGAAGAGTACAGATAACACCACCAAAGACTGGAGCCAGAGGTGAGAGGGCAGGACAGATCTGACCCAGCAGTGTTCTCATAAGACACTTCCTGCATTTTTTTTTTTTTTTTTACATTGCTAAATAATGTATGTTCTTTCACTTTGACCGGCAAAAATGAAGTACTATTGTAAATTCGCAATTCAAATCCCAACTATTTACTTTTCAACTTTTTAATCACGGCGAGTTGCACACAGGCAAAGGCATAGAGAGAAGAGTGTAATGAAACCCCGTGAACCCATCGTCCAGCTTCAGCAGCTGTCGGCCCACGGCCAGTCCTGTTTTTACCTGTACTTCTATTTATTTACTGGATTATTCGGAGGTCACCGTGTCATCTGTAATGACTTCAGTGAGTAAAATCATCTTAAAGCAAGCGTGCCTTTTGGATTCCCCCTTTCCCTTCACTCACTCCCATCCTCTCGACGAGTAATCTGAGGACAAGGAGACAGATTTGAGGAGAGAGGAAAACAGTCTCCACAGAAATACCAAACTGGCTGGAAGGGAGTGAGTGAGTGAACGCCCTTTGAATCAGGACTCGAGTAGGAGGCGGCGGAGGAAAGCTTCTCCCTGGGCTGGGACGTAGAGCTGCTGTGAAGGCTTCGTCACCCCCTTCCCAGGTCGGTGGCACCTGGGATGTCTGATAGAGGTCCTCTGAAGGGGGGAGGGCCAGAGCAGGTAGGTGCAGATTTCTGGGTAGAAGCATTTTATTTGTAAAAAAAATTTTTTTTTAACATTTATTTATTTTTGAGACAGAGAGAGACAGAGCATGAACGGAGGAGGGGCAGAGAGAGAGGGAGACACAGAATATGAAGCAGGCTCCAGGCTTCCAGGCTCTGAGCCATCAGCCCAGAGCCTGACGCGGGGCTCGAACTCACAGACCGCAAGATTGTGACCTGAGCGAAAGTCGGACGCTCAACCCACTGAGCCACCCAGGCGCCCCTGGGTAGAAGCATTTTAGATCTGCTGGTGGTCATCTGGCTTCTGTGGTGCTAAGGGTATTATACTATTACGTGACTGACTAAGCAAATGATTACTGAAACTGTATCTATCGCTGACCCCTCTTTAAACCAATCCATAGTCACATCCACCCTTCTTTTCCTCCAATCTTGCAGGAGGACATGTTCCTCTTTGTTCCTGGCCAGTATGTCTCCTTTCAGCAACCCCCCCCGCCCCCCAGCCTCCTTCCCACCCGCTCCGGGGTCCTGCACCTGCGGTCATTCGCACTCGCTCCACAACACAGGTATGCACGTGCACTCCGGCTCCTGTCCTTCCTCCTCTGGCTGCACCTGCCGCTCTCCTCTCTCTGAATGTCCCCCAGCCCTCCGTTGCCTCCCTGGACTGATGATTCTCCAAAGCCTCCCCTTCTTCAGGAAACCCATGACTCACCGCTCCGCTGTGAGCAGGTGCACGTTAGCATCTCTCTCCCAAGCGCCCTGACAGCAGGGGCTGAATCGAGTTTCTCCTGCATCCCTGGCTTTCAGGTGCTCGTTCAGAAGGCGCTCGAATATTTGAGGGGAAACAGTGGCGATGAACAAAACCACCTCTGCTCTCAAAGTAATTCAGCCTACAGAGAAGCGTCTCCCCCAAAGCAAGGAGATCAGAGTGTCTGCCCGCTAACTGTTCTTTAGGAGGCTTCCCATTACATTCCCAGTAAAAATCCAGATTTTTTTTTAGAGGGTGAGGCCCTTCTAGCCCTAACCAGCTCTTCAGCTCAACCTTCCGCCCACAAGCATACAACCTTCCACTGCAACGTGAACTTTTCCAAGCCCCCTACTGAGTTTTCTCATGTCGTGGGTTCTCTCCCCTGTTTGGGATGTCAACCCTTCACCCACTGGCCACGTCCTGCTGATCCCTGAAGACTCCCGTTTTCGTGTTGACACCTGTGTGAAGTGTGCCCTGAGCCTAACCCTGGCTTTGTCTTCTCCTCTAGACGGGAAGGTTCCTAAGAGCAAGGCCTTCTTCTTCATCCGTGTATTTCTAGCAGTTTGCACATATGAGCACATATGAGCACCTCAGTGTAGGTTGCACAAGGAAATAAAGCATTCGGTTCTTTCAGTTTCTGTCACGGCAGAAGCACAAATAACACAGACATTTCACACGAATTTCCTCTAGTCTGAGGAAGACTAGCATTGCCGTTTGAATATGTGAGGTCTCCAAAATTAAAGTTGCAGGAAACTACCCACGGTGTTCTGTCGGTAGAAGAGTAAGCCCTTTTGTAGTATGTGGCGACCCGACTTCCTCCTCGTGTTGAACGTCTGAGATAGAGTGGCTACTTGCTCAGTAGACGAACCAATGCTCCCAGTTATCCGTTAACACAAGCCAGAAAGCACGACGGGCCGACTGGCCACGGCACCCAACCATCGCTCTCGTATCACCCTGTATAAAAAATTAAAAACGGAGCGTAGATGTGTTCCTCATCATTCCCAGTCAGCTCCTAACACATGAAGTTAGCTGTAGTCACATCATCTGAAAAATACAGATTACCCTAAGAAAGTTGTTTTGAAATCATAGTCTTAGGCAGCCGGAAACGGCAAAAACAAACCCAAAAAACACATCTTAAGAAAAGGAAAAACCCTCCTGGTCACTATTTCATCCCTGCACTCAATCAAAACAGCACTCCTAAATTTAGTCTCCTCCAAGTCTGCTTTGAGTATTTTTCTAAAGGTATCCTGGCTTTCCCCCCGGCTTTCATTTTGACGATCAGGGGGTTTCCTGGTCATAACTTGAATGTTCCTCTCAAATTTCGATAAATTTCCCCTCTTCCTCACTCTTCAATGGTCAGGCTCTCTGAACATATTTCTTTTCTATTAACTCTTCATTAGTTGTGTTTTCAGAAATCAAGCTGAATGAAAGTACAGCCTTCTGCGTTGCATTATCTTCCTGCCTTCGTTCCTGATCAGATACATCTCTCATTTCTAAAACGCATTTATGAATTAGTCTGATATTCTTGATTTTCTATTCAAAGCCAAAATATCAACACCGATTCATATTTAGCTCTTGACCTCTGCCTAGAGGTGTGATGATAATAAGACAGAAGAGGGGTATTAGTGCAAAATTTGGTCTTCTTTAAGGAATTTGCTAAGCTGTTCAGTTAGAGAAGGTGCAGATACTATAGTAATGAAATATCAGTAATAGTATTTTATTTTTTTAACATTTATTCATTTTTGAAAGGCAGAGAGAGACAGAGTGCGAATGGGGGAGGGCCAGAGAGAGAGGGAGACACAGAAACAGAAGGAGGCTCCAGGCTCTGAGCTGTCAGCACAGAGCCCGACGTGGGGCTCGAACTCACGGACCGTGACATCATGATCTAAGCCGAAGTCGGTCACTTAACCGACTGAGCCACCCAGGCGCCCCTCAGTAATAGCATTTTCAATATCTATAATACTTTGCTGTTTCCCAGGCCCATTCACATTCATCTAGATCAAAGACAATCCTGTGCTATATCTTCTCCATCTCCCACAGAAGGAAACTGAAAACTCAGAATTGTTAAATGTCTTACCCAAGATCTCCCTAGGTCACCTAACCCGTTCTCAATCTTAACGCTCACCTCCAGGCTAACGATTTCCAAATCTATTTCATGTCCCAGACTTCTTTCCTGAAAAAGCCAAACTGTTCTGTCACATTACCTACTTGCCAATTTCACCTGGGTGTCCCACAGGCGGCCCGAATTCACAGGGTGGAAACCTGAAGGACAGTCAGCATCAGGCATTCTCCCTCCACTGCTGCCTGCGGCAGCCAAAGGCACTCTCATTCACCTGATAGTCCCAGGCAGGAATCTGGAAACCTAGCGCTGGAGCATAGAGCAGACACACCATAGACCCTCAGGAAGTACTTGAACAAGTGATTTCATGAGTGAATGAGTGAGTGGGGGCGGGTCATCCTCAGCTCGTCCTTCACCCTCAACCAGAAGATTAATTGGTCATAAAATCCTGCTGTTTCTACAGCATAAATCTCTCCCAAATCCTCCCTCCCACCCTTCCCCTTATAATCCCTACCTTGCCTCCCTTGCTGGATTGTGTCAAGGCTAAAATGAGATTAATACACATAAAAGTGTTCTGCAAAGAATAAACCTCCGGGGGGAACAACATAGAGAGGATAAATCCTTCTGGAATCTGTTAACTAAACTTACCAGTCCCAGTTTGCCTATTCCTTTCAAGCTATGATTTTTTTGTCCTCCTAACCTTGCTGTTTTCTCTGCTATGGCTTCCAGAGGCCCATCACTCATCTGTACGTAAATACCGCTAATCTGTACGCACGGCTTAGCGGCTCAGTTATACACTCTTTTATGTTGCTTGCTTCTGGTTATTTCTTAGAGTAGGATCTGGCTCCAGAGATGGCGTTAAGCTCTTGCAAAATGGAACAGCTATGTAGCTTTTGTAGCCTCCACGGCACCTCACGCCACCTTAGGCGTCTAGTAGGTGACTACTAAAAGCTTACTGAATGACTCTCCCCCCCACTCCCCTCTCCAGCATCCTCTCAGAATTCTATTCCTTATTCTTCCAAACTTCCTGCTTCTATCAGGAACATTTCCTCCTAAGAGATCTGAGAAAGGAAAATATTCCAGATTAGCCTACAGGTTGGATTTTTTTAAAAGAATAATTCTATAAAATGCTCATTCTGTTAAATGTTCTAAGTAAATCAGGGTGGGAGTGCCGGACTCTGACAGACTGTTCATCCCACTGAAACCACAGTTTTACGTACGTAGTGCTTATAAACATACACCTAAAGTGAGTCTAGTTAAGTACCTGAAACACTGCCAGGAACAATCATACAACTCAAGAAAAATAGCGTACCAATGTTTTCCTCCTTTGTATTCTCTCTAGCCCTTGGGTCACCAAGTCTTGTTGCTTCTGTCTTTGCAATGACCATTCAACGTGGCATTTCCATTCCATATCTTGTCACCATTTTAGTTCCAGCCTTGCATATTTCATCCAATTGCATGATCTCAGCTTCCTGGCTGGGCTCTTGGTGTTTGGTTTCTCCTTACGTGAATGCACTTCACCCCCAGCCCCAGATCAATATCCCCCGAACGTGGATTTCATCAAGCCATCCGCACTGCCCCAACCCACATCTCCGGGGGCTCCCCAGTATTTACAGGACAAGGCACACACTCCTTAGCCAGATTTTCAAAGACTTTTCCATCTAAGCCGATGCTCCTCACCTAAGCTCTCTGCAACTCTTCTTTACAGGGGGGTGACTGCGGACCGCCCCGGGAGACCTGGGAAGTTGTCATCGTGATTTTCCTGGGTAAAACTACACAACCGATGTAACCCGCAGGAGGGAATCAAACGATTGCCTACTCTGTAAATGAGGGACTCTTAAGAGCTTGGGATAACGCCAAACTCCAATCAAAACCTGTGAGTCATACCAGGGAAACGGGGCTAAAAAGTGATTGTCACTTGGCAAGCAGAAGTAAACAATGAGCCTGGTTTAGAGAAAAGGTGTGACTAGAAGGGCCAGCAAGGGGAACCCAAAGAGTAAGAAGTGGGCAACGCCTGCGTGTTAGGTCAACCGGAATGTCTATCCGTGCCTGTTGAGGGAGAACGTGATAACTCAGGGTCTGCCGCTAGAGAACACTGGAGTCACCTAACAATCCCCATCACTAGCCCATGATCCCACAGCAAGCTCCTGGCGTTTGGCTTCCCATGGACTGGGTCCTGGTCGGCCAGACAGCCGACGATAGTTGCCCCCGCAAGTCAATGCACCGCGTTCAGGCGTGTGCTTACATGTGAGTACTCAGTCTTGCTGTGCTGGGTCAACGTGAGGCCACTGCTGAGAAATGGAACCACTTCCAGTCCCACAATAATGATAACAAATACAATAAATCCCATTTCTGAGCCCGAGGAAGAGCTTCAGGACCACAGTGAACCGACGAAGGTAAACGGGTTCAGGGAAGGCCTCAGAGTGAAGAGTCTGCTCACTATTTGGGCACAGTCACCGCATGTTGAGTTCACCACTGGGAAACCGCATCACGAAACACCAAACTATCTTCACGTGGATGCGGTTTTCTCTTCAGCTCCCCCCCCCATTTTTTGCTCTCTAGTCACTTTTCGCTTGCTCTAGAGAAGATCCGTTCCACTATTCCTTCCTGCTGTTACTCCTATCCTGCTGGAACCACCTGTTTTAGGAAGTCACTCCCCATGAATGCTCTCGTACGCTGTGCGTGTGCCCATCGTGACGCTGCAACCATCCGCACGTGTGTTTGGGCGTCTCTACTTGGACGTGATACAGATAACCCAGCCTTCACTGAGCCAATACTGAATTTGCTTTTCCCTCCTTATGCCGGTTAATGGCACCATCACCCAAAGAACATGCTAAGTCAGACCGACGGGTCATCCTAAATCCCTTTCCTTGTTCATGCCCCACATCTAATCAGTCACTAAATCTCATTCACCCACTGTCCCTTCACGTCTGTCCACTTTGCTCTTACCTCAGGTCCTTGATGTTGCTCATCTAGACTGTGATGGTAATCTTCTAACTGGTCTCCCTGCTCCACGCCTGTTCTTCTCAAATACATCCTCCACATGAATGCTAAAGTTACCATCTTTGGATACAACTCTGTCCATGTTATTCTCCCGCTTGAGACAACTCAATGGATCCCTTGCCTACGGGGGTAAATCCAAACTGGCCATTATGTCATGCAAGTCCCTTTATGAATGGACCCCTGGCCTCCTTTCCAGCCTCATCTCTTATCTTTTCCAGTTCCTCGAGATCCAGCCCTACAGAACCAGGAGGTACATGAGCATTTCCCTAAATGCTCATGGTTTCATTCTTCCTTGCCTTTGCTATCTGGGATTCATGCACGGTTTCATTCTTCCTTGCCTTTGCTCCTATCTGGGATTCTCCCTTGTCCATCACAACACTCCACATTCTCCTGGAGAACTATTCATTCTTCAGATGTATCTCGAGTGTCACCCCTCTGAGAAGCTCTTGATGACCCACTCAAGTGGAGTTGATCATTCCTTGTTTAGTGCAGCCATCGTACTTAATACGTGCTTTACATACTCCAGGGTGATGATTTGTTTCCTTGACCCTGTCCCTTACTGTGAAGTCCTGAGGGCGGGAACTGTGGTTTACTTTTGTATTAAGGGCACCTAGCAGAGTGCCTTGCAGCAGGGTAATGACCTAACAAAGGTCTGTCACACTGAATGGTGACAAGGAGCACACTGGCTTGGCACTGTTCCTGGTTCTGTCACTTGCCAGTGCTTTTGCCTCTGTAAGCTTCTGTTTCTTCGACTTTAAAACAGGAATAATTATACTTGGACTTGGTAAAGATCAAATGAGATAACACACACACAGAGCACAGTATCCAGGGCTTACAACTCAATGAGTGTTAGCCATTGCTACTATTATCCCTTAGGGTCAAGTGCAATTTCTTTGTAAACTCTATGTGACCTTTCTAACCAACTGATTCTGCGGATGTTATCCTTCTATAAACTGCTGCTGCACTCATTGCACTGTTCATTTAAAAATGTATATTCTGGGGGCGCCTGGGTGGCTCAGTCGGCTGAGCGTCCTACTTCGGCTCAGGTCATGATCTCACGGTTCGCGAGTTCGAGCCCCGCGTCGGGTTCTGTGCTGACAGCTCGGAGCCTGGAGCCTGTTTCGGGCTCTGTGTCTCCCTCTCTCTCTGCCCCTCCCCCACTCATGCTCTGTCTGTCTCTGTCTCAAAAATAAATACACATTCAAAAATAATAATAATAAAAAAATAAAAACAAATAACAATGTATATTCTGTTCATATTTGGAGATCCACATACTAATTTTTAGATATTGAAGAACTAGAATGTATCTTATGTTTTGTGGTATGCAGAATTCTATGAGGACCCCGCATAACCCTCTTCCTTGTAGAATCCCCTCCCCTTTGAATGTGGTGGCATCTGTGAATGTGGTATTATTCCCATGATCAGGTTATGGTAGACAACACAGCTGACCTTACGAAAGGGAGACTGCCCAGGTGGGCCAGATCTAATTCTACTGAATCATGAAAAGCAGAGAGTTTTCTCTGGCTAGAGGCAGAAGAGGAAGTCAGGGGTTCAAAGCCCAGGAAAAAGGTGGGCATGCCCTTGCGGGTTTGAAGGTGGCGGGGGCCACACAGAAAGGACCTGAAAGCAGCCTGAGGACCAGAGAGTAATGCCCTAAGACAGTCAGCGAGAAGACAGAGGCCTCAGTTATACAGTGGCAAGGATCCGGATTCCGACGATAACCCGAATGAGCTTGGAAGTGGAGTTTTCCCAAAGCCTCCGGAGGAGAGCTCCGTTTGGTCAACGTCTTGATTTCAGCTTTTTTTTTTTTTTTTTTTTTTTTCCCAGATGTTTATTTGAGAGACAGAGCACATGCCTGAGCCAGGAAGGGCAGAGGGAGAGAGGGGGAGAGACAGTCCCAAGCAGGCTCCGCACTGTCAGTGTAGTGCCTGACGCGGGGCTCAATCCCACAAACTGTGAGATCATGATCTGAGTGGAAAACAAGAATCAGACGCTTAACCGACGGGGCCACCCAGGTGCTTCTATTTATGACAATTTTTGTTATGTGGCAACAGAAGACTAATACCTCTTTTTAAATGTCTTAATTATTAATATATTATTTAACATTACTGTCAACACATACCCACTGAGAAAACATTAATAATCGAAATAACTTTACCTTATCACCAGTAATGTCAAAATGTCAATTAGTCTTCTCTATCATCAAAAAAAAAAAAAAAAAAAGAGATTTAACAAAGATTTTAATTTGGGCCATATCTGGCATGCTCATTTTATATGTATTAAATTGCTTAAAATACATTATTCCAGAAGTGATGTTTTTATAAAACATAAAAAGGAATTACTTATAGCTAGATGCACCAGCTACACATTTCATACACCCAGGGGCTATATTTTAGTTTCAGGACACCAAAAGCCAGCTAGCAAAATATGTCACCAACTAAGGTAATCATCAAAGGGATTTACAGGTAACATTTCTTTGCATAAATTAGCATTACAAAGAAGGATTCCGTGTCACAATTCTATCTCCATGTCAACGCAGAAGATCCTTAGAAATGATGCTTGTGTTGGTGCGTTTCCAAAAGTTTTTATTTGAGGAATCTGTGTGTTAACTACCCCCTTGGAGAGACACGCTGCATGTGACCGTACTAAGAGCTCAAAGAAGCCATGAAGTGAATCGAGTTAATTTTTTTGTAACACAGCATTTCGCAGATGTATTTACCCCAGATTCTTTGCTTTGGGACAGGGCTTGACATCTAGGGACACCATCTGAGAAATGCTGACCTAAACAAGTCCCTCGCTTTCCCAGACCAAATGTCAAATCAAAATATTAGTCCGGAAAGAAATGTTCCAGAAACTGAATCGATTAAAAGATACTCAGGAGAGTGTCTTCCCTCTTTCCCTATTGGCTGTCACAACTTTTCACTATACTCCCTAGTGTCAATGAGCTAGAAAACTGATTTTTAACAACTATATTAATAAAATACCTATATTAATAAAATACCTATATGGCAAAATGAATCTCCCAAGGAGACTTCTAGAAAAGTGATGCCATACCATTTGTGCATCACTAAAGTGGACATGTTTCAAATATAAGTGGAGCAAGGTGGTTTCTGTCATCTAATACTTTACAACTGAATGCAGAAAACACGTCAGACTGGGGCGCCTGGGTGGCTCTGTCGGTTGAGCGTCCGACTTCGGTTTGTGAGTTCGAGCCCCGCATCAGGCTCCGTGCTGACAGGTCAGAGCCTGGAGCCTGCTTCGGATTCTGTGTCTCCCTCTCTCTCTGCCCCTCCCCCACTCATGCTCTGACTCTCTCTCTCTCTTAAAAATAAACAAACATTCAAAAAAATTAAAAAAAAAAGAAAACATGTCAGACTAAACAGCTTTTTAAGAAAGGATACTTTTCATCAGTGATAATTAAGTCGAGTAAGGCCCCATGGAAGAGGAGAATAAGATCAGAATTTTAGGCTAGGATTCTTGTGCTTTTAAGTACTATAAATTCTAAAAGAAATTTCATGTAGAAAAAAATGAAAATAAATATATATATATATATATATTTTTTTACTGAATTTGAAACAGAGCTGCTATATACTTCAAAAAGGAGGACCAACCTTAGGATCCTGTCCAAATTTCTGCTCTAAGTCAGTGGTTCTCAAACTTTAGGAGGTTTTAGGAACTACTGGAAGGCTTCATAAAGCACAGATTGCTGGACCACAGCCCCGGAGTCGCTGGTCCACAGGCCTGGGGGGTGGGGGTGGGGGGCCAAGAATGCAATTCTAACAAGTTCCCAGGTGACGCTGAAGCTGCTGGTCCAGGAACCCTATTTTGAGCACCACAGAGAATCTAACTCTTACACCGACTCCCTTGAGATTCTCACTCAACAGGTCTGGGAAAAGCTGCAGAGGTGGTTTTGATGTGTGCCGATCTCCGAGATCCCATTTAGCTCTAAAGCTCCGTGTTTGGGGATTTTTGTCACAGGAGATCCTTGTTCTGGCTCTGCATCTCAAATCCTCGGCAGTTCCCTCCCTGGGTATTTCAGCACACGAAAGCAGAGCCAGAATGCTCAGAGAATGAAGGTGGGAGACAAAAACTTGGTTTTACAGCCGTTGGCAGAATTTGCAGAAGGAGAAAGCCGGAGCCTGAAACTACAGATTCTCACTTCTCTTGCTCCCACCTCCATCTAGAACATGGGAAACGCAGCGCTGGCCTCGTGGACCATTGGGGTAATCAGAGAATGCCCAGAAGTCTGCAACTACCATACGACTTCTATGTCCATTTGTTTCCTTGTCTGTGGTTTGAAGATTCAATTTGCAATCAGCCATAAAATGTGCTCTGGAAGAGTGGTCAAGAGTGATCGTGTGGAGTCAGATAGATTCAAGTCCTAGCTCTGTCATTTGTTCCTGGATGACTCTGAGAGGGTTATCTGATATTTCTTTTTCTTTAATTTTGTTTTTTTTTCTGAGAGAGAGAGAGAGAGAGAGAGAGCGCGCGCACAAGTGGGAGAGGGGCAGAGAGGGAGGGAGACACAGAATCCGAAGCAGCTCCAAGCTCTGAGCTGTTAGCACAGAGCCCGACACGGGGTCTGAAGTCATGAACCGCGCGAGATCGTGACCTGAGCCAAAGTCGGATGCTTAACCGACTCAGCTACCCAGGCGGTATTAATATTTAATATTTCTAATATTTAATATTTCTAAACCTCAGTTTCCTTTTCTATAAGATAAGCAATAGTTCCACCTTCTACATATCATTGTTGTCAGGGGCGAATGAGAAAATGTACGAAAAGCACACAGAGTAAGGGGTCATAAACCACAAACAATCCTTAACTACTAACAAAAATTCTACGAAAGTCTGAGAACAGGTGTCAATTTTAACGTTTGAGAAGCTAGAATTACACTAAATATTTATTGATTGATTTGTTTGTTTGTATGTTTATTATTTGGCCCTGGCCCCCCGGGGCCTGGACTCACTACGATTATTTTTCAATGAGGCAGCTAAGAGAGGTTTACCTTCAACTTAGAGGTTCCCACCACCCTCATGAGCTACTTTGAATAAGTACCAAATATCATCAAATATAAGACCTCTGATCCTAAGACGCGACACTGTATTATGCGGCGGTTAAAAAAAAATGTTGCCAATTAAACTATCAGATGATGCTTTCTTATCTGTACTTGCAATTTTCATTTCAGACCCTACGAAGTCACTCTTCCAGACTTCGATTTTTAAAACATTTATCGTCCTTTTGCCCACATAAAAAGGAAAACATAGGCAAAATAAAGTCATTTAAAACGTTCCTACGCGGGGCGCCTGGGTGGCTCTGTCGGTTAAGCATCTGACTCTGGATTTCGGCTCAGGACACGGTCTCACAGTTGTGGGATGGAACTCTGCGTAGGCTCTGCCTGAGCGTGGAGCCTGCTTGGGATTCTCTCTCCCTTTCTCTCTGCCTCTACCCCCTTGTGCGTATGCTCACTCGCTCTTTCTCTCTCAAAATAATGAATAAATATTACAAGAAATATTCCTATGTTGTCTTCACGCTCAGTGCCCCCATCTTCCGAATCCCTCGTTTGACCCAGAGTGTGTGTCACTGCTTATTCACTCCGTATCACCCTTGGTACCGTCGGGGGTACGGGAGAGGCAGCATTTCTTAAGAGAATCCTACAGTACTAAACGCTCTTGGGGCTGCGCTGTCTGTTGGCCTAGTTTTGATTCCTGCCTCAAGAGTACCGCCAAGCATGTGATGACTTCTCATTTTCCCCACTCCCTCTCCCATAAGCATTTGGCTCTTGGGGTTTAAAGAGGGCTTCACCCTTCCTTCTGGGAGTTGGCTGCAAGCAACGGACACCCATTTCCCAAGTTTGGACACTGCTGCATTTGAAGTTCATGGACATGTAGGTAACGACGGCTGTGGCCTGGCCAACAGACTGTGAGGCATCTTCGATCATAAGGTGCATCGCGATTTTACAGACCTTGGGGTCAATCAGGCCCTGAATGGAACCCTGCTGAGATTCCGCTCTGGTAAGCGCAGAAAACACAGGATTACTATTTAATGGCCTTTGCCTTGCACGAATTTTTTTTTTTTCCATAACAGCTTTGTCGAGATAAAATTCACATGCTCTACAGTTCACTCATTTAAAGTGCAACATTCTATGCTTTTCAGTATCTTTGTGATGTATACCAATAAATCAACTTTAGAACAATTTCATCACCCCAGAAAGAAACCCTGGACCCATTAGCAACCTCTCCCCATTCTTCCCCCAACTCCCAGCGCTCCGGTAATTAATCTACTTTTCATCTGTACGGATCTGCCTCTTCTGGGTACTTTATATACATGGAATCACGATATGCGGCTCCTCTCACTTTGCGTAACGTCGTCAAGGTTCACCCGTGCTGTAGCCTGTATCAGTTCTGCACACCCTTTTCCCGTTGAATAATATTCAACTGTATGGATGTACCACATTTGATTTATCTACTGGAGCCGATGGACGCTTGGGTTGTTTCCACTTTTTGGCTATCGTGAATAATGCTGCGAGCATTCATGTGCAAATTTTCGTGTAAATGGATGTTTTCATTTCTCCCGGGCACATCCCCAGGAGTGGAATTGCTGGGTCTTTCCGTGACTCTATGTTTAACTGTTTCAGGAACTGCCAGACTGTTTTCCAAAGCAGCTGTACCATTTTACAATCCAGCTGGCAAAATATGAGGGTTCCAATTTCCCCACATCCTTGTCAACATTTGTTATTATCTCGTCTTCTTGCTTATTGCCGTCCTGGTGGGTGTGAACGAGTATCTTCATTGTGGCCAACGCACTTATTTTTAAAGTATTTCTCCCTTGCATTTGCTCATTCGATCCACACAACATCTGTCCCCATTCCTTACCCACAGTCAAGGAAGCAAACACGAAGCCTGATTCATTGACTTGCTCAAGATAGCTCAGTTAGAGACAGCACGTCAACTAGTAAGATGCTTCTTAGATTCTGGGCCCGTTGCTCTTTCACCACACCAGGCCACTGGAACCTCAGGAGAGCTATCTGCTACAGACTGGGGACAAGGGCGATGACAGATCTGGGGTAAGCTGGGGAGTGTGGGGAGGACGCAGCAGGGCGCCACCCCGTGAGATGCTGTGATACCGCTGCTGGCTTTCACAAGACGGCAACAGCTAGTAAACCACATTGGCCAGGAACAGCTCACTAAGACGAATCTGATTTTGGGAAAAGGCCCGGTTGTAGCTTGTGAGGTACAGAGGCAAAACAAAATCTACAACTTGCAGCAAAGTCTATGGTGCGGTGTTCACAGCTTGTAGTAAAAGGCTGTACAATCCAGGTTGGTCTCTTTTGGGCACATCTGTTCTTGGAACTATGACATTGAGGAAGAATAATATTCTAGCTCTGCCCCTCCCACCCCCCCCCCCCCCCCCCCCAGAAGGAATAGATGTCAGCCTCAGTTGGTAAGCGGGATTCATTACTTTCCGTGTTCATGAACTGAGAGTGCGAAAGAATTTTTGCTGATGCTTACATTTTCTATTCATGAACTATCTCCTTTATGTGCAAAAAAATCAATATTTTATGAAATGATCTCCTTGGAGGTTATAAGCTCTACAGCACCACTCTTTTCTAGTCAAAGAAAATCTGCATGTTACTAAACCCCAGCCGAGCGAGGGTAAAGGCCTCTAAACGGAGAGCTTCCTTACCTCACTAGCAAAGTCAACTTCTCAACACTGGACCGTGACCTTGTGTTGGGTTTACAGAGTCCAGCAGGTCGATGAGCGTGTGGTGTATCTATTGAAACCAAAAAAAATTTTTTTTTCAGCATTTGTCCAAAAGATGCGTTCCATTCTTAGTATAGGAACAACAAAGAGATGTTATTGAGAGGGCCCACTCACTCTCTGCAGAGGCTGGTGTGGTTCAAAGCACTGGAATCCTTTTCATATCTGACACCTGCTAAGGTTATCCTGATCATGCCCACAGCAGCTGCTACCTGTGGCCCCTGGCACTGCTTTTGTTCTTGTCGGGCTTTTTTGGTTTGTTTTTTGGTTTGTTTGTTTGCTTTTTTTTTTTTTTTTTTAATGTTTATTTTTTATTTTTGGGAGAGAGAGAGACAGAGCACGAACTGGGGAGGGGCAGAGAGAGAGGGAGACACAGAATCGGAAGCAGGCTCCAGGCTCTGGGCCATCAGCCCAGAGCCTGACGCGGGGCTCGAACCCACGGACCGTGAGATCGTGACCTGAGCTGAAGTCGGACGCTTAACCGACTGAGCCACCCAGGCGCCCCTGTTTGCTTTGTTTTAAACTGGAAGGCAGTACCTCTCAACATTAAAGAACCTACGTCTCACAACTTTTAATTATTGTATTTTGTTTCCAAACCCCTGTCTATACTTGAAGCGATGTAGGGGTCATTGACGTACGCCTGCGATTTTGCATTTTGCTTTGTTGACCTGACATAAAATCATGAATGCTTTCCATTTTACGTCTTTTTTTTTTTTTCATAAATATTTTAGTGGCTGCATAACACCCTGTCATCATCTGTTACACATTTTCCTGGCGTGGGACACGACGGTGGCTTCCAGAAGGCCCATCTATATGCTGTCTACAAGAGCCTCGACTTCGGATGTAAGGATACATGCAGACGGAAAGTGAAGGGATGGAAAAGGAAATAAAAAGAGAGCCGAAGCAGCTATACTTAACATCAGACCCAACAGACTCTAAGACAAAGACTGTGATAAAAGACAAAGAAGGGCATTACATAATGACAAAGGAGTCAATCCAACAAGAGCACATACCATCGGTAAATATTAACGCGCCTAACACAGGAGCACCTAAGTATGTAAAGCAAATATTAACAGACCTAAAAAGAGACGGCGGCTTCCAGGTTACGTCCTCGCACAGAAGGAATCTCTTCTGCTCCTTTTTATTATTTCATTAGGACCCGTCCTCCTAGAAGAAAGTTCGCATTTACCGAACACCTGCTGTATACCACTGACTTGATGGGAACCACCCATTATTTCCCCAACTCTGCGAGACAGTATTTTTTAATTCCCAATTCGCAGGGAAGAGAGTACCTGACACTGCTCGGCACAGAGTAAGACCGCAGCACTTGCCAACAGCGAGAACTACTGCCGTGGTCCCGCCTCCACCGTCACCGCTAAGGTACTTGGCCCAAGACAGAGACCAGAAAGGGGCCTGGTCTGCCTGACGCCAAAGGGCCTGCGTTCCCACCCCCGGCTGTACCACACTGCCTTCCCGTGGCGGGGCCAGGTCAAAGGATCTAGCACCTTCATTCTCTTGCTGCGTTCCACCGTGGTCTTAGCGATTTAGAAATACTTGGTGCTGTTTTGTCTCAGCTTCTCAGGCCACAGTCAGCCTGAGGCCTGTGCTCCCAGAAGTCACTCATTGCTTATCTCGATGTTTCCAGCACATCCTGCTGAGGGTCTTTTTCTGTGCATCCCAGAGCCGTGCAGGCTTCCGGGCCAGGTAGGTCAGGAGGGCGGCCGAGGGCCTGCACGTTGGCAAGCAGCCGAGGTACTGGGCAGCTCAAGAATCCTCACCACAGTAGGGTCTATAGTGGCTGTGGGTCCGGTGCTGAGTCTCCTCGCTCTCCGGGGGGCGGTAGGAGAGAGAGCTGGGAGGAGTATTTCTCTCAGAAGGGAGACAGGACCCTGCCTGGGGAGGTAACTGCTGGGACCCAGCACGTAGGTCCATTGGTTCTTGTTTGCCAGAACTGAAGCCTGGGCTCTGAGAGAGGCTTCGGGGAGAAAGGCGCCGGCCAGAGGCAGGACGATGGACAGAGCCTTCAACCTACTCTCACCTGGCCCTTGAACTAATCCCGGGAGGCACTGCTTCCCCCTCCCTGTAGGGGACGGCCAGACGCCACGTGACGTGGCAGTGTGATGGGGTGAGGAGAGCCTGAATACGGCAAGAGCTCCCACCACTGAGCCTCTTCTGACCCCCCTCAGAGGTCTGCTAGTCTGCAGTGGCTCAGGGGACTTGCTTCTAGGGGTACAATGGCATGGCCCGTCTTCTACCCCCTTGTCCCCTCATGGACTGTGGCTTCCTCAGTCGGCATCACCACGTGGCATCCAGGGTTCCCTTAAATACACACGGAACAGAAGGCTCTGATTCCGAAAGGACACCCCTCTTGCGCTGCTGGTGGGAATGCAAACTGGTGCGGCCACTCTGGAAAACAGTATGGCGGTTCCTCAAAAAATTAAAAATAGAACTACCCTACGACCCAGCAATTGCACTACCAGGGACTTATCCAAAGGATACAAAAATGCTGATTCGAAGGGGCACGTGCACCCCAATGTTTATAGCAACGCTATCCACAATAGCCAAAATATGGAAAGAGCCCAAATGTCCATCGACGGATGAATGGATAATGCATACTACTTGGTGATGAAAAAGAATGAAATTTTGCCATTTGCAGCAACATGGATGGCACCAGAGCATATTATGCTAAGTGAAATAAGTCAGAGAAAGACGATTATCATATGATTTCACTCAGATGTGGAGTTTAAGAAACAAAACAGATGAACACAGGGGAAGGGAAAGAAAAATAAGATTAAAACAGAGAGGGAGACAAACCATGAGAGACTCTTAAAAAACAGAGAACAAACTAAGGGTTTCTGGAGGGGAGGTGGGTGAGGGGATGGGCTGAATAGGTGATGGGCATTACGGAGGGCACCTTTCGGGATGAGCACTGGGTATTATACTTAAGAGATGAATCACTGGGTTCTACTCCTGAAGCCAACACTACACTGTCAGTTAACTAAGTTCAAGTTAAATGGAAAAAAAAGAAGGAGGCTCTGATTCTATGAGTCATACAGAGAGATGGGAATGGAGAGGGGAGCCGTCCTTCACTGAGCTCTGACCAGTGCCTTTTCTGGCACTATGCTGTGCCTCTTCATTTCCGTTATTCAATGCTCAAAGAAACGAGACTTCAAGGAAATAGTATCCCTACTTACAGATACGCAAATCGAGACTTAAAAGTAACCTTCCCAAGGTCACATAGCCAAATATTTGGCGAAGCCATGGTTCAAAGTCAACCATGCCTAATCACGAGAAACTTGTGTTCTCTCCCGATATTACAATGCCTTCCATAACCCCCAGCCTACACCCTCCCCATGCCCGACTTTACACATCAGACTTTTTAAAAAGCAAACCAGGTGTTAATTATTTTAAAATTTTATTTGAAGCTGAGAACAACTGTTTAAAGAAAACTGTCAGTGGATTTATGTACTCTGGGAAAACTGAACTGGAGAAGGCAGACACTTTTACGGCACCTCATCCGCATGTGGTCTTAACAACCTGATCCCAAACAGGGAACTCAGTGTGCTGCAGGGCCGGTGACACATCACTCACTTCCAAGGCTGTTTTCTACATAAAACTTTCCACTCGGGGCTTCCTTTGCCAGCAAAATGTAAATGTGCGCTGTCTTGTTTTGGGTGCAGGGGTGAAGTGGGTGATCTTGAACCACTCACCCTCTTTCACGGTCAACCACATACTAGTTAGGAAAGTCAGAGGGGTGGGATAAAGGAAGTGAGTTATCATTTAGAAGGGGTAACATAAGGTGTTCTCAGCCCAGAATCTTTCCCTTTTTAGGAAAACAAAGAAGATAACGAGTGTGGTGGGGGAGGGTAAGCTCAAGTCTACCCACAGAAGTACTAACCTATCACCTTCCTTTGCTTTTGATTGAGTTGACTCTTGCGTGAGTTAACACTGGTTGTCGCAGGTTGACCAGAAGCTCTATGTGCAGTTACATTATATATCTGCTTGACTTAAAAAAAAAAAAAAAAAAAGGAATAATTAATTAGTTGTGAGTGCAGTGTGTTTGGAAGACATGAAATCTCAAGACATGAAGTCTGTGGGGGAAAAGCTGATAGGTATAAAAACAGAGGAGAGGGGTGCCTGGGTGGCTCAGTCGGTTGAGCATCCGACTTCGGCTCAGGTCATGATCTCGCGGCTCGTGAGTTCGAGCCCCGCGTCGGGCTCTGTGCTGCCAGCTCAGAGCCTGGAGCCTGCTTCGGATTCTGTGTCTCCCTCCTTCTCTGCTCTTCCCCTGCTTGTCTCTCTCTCTCTCTCTCTCTCTCTCTCTCTCTCTCAAAAATAAATAAACATTAAAACAAAATTAAAAAACAAACAACAGAGGAGAACCACTGGGCTTACCTCAGGAAGCTGCAAAACAAAACAAAGCACAAAATTCCTTAACTAAGATCTGCGTGAGACTGCAATGTTTTGGGAGGTCCTGAGTAGTCAGAAAGAATCATGTCCTTTCCACAAGTAGGTCCCTCTGGATCCTAAGATGGAGAAACCAATAAGGGGATAAGAGGGGACCGAGCCAAAAAGCTGATGGTAAAGATATCTGAACACTCTCTGCATTGAAGGAAGGCTCTGCCTACATTTTGCCGCGTTAACAAGTTTCTTTACAGAGGTTTAAAACATGACCAGTTCAAGCAGTGATTCTAAAAGGAAGTTTTGTGAAATCCCTGAGGCATATGAGGCACTGCTAGGTGAGGGGATGCGGGTTTGATAAACTGGTGTTGGCTCTTCCAGAGGCTGAATCAATACCGTGCCAGATTTCTGTGGGAAAGAGTACACAGAGAATAATGGACGAGATTTCCGTAGTTTCAGAAAAGCTTGAACTGGAATATCTCAGCCAGGTGAGGGACTGGGGACTGCTCAATCAGCAGCCGCACAGTTATTATTTCTATGCATAGAAATATGCCACCATCCAACCTGTCCTCCCCCACTGCCATGGATATCCAAATAGGAAACCATGAATATACTAGATCATACCATCTGCTCTGTCTGTTCTTCCTAATGCTCTATCCTGGACCACATTTCTAAGCATATTAATAGAAGAGTACCACCATTTAACCAAGAATGCAGACTCCAGACCCAACTTCCCACTGGATCTGCAGACACGTGTGACATTTCCCAACAGGTGTGGCAACAGAGATGTTCAATTTCACTCCAAGGAAATTCAAGTGAAACAATCAGATCCATTTTTCATACATCGGGCTGATGAGGACTTTAGGATGACAATAATTACAATACTGGTGAGGAGGTGTGTGGGGGGAAAAGGAATTCATATAGTCACTGCTGGGAGAAGTGTAAATTAGGGCAACGTGACAACAATTATTATTCATGTAGGTATCTTTTGAACAACACTAATTCCACTTGTAAGAATTTATCCTACAGATCTGCTCACTGAAGTGGGCAATGATATATGTAAAAATATTTTCGGAGCACTGCTAGCAATGGCCAGAAATAGAACAATAGAAGGAATGGTGAAATAAATTATGATATACCTACGAAGGGTACTATTACGTGCTTCTTCGCAAGGATGCACTGTAATTACAACTTAATCTAGGATATGGGAGGATACTTATTGGTATACATGATATGATCTCATTTGTGTAACAAAAATACACACGGACATTTGCATATGCACAGAAGTTCTAAAGACCATACACTGAACTATCTCCATTCTTGAGTAGTGGGACTGAAGAATGAGGACTTTCAGTTTTTACTTTATAAACTTCAGTATTGTTTAAATATTTAAGATGAGGGGCGCCTGGGTGGCGCAGTCGGTTAAGCGTCCGACTTCAGCCAGGTCACGATCTCGCGGTCTGTGAGTTCGAGCCCCGCGTCAGGCTCTGGGCTGATGGCTCGGAGCCTGGAGCCTGTTTCCGATTCTGTGTCTCCCTCTCTCTCTGCCCCTCCCCCGTTCATGCTCTGTCTCTCTCTGTCCCAAAAATAAATAAAAAACGTTAAATATTTAAGATGAGCTTAAATTGCTATTATAATTTTAAAAATTAAAATGAATGACGGCATATCCTGTGAGGGGTGCCCTGATCCCACTGAGTAAAGGGGAAAAGAGAACAGGCCTCAACTAGAATAATCAGTCTACCAGGAAGGAAAAATGGGTATATTTTCACCGAGAACCCCCAGGCACAATGGTTCCACTGCTACAGAAATATTTGATTTGAAGATTCAGAACACCTATGCTGAAAGCAAATACTTACAATAACTACTAACTACAAAGAATGTCTAGGTATCTGCTCAGAATTACTACGCCAGGTAATACAAGCATGTGAATGCATATACGTATATCAAGCTAATTTTTTTCTAAATATAAAATTCACACATGCCCACTGTAAAAACAGAAAAACTGATAAAACAGAAATTTAAAGTTCTTCGTAATTCTGACTTCAAGAAATTCCTATAGTCATTTCTTGACACGTATCCAAAAATCTATGTATTCTTAAAACGGGATCATGGTTTTACAACTTATTTTTTTCCCACTTAATAGTGCTGCAAATATCTTTCTATATCAGCAGATCTAGGCCTACCTCATTCTTTTTATTTTTTTTTTAAGTTTTTTTTTTTTTAATGTTTATTTACAATTGAGAGAGAGGCAGAGAGAGAGACAGTGTGTGGGCAGGGGAGGGGCAGAGAGAGAGACAGAGACAGAATCGGAAGCAGGCTCCAGGCTCTGAGCTGTCAGCACAGAGCCCGACGCGGGGCTTGAACTCACGAACTGCAAGATCATGACCTGAGCCGAAGTCGGATGCTCAACCGACTGAGCCACCCAGGTGCCTCTACCTCACTCTTTTTAGTAGCTACATAGTATTCTGTTCTATTGATATATCATAATAAAAAAAATCAATCCCCTATTACGGATTTATAGGCTTCTAAAAGCCTAGAAGGAGGAGCTGGGATTGGAGCATGGGGAGACATCTGTGTCACCACAGCCTGAGGACTTCACAATACTGTGGTGCAGTCTGATGTGGCTCAATGTTAGGCTTCCCAGCACTTTAGATCTGTAACAGAACCGTGCAGTTTCTTCTACACCAGTGTCTTTCACGCTTTTTGATTGCATTTCACGCCGTGACCCAGCACACACACACACACACACACACACACACACACGCATGCAACTGCAACCAGACTTCTACCTGCTATCTGCAAAGCATTGTGAAATTTTCTCTTTCATTAAACAACACAAAACCAAAAACAAACCCAAAAAACCCAATGCTGGTCAAAACCCCTAGTTTGAAAACCCTCCACTCTATCCCGGAAGATACTGTCTTTATCTCCCCAGGTAGGTGGGCATGTTGAAAAAGATTAAGGTCCATCCGAATTCCTCATTCCGGTATTTGATTCCTTTGTGAGCGGGTCCCCTTCCACCTTCTCATTCTCGGTCTCAGTCTAGTCACACCCTCTGGCCCAGGCCAGGCTCAGTCCTGTCTCTCATTTTAGCCTTACAAGCCTCCTCCTTTTGAGGGAAAGCTCTGTTTTGTCTACCCTCTATGGCTATCAATCCAAGCGCTAACATTCCTTAGACACCCAGTCCGAGTACAACCCAGTCCGTGGTACATTCTGTCCCACATCGTTCTCTTCCTTTTCTATCTCCCAGAGCTTAATACTCGAACCTGCATGTGGTGACACACGTTCTGTCTTGCATTGTTCCACGTGTGAAGCCAACCTCTTCAGTGAGATCGTGAGCATCCTAGCGGCTGTGTGTGATTGACGGATTACGGGAGTGATGTGTTGTCTCAGTTTATCCATAAAGCATATAGGGTACTTCAAGATAAGAGCATATACCACAGCATACTAATAAAAAAGAAATATGGATCAAGAATCTGGACCAGGAGAAACTTAAAGGAGAGAAAAAGTTCAAGGCCATGGCAAGAAAAGAAGAGAACATCAACTTTCACATCGTGAAGGTCCACATCCATGGTTGTAGTTGAGCTCCGAATTTAGCTATCAATTAACTTACCTGACCATCAAAGGTAAAAGGGGATTAAAAGGAGATATATAGACCAATGGAATAGAATAGAGAGCTCAGATATAAAACCTCAAATATACAGTCAAATGATTTGCGACAAGGGAGCCAAGATCATTCAATGGGGGAGAGGACAGTCTTTTCAACAAATGCTGGTGTGAAAACTGGATATCCACACGCAAAAGAATGAAATTGGAAGTTTGCCTTACACCATATACAAAAACTAACTCAAAATGAATTGAAGACCTAAAACTATAAAAACCCCAGAAGAAACACAGGGAGAAAATTTTGCAACACTGAATTTGGCAATTATTTCTTAGATATGCTACCATAAAAAAAAAAAAAAGCGCAGGCAAAAAAGCAAAATAGACAAATGAGACACCAAATGTATCAACTTCTGTGCATCAAAGGATATAATCAACAGGGTGAAAAAGCAATCCACAAAAGGGAGAAAACATTTGCAAATCATATCTCGTAAGGAGTTAATATCCAAAATATATAGAGAACTCCTATGACTCAAGAACAACAAAAACCAAATAACCTGACTTAAAAATGGGCAAGAAACTTAAATAGATAGTTCTCCAAAGATGATATACAAATGTCAAGCAGGGTGGGGCGGAGAGAGAGGGGGACACAGAATCTGAATCTGAGCTGTCGGCACAGAGCCCGACACGGGGCTTGAACTCACGAACCGCGAGATCATGACCTGAGCCGAAGCCGGATGCTCAACTGACTGAGCCCCAGGCGTCCGCCAAATAATGCATTTTAAAAGTACTCTGGGAGATCCTTATATCCAAAAAAAACCCCCAGACATCAGAAAAGGCCACATGAAACGAATTCACTTTATTCAGGGCTAAATTTTGTAATAAATCTTTTTTCGGGGGAAAAAAAAGGTTTATTTGATGAAACTTTGTATCATGAAAACGCTGACTTCATTTTAGGTTGATCAGAATTTAGACATCGTTGCAATACCATGCTAGTTCTCAGAATGAACAAAGTAAGTATATTCCTGACTTCAGGGGGTATACTTTTATCTGACAAAAATGTATGTTGGCACAATGTAACACCCTTCACTTCAGGCTTGAGTTGTACAGCTTAACTGTTAAAATGGTCATTTTCCCCACAAATATTAAAGGAAGGGCTCATCAATTTTCCAAGGGCTTCCAGCACATTAAAAAAAAACATTCACCTCACTCTTTTTGAGGCATCAGGGTATCATCCATATGGATTCTTTTTTTCCCCGTGCATCTCCCTCTTTCCTGTGATTCTGGCTGTTTTCGAATATCGCTTTCATAGACTCCATAGAATTTCCCATGTTTTGGAAGATTTGCGTTTTCACCCTTCTCTCAATTTGGTTTGCACTGTTCCCTGTTTACAACAGCGGAGGGACTGGTCAATGGCTGACACAGGTTAAGAGAGGGGATTTGACTGAGAGCTGATTTTCCAAGTCAGTGTTGGGTTACTCGTCAGTCTTTTCTGGGGGGACCCTGATAATGACAACTTGAAGGAGAAGGCTCCTCTCTCGAGTTTCCCCCCCGTTTGGGCTTTCTCTTTCTCCCCTCTCACAGAGTGATCGCAAACCTCAACCCCCCCTGTCTTGATAAGCCTCCAACACCATCTGAGGGGATTCATCTGAAACCCTGCTTTGTCAGCCCTCGGAGAAGATAAGGTGGGGGAGACTTCCATACTTGCTCAGTTCATTCTGAAGTTTCACAACTGTCACGATTGGGAAAAAATAAGCTGCCTATCATGAAAATGATAGAGAACTTCTTCTGAAATTCAACACTCTGGGGGAATGGAAGACCTCATTAAAAGGTGTGTGCGTGTGTGTGCGTGTGTGTGCGTGTGTGTGTGTGTTGCTACTTTCTCTAAGCCAAAAGGATGAGTAATACTACCGGTAAGAGGAGAGGGAAATGGGCACCTTTTCCCTCCGGGCCCATTTTAACCATTTGGGACTCAAGAAAAAGGCTTCTAGGATTAACTGCTTCAGCAGGGAAACTGCAAAG
The DNA here is from genome assembly GCF_018350215.1 of Panthera leo. Classification (NCBI taxonomy): domain Eukaryota; kingdom Metazoa; phylum Chordata; class Mammalia; order Carnivora; family Felidae; genus Panthera; species Panthera leo. The sequence continues at coordinate 9,647,454 of NC_056679.1, forward strand.
ATGTTAAGTGCCATGCTTATGACATCTTCTTATTCCACTTATTGGAACTGACGAACACCTTTTTTTCCCCCTTCTGTTCCCTGTCCCCCCCCCCCCCACAGTTGCGACCTGAATACACTAAGCTAAGCAACACACGCTCAAATAATAAAAGTCCACTTTTGTAATGATTACAGATAACATTAACTCAGAAAACAGAAGCATGTTTTCAATGTGATTTTTCTAACATTGGGCTTTACAAAGCTGGACAAAAACACTAAAGTGCACTTTAGGATCAAGAAATGGAAAACTTTATTTTCTCCAGTTAAACAGAAGTTACTGCGAAAAACAATTCTCACTGTGTTGCAATTATTATCCAATTATTTTTCTTCTGATGACCACTGTTTAAAAATTAACTGTCAAAGTAATATACACACATAGTATACGTAGTATTGATCTCGTATCATAGACTATTAGGGTTGAGACGTTTTCCTTAACTTCTTTCTCATGACACATTGCACTTTCCTTTTCCTAATTTCCTAATATGAAGGTTTAAAAAAATTAAGTCAATATTCAGCATTTATATTATTTTTTTTAATTTTTATTTTTGAGAGAGAGACAGAGTGTGAGCAGGGGAGGAACAGAGAGAGAGGGAGACACAGAATCCAAAGCAGGCTCCAGGCTCTGAACTGTCAGCACACAGCCCGACGCGGGGCCTGAACTCACGAACTGTGAGATCGTGACCTGAGCCGGAGTTGGAAGCCTAACCGACTGAGCCACCCAGGCGCCCCTCGGTATTTATATCATTAAATGTAAATACTGTTCCCTGTAGTATACCTCCATGACATTTCCTTCCCTGGACATGTTTTCCTATAGTCCTTTTTTGCTTCCGTTTGCTTATGCTTCTAGGTGCTCTCAAGGAGTCTTAAGTTATTTTCCGTCTCGATCTTTTTATCTCCCCACCCCCACTGAAGGCTTTTATCTGGTTCTAAATTTCATTATGATGTGTTTGGGTAGGAACTTTCAGAAACGTAAGCTTTTTACTGAAGAATGACATAATCACAGAAGAGGGCATGAATCGTAAGTATCAACTGGATGATTTTTTTACAAAATTCACACATACTGTGTAACCGGTACCTAGATTAAGAAAGCGAGTACTACCAAGAGCCTGCTTCTGGCCACTACCTGCTCCCAGTGGTAATCACTATCCTAATTTCTAACACCACAGATCAGAGTTTGCCTGTTTGTGAGTTTCTATAGAAATGAAATCATACAAGGGCACCTGGGTGGCTCAGGCAGTTAAGCATCTGACTGCGGCTCAGGTCACGATCTCATGTTTCGCGAGTTCGAGTCGTGTCGGGCTCAGCGCTGACAGCTGGGACCTGAAGCCTGCCTGGGATTCTGTCTCCTTCTTTCACTCTGCCCCTCCCCTGCTTGCATTCTTTCTCCTAAAATAAATAAAGGTAAAAAAAAAAAAAAAAAATGCAAAAATGTTTTTAAAAAAATGAAACCCTACAATATATTCTTTTGCTTCTGGTCTCACCGGTTAAGTTTGGGAGAGTCACGTGTGTCACCTGCATGTAATGGGGAACTCATTCATGCTTGTTCCTTTTTATGAACACGCTACGATTAATTTATCCAGCGTTAATGTGGATGGACTTCTGGCTGTTTTCAGTTTTCGGCTATTAAAGAGGTGCCACAAACATGTGTGTACATGGCCTTTGCTGTATCTTTACAACAGATGTATGCATTTCTGTTGGCTGGGGTGAGCCTTTTCCCCAGTTTTTGGCTGGGGACTCAGCCTTTTCAATCTGAATCTTGACTGTTCTCATTTTAGAGAAATTTTCTGCCATTGCTTCTTTGTTAAATCCTTTCCTTTTTTTCTTTTCCACTTCTTCTTTCTTTCTGGAGCTCTAATACTCACAGCTTTTCTCTTGGATTTTCTTTTTGGTTTGTTTTCTGAGAGGACATCTCAACTTTATCTTCCCATAGCTCTCCTGTGTTTTTATCTTGGTATATTTTTAATCTCCAAAATAGTTACAATTCTTTTTCTCATCTTTTAAATCGCACCCTGATCTTATTTCATTGCTGCAATAGCTCCTCCTTTCGAAGAAATTTAAGAAAAAAAATTTTTTTTCCTTCCGCTGTCTGTAATGTCAGCTCCCTTTTTTTTTGTTTGTTATTTGTCTCTCTTTTGGCCTGGCCAGCTGTCCTCAAACGTGTGGTGATCTTTGGCTGCCTTGTCATATTTAAGAGTGAGGCATTTAAAAAACTGACTGAGGGGCGCCTGGGTGGCGCAGTCGGTTAAGCGTCCGACTTCAGCCAGGTCACGATCTCGCGGTCCGTGAGTTCGAGCCCCGCGTCAGGCTCTGGGCTGATGGCTCGGAGCCTGGAGCCTGTTTCAGATTCTGTATCTCCCTCTCTCTCTGCCCCTCCCCCGTTCATGCTCTGTCTCTCTCTGTCCCAAAAATAAATAAAAAAAAAAAAAAAAAGTTGAAAAAAAAAAAAAAAAAAAAAAACTGACTGAAAGCTCCGGGTGTGGGGCGGCCCCTGCCGTGTACAACATAGGGAGGGAGAGTGCCAGACATGTCGTGGGGGTTACAGATGTTTCCTCTTCGGCAGGTGGATGTCCTCAGGAAGGAATCCCCCAATCCAGGCCCGGAGCAGTAGGAAGGGTTGAGAGCTCTCACTATTCAGTATGAAGAACTTTACTGAATTTCCGTTTCTCCGTAAGATGATCCATCCCTGTTCTCAGCAGTGCTTGGTATCCCTGGGTCCACAGCTGTGCTGTCTGGTGTGGTAGCCGCTAGCCACGTGGGGCCATCTGAATTTAAATTAATTAAAGTTAGGGGCACCAGGCTGGCTCAGCTGGTTAGAAGCGCGACTCCTGATTTCGGCTCGGGTCATGATCTCACAGTTTGTGAGTTCGAGCCCCGCGTGGGGCTCTGCGCTGACAGCAGGAAGCCTGCTTGGGATTCTGTGTCTCCCTCTCTCTACCTGTCTCTCTCTGTCTGTCTCTCTCTCAAAAATAAATAAACATTTAAAAAAGTTAATTAATTAAAATTAAGTTAGAAATGTAGTTCCGCAGTCACACCAGCCACGCTGGCCACTGAGCCACGTGACGGTGGACAATGCTGACAGAAAACATTTCCTTTATCACAGAAAGTTCTGTTAGCGCTGGAGACCGAACCTCATATTTTTTGCTTTGGGAGAAGTCGTTTCTTGACTGTACTGTTGGATAAGAGGATCTGAAAGTTTGCTTACTTTTTATCTAATTTTTTCATTAATTCTTTAGTTTTCAACCTTGCCCCAAACCCAACTTCACAGGTCCTCAAAGGACCCCATTTCTTGAAATTTAACTTAACCACTCTCCATTCGAACGTACACTCTTGAAGGTAGGTTTCAGCCTTCTGCTATTAGTTACCACTTGTCCATCTGTCTTCATCTTCCAAAAGGTATTTATACCTATTTCATTTATTTTACTATCATTTTAATGGGTTTTAGGCAGGGACGTGTTCAATCTGCCACATTAAACCTGAAGTCTTCCTGAGAATGTTTTGAACGTGAGTGGGGAAAGGGAAGGAGAGAGGGAGAGAGAATCTCAAGCAGGCTCCACGCTGAGCGACTTGGGGCTCTAGGTCACAAACCAAGCCAAAATCACGTCCTGGCCAAAATCAAGAGTCAGACGTTTAACCGACGAAGCCGCCCAGTTGCCCCTCTGATTTTTTTTTTTATATTCCATTGCTTTGTCTTTTTCCAAATATTATTTAAGAACTTACTGCAGGCAAGGTAGTGCTCTGGTAATAAGTTTTATTACTTTTCCTTTCCTTTCATAAAAAATACTGGTGCTAAACATTTTTAGTGCAAGTTTAACGATTACGTATGGTGACAAAACCTAATGAACTTAATATAGGGCAAGGTTATTTCCATTTGACTAAATAGCAGTGTCCTTTACCCATGGTCTGGAGCAGATCAACCCAGCTGAGCCTATCCTATGTAAGCTACCCTCGATGAACCTTAAACCTGTGGGTGTAAGAATAAATCCATAAATATATACATATATAAATAAGCCTCTGTGTTTGGGGTAATTCGTTAGATAGTGTTACTGCTGCAAAAGCTGTCTAATAACATGGGATAAGGGTCTTTACAAACAGTAGACTCTAGCATTAAAAGAAAAGAAAACAAAGGTCTGAGGTAGTCACCTATGTTTAGGAGAAAATAAAAATTCTCACTCCATAATGGAAAGCCCTTTCATTTATTGCATTTTCAAATGGTGTTTTCCCTATGAGAACTTGTGATAGGAACACCACTATGTTTCAGGTTTTTAAATACAGGCATAAGCGCCTGTTATGGGAAACTCTGACGTCACTAACCTTTTTTTCTCCTCAACGAACAAGGATGTTTCATGAATGAGCAGTGACCAGTACACAAATTACCTCCAGATCTGTGTGCTTCTTTCCCAAAAGACAAATTACATGCATTGTGACAAAATTAGAGAGTAAGTATTGCTTGCAAAAATCTTACGACAGAAGTTCTTCTTTGCCCAGGATTAGGCTTGCTTGCTTCTCGGTGTTTCCACTGAGTTATGGTAAGATGTCACTCAGGACGTGCAGTTGTTGCCCCAGGGGACATACAAAAGAGCCAGAAGATGTCTCCCACAGAAGCAGTTGCCACAAAGCTGTGCTGTGCATTGTAGACTAACTCCTCGGGGTCTGTCCCTAAGATCAACCAGAAGTGCCTGCCTTGGATACCATCGTGCAGAGAGCTAGAAGCAGTCCTATAACAGTGTCCCTGATAGTAAATAAAGGGGACGGTGTGAACTCCTTTTGGCTGCTTTATCTCACGGTGTCCTGAAGTTTTTGCTTCATTGGAATCAAAAAAATCAGAGAAAGGTCCGGCCGGCATCTGAAAGGTCTAAGGTAGCGGCCCCGTATTTGGCAGATTCTAAAACAACACTTTAAGTAATAAATCCTAATTTGTAAAGCATATGGGCTTAGATTGTTTTACAAGCGACCATTCATATTTACTAGAAGGACTCCAAATGTGTGCGTATGTACTACTAAAACACGTCATGTCTTCTTTAAAGCACTAAATTGAAACTCATTACAAAGAAAGGGTTTTGTAATCCGGTTTTGACTGTTGGGAACTGTGATCCTTTTAGGAAGTCACGCATGTTTATTCGTCCATGTATTCATTCATATATGTAAAAACCGTGGAGCACTGACCTTGTGCTCGGCACCATGTTAAATGGGGGAGCCACAAGGTGGATGGGTTTCATAGTGCTTATATAAGGTAGAAGGAGGAAAGCAGACAATTACAAGCTATTGTAAGTGTGATACGTCTGGCTGAGGGGGACGGGAGCACATGGTCTCTGATGTGGTAGGGCGGGATGTCAAGGACAGAAAGTCTAAACTGAATCCCGACATCTTAGTGTTGAGTCTCTTGCTGTAACTACGTTATCATTTACTTGCCTTCTTTTTTTTGATGTTTATTTATTTTTATTTTTTTTAATGTTTATTTATTTTTGAGAAAGAGAGACAGAGACAGAGACAGAGACAGAGACAGAATGTGAGCAGGGAAGGGGCAGAGAGAGAGGGAGACACAGAATCTGAAGCAAGCAAGCTCCAGGCTCTGAGCTGTCAGCAGAGAGCCTGATGTGGGGCTCGAACTCACAAACTGCGAGATGACCTGAGCCGAAGTCAGACACTTAACTGACTGAGCCAGCCAGGCGCCCCAATGTTTTTTATTTTTATTTTTATTTTTATTTTGAGAGAGAGAGAGAGAGATAGACAGAAAGAGAGAGAGAGAGAGAGAGAGAGAGAGAGAGAGAGAGACAGGGCACATGAATTGGGGAGGGATACAGAAGGGAGGGAGAGAATCCCAAGCAAGCTCTGCACTGTCAACACAGATCCTCATGTGGGGCTTGAACTGATGAATCCTGAGATCATGACCTGAGTTGAAATCAAGAGTTGGACGCTTAACCAACTGAGCCACCCAGGCGCCCCTTACTTGCCTGCTTTGTTCAGCTCACCACCCATCAAAGGAATCGCGCCCATCCCTAGGGATCCTCTGATGACACAACCAGGCCATCTCTTTTGTTAGAGATGCAACGTCTAGGTAAGCTTGGCTTCAGTACCATATCTGTTCGTCACTGTTACTCAAGCATAGGAATCACTACCGAGAGGACATTTTTACAGTTGAAAAATTCATGTTATATGAAATAGAAATGTTTCTACTTTGCAAGTTCTGCAAATGCACATTTACTGTATCACGTTTACTAAGACACAGAAATATCTGTACTTTCTGAACCGAGTCAATAAACTAAGACAAAACTAATTCTAGACACATCTGATAGATTTTAAAAGTGCAGGTACCTTGCGCGGCCCTACCCTGGCATGTGTTCATTTGAGATTGCACGTAAACCAGTCCAACAGGTGTGAGGAGACAGATGCTCACCAAATGCTTAACCCTCAGGGAGAAAACATTAACAAAATGTAGAGCGTATTTCCCCTGAGGAACAGCAACCGAAGGAAGCATGTTACTATCGACTATCATGACTTCTAAAAACAGTTAAAAAAAATTTATCGAACACCTACTATATGCCAAGCAATACTAGATATGGAGACGAAGGAGAAGTAAATCCTTGATGTACAAACCAGTCTCCTTAAGTTATTGGTCTTGGCTAGAGAAGTTAGACATTTTACCCTTCCGCAAGTTTTCCTTTTCCTTTGGGTTTAAGAGAGTCATCAAACCAAACTCGACCAAGCCAGCCTCCTTCCACACTGAGTGAGCCTGACCGCCGAGTCCTGTAGATTCTTCCGCTCTATCTAGCTTCAAAATTGTCTTCTCCACTTGACCTGTGGCACGATTTCCCTCTAGGCCTACCGAACTTGTTCCCGGAACTACCGTAATATCACACAAACTAAGCCTTCTGCCATCATGGTGCCCCTTTCTAAGCCAGTCTTGTTAAATTGACGCTGATGTGATCAACCTAAAACACAAAAGATGCGTGGAACCTCTCAAGGTCAGCCCGAGGCCTTCAGGAAGCAGCGCCCACGTGCTCGCACAGCTCACCGCCTTGTCCCACCTCACTTTCGCCATGTCCCTGCCATCAGCTGTCTCTGTTCCAGTCATACCTAACCATTCGAAATTTCTGAAAAGCCCCAAGCTTCCTCACGCCCCGGTGTCTGTCACAATCTCATCCTAGACCCCTCCTCTTCACCCCCTCCCAACTCCTGCCCATGGCTCCCAATTAATTAACTTTTCCCTCCAGTTTTCTTTTTTTTTTTTGGGGAAAATATCAAAAAGTTGTAAGATCAGTACATAAACACTCATTAAGCCTCCACCTGTATTTATCAGCTGTGAACGTTTTGCCACATTTATGTTCATTTGCTCTCCCCTGGCTGCCATACACATATTTACTTTTGTTGAATCTTTTATGAGTAAGTTGCAGGGGACCCTGGGTGGCTCAGTTGGTTGGGCTTCTGACTTTGGCTCAGGTCATGATCCCATGGTTCGTGAGTTCGAGCCCCGCGTCGGGCTCCGTGCTGACAGCTCGGAGCCTGGAGCCTGCTTCGGATTCTGTGTCTCCCTCTGTCTGTCTCTGCTCCTTCCCTGCTTGTACTCTCTCTCTCTCAGAAATGAATAAACATTAAAAAAAAAAGTTGCAGACATTAGGACACTTTACTTAAAAATTTTAATATTTATTTTTGAGAGAGAGAAAGAGAGACAAAGCACAAGTAGGGGAGGGTCAGAGAGAGAGGGAGACACAGAATCTGAAGCGGGCTCCAGGCTCTGAGGTGTCAGCACAGAGCGCGATGTGGGGCTTGAACCCATGAACCGTGAGATCATGACCTGAGCTGAAGCTGGACGCTTAACCAACTGAGCCACCCAGGAGCCCTGACACATTACTCTTAAATTCTTCAGTATGTATTTCCTAAAAACGGGACATTCTCTTACACAACCAAAACACTATATTCTCACTTGCGAAATGTAATATGAAAATGTTAAAATTTAATTGGAACATACAGTCAGTAGTTAAATTTCTCCCCAATTTCCCAAGTGGCTATTATTATTTATGTTTTAAGACTAAGGATTAGTAAAAGGACATGACATCCTAACACACACACGCAGATACACACACACGCGCACACACACGCACAATGTGTCGGATGTCTCACCTCTGTATTTTTATTACCTTTTAGCATTGAAGCACTCACCACATTCCATCATTTTGTCTGTTTCTTTTTTTTGTTAGTATCTGGAACTCAACTAGACTCATTTCAGTTTCTCTTGCACTTCATATACTGCCTGGCATTAGTTGTTGGCTGAATGGACGAATGAATGAATGAATGAATGAATGAATGAATAAAGTGAATGGTGACATTCACGATCCTCATTCTACATTCCCTTTATAACTGGTCAATGTCTTCCCAGTTTCGCCTCTTATTTCAAAAGTGTCACTGGTGTCCAGTCCTGTACAGGCTTCTGTCAGCCTTGTGCAGATGCAATCCGACAGCACCTTACTCTGAGCCTGTGCTGCAAACTCCTGTCTGGCCCCAGGGCTACACTGGTGTGGTGGCAAAGGACTCCCACGGAACCGCTAGGCCCTCAGACACACACGATCTGGAAACCAGGCCGTCAAGGTCTGTCGGGCCACCCTTGACCACGGAGGGACCGTGAAAAATGCTTCCCCGGTTTTGATCTCCAGGGTGGCCAATTCTGAGATGCGTTTTGCAAGTTTCCTCAGAAGCTGTTGTAGGACCAAGTAGCAGATATTCGTAACGGCTGTCAATTTTAAAACAGGAACGTTGGATTGGCTTTCCCTCCTTCCTGGGGTCATCCTTCTGTTTCTCATAACCTGCTCACATCCTCCAACAAGCTACCTGCAGGAGAGCCCAGACCGACAGAGTGTGGTAAGGTGAACAGAACACAAGCTTAGGACTAGGCAGACTTGAATTTGGACCCAAGTTCGGTCATTCATTACCTATGATCTTGAGCTGGTTAATTTCACCTCTCAGCCTTACTTTCCTCTATTTATAATGAAGATAATAATACCGTGCAGGACTCTGATCATTAGAAATTAGAAATTCCCTCCCCTGATATGTGTGTGTGTGTGTACATGTGTGTATAAAGACATACATAAATTTCTAGAGTAGTACTTGACTATAATAAAGCACGTTGGATGCCTGCCCAGCGAGGAGCTATCTCGCTACTTCTTAAAGTTTACTCCTATTTCCCTTAAAACTTACTACTCCTCCCCTCAGCTCCTTGGAAGTCGGCTTACGCGTCCACATTTTTACTAGGAGACTTTGTGATCCTCCCCCTCATGCTATAGCTAATTAAACTATGAGTAGATTCTTTATCTGGGGAAATTGAATTTGAGATCAAGAAAGAGGCGGTTCGCCTCACATATGGCTTTAGCTATAAAATGAAATCCAGGATCTGTGGAGTGGCCGGCCACACTTTGCCACATCGAGGAACAAGCACAGCAAATCTGGTTTATAGAAAGGAGCAAATATGAAGCATAGTGCTTCATTATGATACTTCGTGAAGAAGCAGAGACAAGAGACAGAGAGGACGTGAGCAAGAACTTTTCAGAGTTTTGATGCCTTCTAGTTCTAGGGTCTATTTCCTTCTTGAGGCCCAGCTGCATTCTTCTACCTCCAACCCTCTTTTGCAGTGGCTAATTTTAGTCACTTTCATTAGCAACCAAAATTCTAGCCAATGCACTGAACACACTCTTACCCTAATAAACAATGTCCCGGATTATTTTTTAAAATAATCATCCTAAATTTACGAAAAGACAAACCACATTTCACAATATACTGGGATATATTAAATCTAAATTTCAGGAAGAAATTCTCAACTTGTAGATGGATACTTAAGAAAACTAGTATGACCTCGATACCTCAGAGGAATGTGTCGTCTTATTTCTACCTAAGATTTTCAAAGCTTTGGGACCTCGAAAGTGCTCTTAATTCAAAACCTTCATGTCATTACCATAATCTAGTATGTATAAGGACTATGCATACAATGTATAGCCAAACTAGAATGTATAAGGATTATTGTGCCTGAAATGTTAATCTGTATGGATCTCACAAAATACTCAAGGCTGTTTATGCACTTAGTGGGAAATGAGAATTATTCAAAAGAAAGAGTCTACTTTCTCAACAGGAAAAGTGTCAGAAAGTCACAAAGACCTCCGAAAAAGCGACTATTGGAAGCTTCCTCCATAGCTGTCAATAAGCAGAAGGCACAAGTGAGTCTTTAGAGAGTATACATTACAATTTATTGAGTTCTCAAGACACTAAAATCAACTTACCTACATAACAAAATAAAAACAAATTATTTCTTATTCTGATGTTTTGTAACATCATAGCTTTTCATGATTTTAGGTAAAGTTTTCAAATGTGTGTAATGGGGAAGAATAATCGTACAATTTGTTTTCGTAAGCTAATAAAATTTGCACGGAAGCCCACATATTTTTAAGGTTACCTTTTTCCATGTTTTCACCTTTACTTTTTGACTCAAGCAGTGTTCAAGGGAAATAAATTGCCCAACTCTAGTAAAAAAATGCATTGGCTGCTGTATATCAGTCGAAATAATGTAATCTCTAAAAATTTAATTCAAAACTTAATCATAGGATCCTCAGCACCAGATCCAGGACTGAAAAATAATGGTCTATATTATTTTGCACTGTTATTTGCTTTGTGTGTGTGTGTGTGTGTGTGTACTTTTTAATTTTTTTAACGTTTATTCTTTTTTTGAGAGACAGAGACAGAGAACGAGTGGGGTAGGGGTAGAGAGAAAGGGAGACACAGGATCTGAAACAGGCTCCAGGCTCTGAGCCGTCAGCACGGAGCGTGACGTGGGGCTCAAACCCACAAACCGCGAGATCATGACCTGAGCCAAAGTGCGATGCTTAACCGACTGAGCCACCCAGGTGCCCCAATATACCTCTTGAAGGCAAAGACCATGCTTTATGTCTCTTGTATATGCCCAATGCCTAATGCGATGCTCTGTCCATGGCTGTGCTCCAATTAACGCTGACCAAAGAATCCTAGATTTATAGATTCGCCTTGGAGTTAGAGGCTGTTGGAGGTCGTCTAACCCAATGCTCTAACTACCGCTCTACTTCCTGAACCGCCAGCCTTTGCAAAAACACATCCAGAGAAAAGAATGCCTCTGTGCCAAGTCAATTTTATTAACCACAACAAAGCTAATTGTTATATAATAGTCAAACTGAGTCAAACTCTCTTTTTTCAGTCTTTTGTCCATCGGTTCTATGTCTCCCCTTGGGAATTATATCGAATACAGTTATGGGCGGAACAGGGAACCTCAGGGCGAGGGGCAGGAAGAAGGGTTATTCCTCCACATTCAGAGATGGACTCGAAACGCAGGTCCGTCAGTTTGGTAGGTGTTGAAGTGGGTTTTGAGTTTGGAATATTGTTACACCAGTGACCCAGAGGTTCCAGTGCTTGGCTCGCTCCCTCCCCTTTTCACATGTCTGGCATATCTTGTGTATGCCTGCGAAGGATCCAGCCTAAAACTGTAATGACATATATACCTAAATTAGCATCATACAACTTCCAAAAATCAAGCCGATGCAAAAGCTATTAAAAAAAGGATAATGTAGGGAACAAGAATTTGAGTTGCTGCCTCTTGCCTTTCCCTTGGAGCAAATATGGAAGGGAAAGCTTTTCTTGTCAATTCTGACTTGTGGCAACCTGGAAACTTATAACCCTCACTCGCTTGAGATTTGCTACCTTGATTGCCCCACTACCTTCCTCCGCGAAGATGTAAAAATGATCAAATAAAATATTCTAGATACTGTGTTCTCTATAATCTGATGCCACCCAAGTTTATGTTTGCCTGGCAAAACTGAACCGTGCTGAATTTTAAGGACTAGTGTCTACATCTCGCGTCTCACTGTTAGCCAAAACGGTGGAGTTGAAAATCATTTGCTCACCAAGACCTCAGGAGAAATATATAAAAAGACAATTGAAATGAACACATCATTCACATAGAAAAGAGATAAACGTTTTTTTTTAAGATGAAAAAATGTACCACCTTGCTGGCTTTAGAGAACTAGAAATGAAAACAGCTGGGCTTTTAGCAACAACACCAGTTCTCACGGAAACACCAAGTCCACCTTCAGCAGCCATGGGCTACGAAATCCTCCTTCCTACAACCCAAGACATTCTGACACATACAATTCAATCTTTCAGGTGTCCACAATTACTCCAAATGTTAATCCTCAAAATCTGTTTTAGCTCAGCTGCCCTAACGAATTGCCATAGACTGTGTGGCTTAAACCACAAACATTTATTTCTCACCATCCCGGAGGCTGGAAGTCCCAGATCAGGATGCCAGCCTGATAAATTTCTGGCAAAAGCCCTCATCCTGATTTCCAGGTGGCCATCTTGTTCTGTGTCTTCACCAGGCAAAGAGCAGAGACAGGGGAATAGCAGCTCTCTTCTGCCTCTTCTTAAAAGGGTACGCTCTCCACCCTCGTGACCCAACCACCTCCCAGAGGCCTTCCCTCCTAAAATGATCACACTGGAGGTTAAGATTTCAAACTATGAATCTGCTGAGGGCGGGGTGCGGGGTGGGTGTGGGGGGAAACACAAGGATGCAGCTCAAAACAAAACCACAGGTGTTTGCACAACTTAGTGCAATGGTTCTCAAAGTGTTATTCTGGACCAGCTTCTTTGGCAGTGCTTGGGAGCTTGTTAGAAATGCAGATTCTTGGGTCCTACCTACTTACTGAATCGGAAACTCTGGTGGTGGGGGGGGGCAGCAATGCATTCTGACAAGCCTCTAGGAGATTCTGATGCACTTTCAAGTTTAAAGACTACTCCTGCCGACTGGATTATGCCCTTGAGGGCAGGCACCAAGGCTTGTGGAGAGTGGAAATCCCGGCACGTGGCCCGTAGTTGAATGACTAGCCTACACATTTCCTCAGAACTCTGAATCTATGTTTTTTGTTTTTTTTTTTTTTTAAATTAAAAATAGCTTTTGAGTGCTTCGCCAGAAATAAGAGGATGTTTGCCGCATCCACCTGTGGTGCAAAGTTACTAAATTATTATATTTCCATCACTCCTTAAATTAGGATTTTCCAACCCTGTGATTTTTTCTCAGCCTTGGCATTGCGGACCAGATCGATTCTGTGCTGTGGGAGTCTGTCTCCTGCCTTGCATGTTTAGCAACATCCTCGGCCTCTATCTCTACCTAGAGGCCAGCTGCACCCACCCAGTCAGGAGAATCAAACATGTTCCCACATGTGGCTAAATGTACTCAGGGGTGGGAAGCAAAATCCTTCCCTGCTGAGAACCACTGCTTCAGATCATTCCCTCCCAGGATAGATTAGGCACTTGCCTCTCCCCAAGGCTAGTTGCTTTCGCTTTCAGACCGGCTAGTCAAGGGCACCAGGGGAGAACTGCCTTCTTGCCATGACAATGACCACCGACCAAACAATGGACTTACAGGTTAACCCCCCAATCTCAGCCAGATTGCCAGGGTTTTGATGCCGATTCGCAGCGCTTCCTTGGGCAGCACATCCAAGTCATTTGTCACAATTATGAAACGACGGAGGTCAGGTGCGGACCGTCCACACCTCCTCAACAATACGGCATACTAAAAAGGAGTGGTATAGATGTGCCTGTAGTAGGCTGTCTACTCTTGACGCACAAGATCTAAATTTAGAAAGCTACATGTGTTAATCCAATTTTTAAGACAGGGGATGGAATGCAGTTTCAAAGAGACGGGCACCTGGAATGCCGTGGACTTCTACTGCTGCTCAAGGAAGGCAGTAGGGAACTGAAGAAAATTTACAAAAATGTATTTAAGCCCCAAGTCTCTACATAACTACTAATAGGCAGCAGAGACTGTACATAAAAAGACTAAAAATATCTCCATTTGCAAACAGCAGATTGTGAAAGCGTACGTGACTGACAGTTATTAAATAATTAAGGGTATGACGAAGAGGAATATGCATTCATTCACCAAAATTTCATATTTTGAGAAGGTAAGAAAAGTAGTACAGTATGATGGATGACACCTATTTGCGTCAACCCTCAGGTACCCCAAAACTAGATCAGGCCCCTGCTTCGCGCTCTCACAGCACTTACCGGAATTCATAATGGTCTATGGTTACTAGCGTGATTATTCAATGGTCTCTCATTCCCTGTACGCTACAAACTCCATGAGGGCAGGGATTATATTCTACCCCTCACTGCAGCTCCAGGGTCCAGCTCAATAAATATCTGCTAAATGAACAAGTGAATAAAGACGAGCCCCAAAGAGCCTGCAAAGGAAAAAGCTGAGAAGATCAGAGAAGTACCAGAGAAAAGCAGGATCACGTCCATCAAAGGAGAGGACAGGTCCAAGGAGGGGCGGGCAGCGGTGTCTAATATTACAAAAGCACAACATAAGGTAAAGATAAAAAAAAAAAAACACACACACACAAAAACTGTCCGCTGGTTTTGGAAACCGTGAAACTTACTGGCAAGTTAGCAGGAACCATTTCACTGGCGTCTGGGGAACAGAAGCTAATGGCAGTGGGTTGGGGAATCAAACAGGCATAAGGAAGTGGGGATAGCCAATTACAGGCCTCTCTTTCAAGAAACCTGATTTTGAAAGGAAGCACGGCTAGGTCAGTAGCTAGGAGGAAATGTGGAATCAAGGGACTCCTCTTTTCCAAGGAGTGTAAGAGTATAACAATGGACAAAACTACTGGAGACAGAAGCCAATGTCAACAAGTAGAACACATTCCTGAAAAGTCAGGAAGGGACTGGATTGGGCTTCAATAAGTGGAAGCACATTTCTTTCCCTGGGACAAAAAATAAGGAAGAGTGGGTAGGTTCCCATGGAGGTATATTTCTAAGTATTAAGGAAGAGGCTGAGGAAATCCTGGTATGAAGGCCTCATTCTGTTTTTCTTTTCTTCCCCCCACCCCCACCCCCATGAAGCAGGTGGCACAGTGGTAGGAGATAGGATAGTGGTAACGATACTGAAGGCCTGAAGAGTGATGGAAATTTGGAATAACTATGCAGGCCGGCAGAGGCTAGGGTTCATAAATTAGAACTGGCTTCATGTCATATAGTTATATATATAAGGAGCAAGAGACCAGGAGCAGGGTGTCTGAAGAAAGGAAAAATCAGTAAGATGAGGATAGCTAGAGCTATCTGGAGAAGCATCTGGAGAAGTGAGGAGGAGTCTGATAACCACTGAATTTATAACTCACGGAATTTAAAAACAAATGAAGTGTTTTAAGTAGGAAAGTGACAGATTTAAGATGACTGAGGAATATTTGCTGAAGAAAATAGAAAGAAAACCAAGGCATTCTGGAATCAGGGAACCCAACAGAAGAGAGTATTTCACAAAGGTGGGGATGTCAACAACTTCCCCGTCTGTGGAACTCAGAGTGAGGAGGAAACTCTATCTGATGGTATCGAAGGAATGGAGGTAGCTGGGATTACCCAGCCTTTGTGTGATGAATGAGAAAAGGACCAGGAAGGTTCCTGAGGAACACAAGAGACGCTTGCAAAGGAGACTAAGCAACTGTCAGCAGGGAAGTAGGAAAGGGGACTCAGGGAAGCCAAGGGAAGATAAGGTATCGAAAAGGAAGGACGAATGCGTAACAGTGAGCCTGCTGTCAAACACCAACCAACTGGTGAGGAGGAAGTCTCTCAAGACCCTGCTAGAACAAAGTGGAGTAGTAGGAAAGAAGACAGAGGACGTTGGGTTGAGGAGTAAGAGTGAGGAAGTGTGTGAGTGGAAACGGAGCGCAGACCGCCCTTCTAAGGCATTTAAGAAGTGCAGTTATGATGGGATGCCTGGGTGGCTCAGTGGGTTGAGCGTCTGACTCTTGATTTCAGTTCAGGTCATGATCCTAGGGGGGTGGGATTGAGCCTTGTGTTGGGCTCCTCACTGAGCATGCAGTCTGCCTGGGATTCTCTCTCTGTCCCTCTCCTTTTTTTTTTTTCTTTAAAAAAAAAAAAAAAAATATATATATATATATATATATATATATATATATATACACACACACACACACATACATAAAATCCCCCCTAGCAGCCATAGCATAGCAAGAAGTCTACTAGCCATGCATTCTAAGGGCAATTCTCAAGCATATTTTACTAGAAAAGATTTGCTTCAAGGTCAAAAGAGATCCCTGCATTTATAAAAGCATTTAGACGTTTTCTTGTTAAAGAACAGGGGAAAAATCCCCACAAATTTAACTTCTGACAGGGTGTCTGTCCCCTTATACTGCCTGGCCAATAGTAGTAATATTGCCTGGGTGTTAATAATAAAATATTTTCTTTGATTTGGTACATCATAGCCATGTGCTTCAAGGCTAGTAATTTTCTTGCAAATCTACATTTAGATTTGAGCCAACAGGAACGTAGGACCTTCATGTTAGGGGTGTCTTTGACGCAAGTGTTGCGTAGAGCAAGTGTATTAATCAATGGAGGATAAAGACACCTCACTGCTAACCGAGATATGGTTGGAGGATTTTATGTATCCAGTTCATTTATAAACAACTTCTTTAAGCTTTATTAGCTGGTTTTCTACTCTATAACTGCGTTCTTCTTTAATTTACAAGGCAATAAAAATTAAAATAGTAACTGGAAAACCTATCTTGCTTTTCAATAAAGAGTTTATTTTAATAACTTCAGGGGCACTGTGCCCAAAACATTTTAGCTGTGGGAATAAATCCGATTCACATTTTTAAAGGATCGATTTTACCGAGGTGATAGATTCTCAAAGGAAATGGAGACAAATGATTAGGATAGCACATGCCTAACATACCAACCACTGTCCTGTGCTTGCAAAGATGTTTTTCTTCAGTTCTGAAAATGGTTGGAAGTAAATTTTAGTAGGTTTAGGATAATTAAGAGTAATCGTTTCTGTCCTACAGATAGGTTCTGCTGAGATTTTTCTATTGTAGTCAGTGTGGCAATCTTCCAGGAGTCGTATTTAAAGAATACACTTAGTACACTCAGCAGTTTTTCAAATATGTACTTTTATCCCTCTAATATTCATGATTGCAATTTATCAAATTGACCCGATGGTATAACAAACAAGTGTATTCTATGATGCCTCATGGTGACAGAAACTGGAGACAGAAGTAGAAACTGAGTGTCTAAATATCTGTAATCCTAAAACTCAGCAGGAATTACTCAGCTTTAGGAGTTGTAACAATTCTACTGCAAAATGAGTTAGTAAGCTCTAAGGCTTTGGTTAACCAAATGGTCACCTAATGCTGCAAATTAAAACAAATAATGACTACAATTCATGGAGCGCATAGTTCTTGCTACACATGGCGGTATCTCCTTCACATAGACTATCGCCATACTGTTATCCCCATTTTAGAGACAAGAAAATCTTGGCTCAGGAAGGTTAAGTTATATCAAAATCACAAAATAGGGGCTCCTGGGTGGCTGAGTTGGTTAAGTGCCCCACTCTTGATTTCAGCTCAGGTCATGATCTCATGGTTCGTGGGATTGAGCCCCAAGTAGTACTGACGGTGGGGATCCTGCTTGGGATTCTCTTGCCCACCCCCCCCGCCCCGCCCCTCCCCTGCTCACGTGGGTGCATTCTCTCTCTCTCTCTCTCAAAATAAATAAATAATAAGTAAATAAAAAAAATTTAACAAAATCACAAAATAAGTGACAGAGCTGGGGACTTGAATCTCAACTATGATTGGGGTCATGTTAAACTTCTGGTGTTGAATTTGTATTAGGTCAATAACTCACTTTTGGCCCTGTGATCCACACAGGCAAGCCATCACTTGCAAACAGCCCCCTGCTCCCTCATTGTCCACTTTCACTGTCGGGACTCTTGGTGCACTGCCATGGGAAATGCTATAATTTTGGAGGTTTTAAATCTTGAGGGTTTAAGAAGGGAAGATACCAAAAAGCAGGCCTAGCCTAGGTGAGTAGGTTCCCGGATAGAGCTGGCATGTTTATGGGTAAGCTCTCAAGGCCAAAAATATACGCCCCCAAACTGTCTGAGTATTTCCTTTCACTCCATAATATTGCCCGAAATCCTGCCAATTAGAATTTTATTTGGATCTCGTCTCAATTTTTTTTCTAAATACTTGTGAAGATTACTTCTTACTTTTTTTAAAGTTTATTTATTTATTTTGAGAGAGTGTGGGAGGGGCAGAGAGAGAGAGAGAATCTCAAGCAGGCTCAGCACTGTCAGCACAGAGCCCAATGTGGGGCTCGATATCGCGAACCGTGAGATCATAACCTGAGCTGAAATCAAGAGTCGGACACCTGACCGACTGAGCCACCCAACTGCCCCTCGATTTTTAATGCACGTACAAATCATCTGGAAACCTTGTTAGAATCTGAATCTGATTCAGTAGGTCTGGGGATGGGTCTGAGAGGCTGCCTTTCTACTGCACTCCCAGGTGATGCCTGGTGACACTGCTGGTCCTCAGACCACACGGAGGGGATCAAAGATACATAAGACGTTTGATTTACATTCTCTAGCTGCCTAGCATGGCTTCCTATTTGGGGGAAATCTTCTCTTTGTGCATCATACAGGGAGGGACGAATTGAAAACGAGCAAATGAGAACAAGTACCTCCCTCACCCATACCCTGACAACCAGGTACGGACATGTGGCCTAGGGCCGGCCAACCAGAAAGCTCCTTCCAGGGCCACACTCCTTGGGCTGCATTGCAAAGACGCAAGGGCAATTTAGAAGTCATTCCCGGCATGAGTGGCATTTAGAGTTCAACGTAAACGGGGCCAGAGGCAGTGTCCTGTTCGGACCACTCCTTGGCCCACCTGTCTAGCAATACTTGACCATTTTCTGAACACCGTGAAGCATCTGCCCAGTTTGCCAGTGTCTGTCCACTCTTCCTCAGTCCACAGGGGGAAAGCTTGGCAGCTATCTGATACGGTGCATCCCTATTTCTCCCTATTTCCTGAAGTCAAATTACAGACAGAGGAACAAACTCAAGTTCTTAATATTCTGAGGCTCAAAATGAGCATTTTGATGGACACTGCACCATGGCAGGTGTTGACAGAATGCCAGACTTCTGTTAAAGTTCAGAGAGTAATATTTTAGACTTTCTGGGCCACATATGGTCTCTATTGTAACAACTCAACTTTACCACTGTAGGGCAAGAGTAGCCCATAGATGATGCATAAAGGAACGAGCTCTGCTCCAATATAATTTTATTTGTGGACCCTGGAATTTCTGCATTTTATATACTTTCAGGCAATAGTTTTCTTTTTTTGATTTTTGTCCAACGGTTTAAAAAGGGCACAGCCATTTTTATTTTTAGCCTGCAGGCCATACAAAATTAGGCAGTGAGCTGGGTTTGGCCCACAGGCTATACTTTGCTGACCCCTGCTTCTGAAGCAGTGATACCTTGATCTGATTTATACCAACACATGTTCTCCTTGAAACCATGCATTTCTCTCTTCTTACCAAGTCAACAGGACGTTACGTTGAAAAATGAAGTGGTTGTACTTCTTGAATCCAGCATTTCGATCGTGTCATTTACTTTCTCAATATTTTGATCTTTATGGAAATCAATCATAGCAACTGAAAAGGTGAGCAGTGATGGAATATACTAAATAATCGGCTGATTAAACACCTCCTCAATAGGCACTGCGGTAGGAACCACAGATACAAAAAGGAGCAAGGTAGTAATTAACTTTGAGGAGATCTTGGTCGGGAGATCTGACGAACAAATGAGTTTTGATTTTAAAAATGTGTGTAATGCTATTTTTGTGGGCAGCCTGCTATGCATATTGGTAGGAAATTTTTTCAAAACGGAGTTACAAGTCTCTACAGCCTGGGTGTCCTTGAACTAACAACTACTCCAGACCATTTTAGGTAGAGGTGCCAGGATGCCAACTATTCAAACTTTGAAGTCTCGGGCAACGGGTCCTGGTATCAGCACGGTCCTTTTTCCATTTACAGGTCACACTCTTGTGGTGGGAAAAAAAAAATGCAGTAATTTCCCATCTTTCCTTATTCAGCACTGGTAGCCAATTCCCAAGCTCCATTCAGAGCCAAAGTCCCGAAGCATCAAGAATACTCATCTCCATCTTCTTGTTAGCCAAATTTCCAATCACGCATGCCTGGGGCGAGGTACATTCCTGCTGAAAAGGGGCTACCACGGTGTTCTGATGGCTGTTGGTATGTTGTTTAGTCGGGTGCTTCTTAGAACGTTCCATCATGGCTCTCAAGCCCAAACCACGTCACGTGCTTCTAGCCCCACTGCTTGTTCTTTTCTTTTCCCAAATATAGTTAATAGGCTCTGGAGACTAAACAGTATTGACATATTTGACAAAGAAAACTGGACAAATCCCAACAGCAGTTCACCTACCCCTGAAGATGAAGACCTGCCCACTGGGCAGAGGTTTAGCTGTGCCTAGAAAATTAATCTTGAAGGGTTCCATGACCACACTGGCAACGAAGCTCTACTCTAGTATTCCCACTGGGTGGAATCTTCAGGAAGTATAGTTTTCCTTTCCTTTTCATCCTCTCTTTCGCCTCACATTCTGGTTCTTTCTCTTACATAGAGGTCTCTTACATAGTGGTTGAATGATGGTCTTGTGACTTGATTTGGAAAAACGGTCTTTGCAGATATAATCAAATTGAGGAACTTGAATGAGATCACCCTGGACTGAGAGTGGGCCCTAAATCCAATGGCAGGTGTCCTTATAAGGGAAAGACAGAGGGGAAGGCCTTGTGAGACGAGAGGCAGAGACTGGAGCGATGCAGCCGCAAGCCAAGAAATGCGGGCAACAACCAGAAGCTAGGAGACACGCGTGGGACAGTTTCTCCCTCAGAGCCTCCAGAAGGAACCGATCCTGCTGACACCTTGACTTTGAACTTCTGGCCTCTAGAGCTGTTAAGAATAAATTTATGTTGTCTTAAGCCACCAAGTTGGTGGGTGATTTGTTATGGCAGCATTAGGAGACTAATTCACAGTATAAAAACGTGGTTATAAAACAATGGTTCGTCCTAGGACCTCGCCATGTTTTTAGTAGCACAAAGAGGTTAACGAAGGGCTGCAGTTTTGTATTCAGCAAAACAGGCATGAGCCTAGGTCTACAGGGCTGGTGGGACAAGCGATTTTAAAACAAAGCCTTGTTTACCAACTGTGCGGTACTCCTCATGTCGTACTTGGAGACTGTGTCATTATACCCTATTAGAAGGGTGAATTTTTTGGAGAGAGGCAATGCATTACAAGCTACATGTATCAATCTTACTGTAAACAACCCTAGTTCCTTTTTCATTTTTAGTTATTTAGCGTGCATTTCTCGGAATACACTGAGCACTTTAAATACACTACCTTGTTAAAATTTTTTAAATGTGCATTTATTTTTAAGAGAGAGAGTGTAAGTGGGGGAGGGGCAGAAAGAGAGAGGGGGAGACACAGAATGGGAAGCAGGCTCCAGGCTCTGAGCTGTCAGAGCGGGGCTTGAACCCAAGAACTGTGAGATCATGACCCGGGCCGAAGCCAGACACTTAACCACTTGCTTAATCTTGTTTAATCTCTACAGGATTCTGTGAGGAAGGCATTGCACCCATTTTACAGATGAGAAAATAATGTCATTTAAATGCCTCACTTATTTGAGAGGACATACTTCCTAAGTGGCAGCACCAGGCCATAAGCTACTGAGTCGGAGTCCCAAAGCCTCTGCTCTTAATTAAGAGAATGCCTTTCCTACGTTGCTTTCAGAGAGTGTGGTCTGATGGATGAAGAACATAATAAGCACAGGTCACAAGACAGGCTGTGGAAGGGGGAGGAGAAAAAGACAGGAAGGCTTTCAGACACCAAAACCAAGTGTATACAACCTGAATCAGTTCTTTTAATTTCAAGAAAATTTTTAATGTTTATTTATTTTTGCGAGAGAAAGAGTGCATGTGTGTGAGCGAGCGAGAGGCAGAGAGCGAGGGGAACAGAGGATCCAAAGAGGGCTCTGCACTGACAGCAGAGAGCCTGATGCGGGGATTGAACTCACGAACAGTGATATCATGACCTGAGCCAAAGTGGGATGCCTAACTGACTGAGCCACCCAGGCACCCCAGTTTTTTTTTTTTAATGTTTATTTATTTTGAGAGAGAGAGAGGGACACAGAGAGAGAAAGAGCAGGGGGAGGGGCAGAGAGGGAGAGAGAGAAATCCCAAGCAGGCTCCATGCTGTCAACGCAGAGCCAGACGTGGGGCTCGAACCCACCAGCCGAGATCATGACCTGGGCTGAAATCAACAGTCGGAGGCTTAACAGACTGAGCCACCCAGGCACCTGGCAACTTGAATCAATTCTTGTGCTAAAGGGGTCAAAGGCCATGCATTTCATCTCTGTATATTTGTTCATCCTTGCTTACTGGAGAAAACGAAGATGGGTCTAGAGGCAGAGTCTAGCCATCCACAGTTCTCTAACCTGCCAAGAAGTTTATATATGCATGGGCTTCCTTTAGAAGGAAGATGGGACAAAGCAGAACATGATTACAGATTCAGTGCATTTCTTGATCCTGATGATGGGTGTTTGTGTGTCCCCACCCCAACCCAATTCACATGCTGAAGTCCTCATCTCCAATGTGATGATATTTGGAGGTGGCGCCTTTGAGACGGAATTAGGTCTTAAGGGTATAGCTATAGCCCTCATGAACCGGATTAGTGCCCTTACAAGAAAAGACACAAAGGGCAGCTGGGTGGCTCAGTTGGTTAAGCGTCTGATTTCGGCCCAGGTCATGATCTCATGGTTTGTGAGTTTGAGCCCCTCTGCTGCCAGCATGGAGCCTGCTTTGGATCCTCTGTTTCCCTCTCTCTCTGCCCCTCCCTCACTCATGCTCTCTCGCTCTCAAAAACAAACATTAAAAAAAAAGAGACACGAGACAGACGACACAGAAAGCAAGAAGACAACAGTCTGTAAACCAGGAGAGGGCCTTCACCAGAACCTGACCGCACTGGCACTCATCTCAGACTTCCAGCCTCCAGAACCGTGAGAAATAAATGTGTGTTGTTGAAGCCACTCCATCTATGATAATTTGTTACAGCAGCCTGGCCCTGTTGACCCTGACTAAGACAATGGGTCAACAGCATTTTCTTTGTATGCGAAGGACAACAGCACACTGGTCCTGATGACTCACAAGCAGAGAGAGTGGGAGTGAAAAAGAAGTCTGAGGCACCGCATAGAAGCCACCCTTCTGCTTAAACAAGTACACTGAAAGAGAAAGCAACAAATGATTCAAGTTCTCATTCTTTAAAAAAAAAAAAAATCACTTGTGAATTTCTAGATGTGGGTGAAAACTTCTACGTGTTGTAAAATTGCTTTAGTGCATTACTGGGTTCTCATTTTCCTTAGTCTAAGGTAACTTTTTCCCTTCGAACTTCTGCATTTTATTTTTATGATCACTTAGCTTTCAGAAAGTAATTTCAGTAACTGCTTAACTTAATCAGTCTGCACGCACACCCTACTTACATACCCTACACGTAATTGGGCCCCCATAAATCTCCATCTTTCCACACAGTGTACTTCCGATTTTGTGTGCAGCTTTCTTGTTCGAGCACTGTATTAAATGCTCTGCTTCCCACACTTATAAGGACGACGAGAATATGAGCAGTTTTGGTTACTTCTTCATATCAAAAGAAGTTCATCTCCGTATTATTGAAAGCTTTTCTTAAATGTCCGTCTTTTTGTGCTACTGTCCTGGGTACTCTACCAAGATGCGTCCAATAGACAAGGCCCATGCTCCGTGGAGATGATTCTATATTCCATATTTTCCGAGGGAGTTCTGATTTCACCTAATTCCCTCTTACTTAAATAAAGGCACTTTTGTCATATCCTCAAAAGATTTACATATATGTTCTCAAAATTTAGTCTATCATAGACCCTTCACAGATAGTTTTGTTCAAAAGTCAGCCTCATGAATAGATGTGTGCATTCGTTATAGATTATATTCTCATAAATGCAAACTTAAAAGAGTAAGAATAGTTGGAAGGTGATAGAAAAATCGTATTCTGACTAGAAATATGGAAATTTTTGGCATACACTAACATTTTATTCTATATCGTTTTAAGTTTTTATTTATTTTGAAAGGGAGAGTGGGGAGTGAGGGACGCAGAGAGAGGGAGACAGAGTCCCAAGCAGACTCCATACTGTCAGTGCCGAGCCCGATGCAGGACTCGAACTCATGAACCTCGAGATCATGACCTGAGCTGAAGTCAAGAGTTGGCTGCTTAACCGACTGAGCCACCCAGGTGCCTCTGTATTTTTTTTTTTTTTTTTTTTTGATTGGCAGGCAAAAAATGAGGTAGGAATTCTGACAACTTCTAGAAGTAACAGAAGTGTAGGAAAGCACTCTTCCAGGCTTAGCAAAAAAATGACTACATTCTGTTTTGGACAATTAAGCTCACGAAGAATAAAACTCCACTTTTAACAGACGGCATAGTATTTTGTGGTTTTGAAGCCACAAACGGGGTAATGAAAAGCATTTAAATCTATTCAAGTCTAGAGAAGACAGGGATTGTCTAAACAGAATGAAAAGATGTCAAGATGAGTAAGAAAAACTAATACATTTGAGCATTATATTTCACAAATATTACATTATATTGCTCTAAACATTATACTCTAGTAGCTATTATTTACATTCAAAAATTTCTTGTGAGTTATGTATAGATTTTAAAATAATTTAATGAGGGGCGCCTGGGTGGCTCAGTCGGTTGGGCGTCCAGCTTCAGCTCAGGTCATGATCTCACAGTCTGTGGGTTCGAGCCCCGCATAGGGCTCTGTGCTGACAGCTCGGAGCCTGGAGCCTGCTTCCCATTCTGTGTCTCCCTCTCTCTCTGCCCCTCCCCTGTTCATGCTCTGTCTCACTCTGTCTCAAAAATAAATAAAAACATTAAAAAAATTAAAAAAATAATGTAATGAAAACCTGCTTGTATTTGCTTAGTAAATTTACTGTATCATCAATCTGGCTGTAGGGACCATGAGGCCACACCTGAAACTATGTCTGTATTGATATGAACCAAAGAGCAGGTGTCACTTCGGAGGAAATGAAATAGCTTCAGGCAGAGTTCTGCAAGCTTATGATGTGAAAGTAAGTATGACTTCAAAGAACGGACATTGAGTTAAAACTTAAGGATGAATGTGATGTCACCAGGCATGGAACAATGCCAGGACGGTTCATGAGTATTAGGGGTGAGTAGTGTTAATAAATACTCCAGTTAGGAAATCCCTTTCTTTTCTCAAACACGTCAGCAACAGGCAAGGACACATCAGAGATAAAGTATTCATCTTAGCCTTCAGACACTGTTCAGTTACATTCTATAAAGGCATAAGAATTATTTAATGTTGCAGGCCATTCTAAATGCAAATTCTCTATCTTGCGGATAGAAATTAGGCTGCGTATTTATTATAACAATTTTAATTAAGTAAAATATATTAGCCTTACACTAGCAAAAGCAAAATTAGAATTCACGACTTTACAATCATGGCAAGATTAAATGCATCTCCACTAACTGAAACTTCCTTTGACTCTCCCATTTCCTTCTACTTCTCAACATATTTTCCCAGTATTTCACCAAAGCAAGGGATCGGCTGGGTAAAACTTCATACTGATGAACTTTGCTAATCCTTTGTTAACTCTGTATATGGTTCAAGGAAAAAGGGAATGAAATTCTCATATTATTTCTGCTTTTCCTAACTCCTAAAACTACTTTAGAGAATAAGTTTTTCTAGGTGTTATTTAACAATTTGGATTAAAAGAGACCCTGGTTATGCTTCACAGATTGTAACGAAACTTAAGTGGTTTTCATTAGAAAAGCATGGAGGCCTCCCACATTGTTGGTTTAATCTCACAATTACCTAGATATCAATCAACAGAACTCTTAAGTAGTTTGTTAACTCTCGATGCCAAGAGCTGACAGTTTCACTTTCAGCTTTGAGAATATCTACTGTTTCAGTGGTGTAAGAATGTCATCAGAGCCTCTACAAAATAATCACTTGTAATTGTAACTTGTATTAGATTGAGAAAAATTTCCAGAGAAATGTGGAAGACACAATTCATTAATTATGGGAATTGGACTAATAATTCTTCTGGGGGGGGGTGTGTGTCTGAATTTCAAATGGAGGCATCTTTGCAAGTCAGACTCAACTCCTCATTACTCTGTGATGCAGGCTCCTCCAAATGGCAGCAGAAATGTACTACTCTCTAGAAATTCTACAGTAGTGCTAAAATTTTATGGTTTTGTAGAGATAAGCACAAATTAAAAGAAATATATTCTTAGAAGAATAGTATTATTTCAAATAAAGACACTGTTGTGACTGCAAACCAGGATACCTTTTCTAGAATAGTAAGCTCTACAATTTTCTGTACCGTTTTTAGATAAAATTGGACTTTTTTTCAATGTGGAAAAAAGGGTGAATTGTTGAAGATGACATTTTTTGTATATAGTTTAACAAAATTTAAAATATGCAATTATATGTGATATATTCAAATATTTTTGATAAGCTTTTGAGTATGCACAAAGTAGGTCTATCATCAAAAACTGTCAATTATTCAAAACTTCATGTAACCATAGCGATTAATACTAGAGGGAGAAAAGACAAGAGTCCAATGATTCTAGCACCTCCCGAAAGGAAGACTCCAGGTCAGGGGTGAATCAGTGATCATGTTCAAGACTATCAGACATGTAGATCTAGGACAGACGGGTGGAATGGGAAAGCAATGAATACACCAATGGACGCAAGTGGTTTTGAGATGCCCAAGAGCAAAAGTCACTTGCCCTGTGAACTACTACTTTCAACTGGAATTAACTTCTCTTCTGGACTCACATAGCACTGTTTATTTTGAGAATGACGTAACTATATTTTGTCTGTAGATATTTCCGTTATTGCATTGTTATTTTATAGTTGTCTTCGGAGTTCTCTTACCGTACCAGGAATCTTCATTGTATCTGTTTACAAGTGTTTTTTTCCCTCTTCCATCTTTCCCTCTTCCCAATCCCACTGCTTGAAGCTTACTCATTTCTGTATTCCTAGTGCCAACACGGTCGGCATCCACACATAGATGATGTCCAATGAATGGTTGCTAAAGAAATCCTCTTATGATAATAGCACTACGTTAATATAATCCGCAGCCAACATTTCTTAATGTTTTAAAATAAACAGAACACAGTCATTTAGTAAACATTTACTGGAAACCTACTCATTTCCTTGGACTACTCTACGATGGGAATATTGAGAGAATTATGGTAAGCCTCTCATTCTACTGAAAGTCTCAACTGGTGCGGCATTATAGGTCAAACTTTTCATGAAATGCCTTCAGATTTCGTGTTTGGAATAACACATATTACCAGTTATGCCAAGATTCTGCTATCCTCTGAAGCTACACTTTACCTATTTCACAATTTTGTTGAGGGCTCGCCCTGATGCAGAAATTTATACTATACTACACATGAAAATTCTTTTTATGATGCTAACTGCATGCTATCTAGTCCTTTTATATAATGCTTATACATACTGAGTTTGGTTTCTTTTCCACATAATGTATGCATGCGCCACATAAAAATTCTGTTAATGGTACCAAAGTTGTATCTGTTAGTGAATCAGTTAGGACTCTGTATAATTCCATCTCAATCAATATATTAAAATCTACCAAAAACAGAAGTAAAAAGCAAGAGTATCTTTAAAAAAATTTTTTTTAATGTTTATTTATTTTTTGAGAGAGAAAGAGGCAGAGCACGAGCAGGGGAGGGGCAGAGAGAGAGGGAGACACAGAATCCGAAGCAGGCTCCGGGCTCCGAGCTGTCGGCACAGAGCCCGACGCGGGGCTCAAACCCATGAACTGCGAGATATGACCTGAGCCAAAGTCGGAAGCTTAACCGACTGAGCCACCCAGGCGCCCCAAGCAAGAGTATCTTTATAGTATAGTATACTTATTATTTTAAATATTTGCTTACAGAGTTATAAAGTGGAAAAAATAGTATTATTAAGTCAAATTCATGTTTGTTTCATTCATTCAAGAGACAAGAAAGCAATTGATATAACAAGCCAAGTTGGTGGCTAAACCTGCTTTAGTTTTTGTTTGTTTTTTAAAACTTGGAAGCGATAAATATACGCCCAAGTGAGCTCAGGTATTTCCGATCATAAGTCCTGAAGAAAAGACACTAGCACTCTTGACAATACTGACATCATTAAGATATTTGTGAGTCCAAAGGTTCATGTGACACAGTTTCTACCTGCAACAGGCTCTATTCGTCTTACAGAGGGATGCCGTTCAACTCACTAATACAACCTGAAGTGCTGAGCACAGTGCTTTATTTACAGCAGATACTCAAAAATCCTTCATCAACTGAGTTACAGGGTAAACTACTACTGACAGAAAATTTTCACTTATGGCGGGTCTAGATGGCTGAAGACAGCTCTGAAATCCTGTAGAAGAGTCAGTCACTCTTCTCCATAAGCAAGGAGGTCTGTCAGTTTCAAGACCGTAAGAAGATACTGACTTAAAAGCAATTTTCTAACAACAGTATCACCATAAGTCTAATACGGGGTGAGCAACAGGAAAAACATAAACAGGAGTCACATTTAAAAACATGCCTCCCCCCTCCCCCCAAACAAAACATAGCAACAACAACAACAAAAAAAAATCCACGTGCCCAGCGTGTAACAGGCGCCCCCGGTCAATGTGGCATTTCCACTCTAAACGTAGTAGGGACATCCTGTCTCCAAGCTCTCTTCCACGAGTCCATTTTCTTATCACTGTCCAAGGCCAACACTATTAATCTCTCCTCTTACATAACGTTTTCATACATTTTATATACCACTTCTTCCTCTCCCAAAATACATATAGTAGTAACACTGTGATGTGTCTTTCTCCACCTTATTTAGTGGAATTTTTTTTACAACTTAGACCTAATTTTCAAACCCCACAGCGATGGATTCCATTTGATATATTGTTAGAAGCACTGGATTGACGTCAAGAGGGCTGGGAGACCTCAATTCTAGTTCTGCCAGTGCCCGCCACAAAAGAGGCAAATCATTAGGCTTTGCGAGGCTTCAGCTTCCTTGTTTGTAGAGCCAGAAGATTGTAAAATCATGCTTCTGGTCCCATTAGGCGATGAAATGCTGCGATTCTGTGACTGTTTCCTTTTCTCACCTAAGAATACAAAGCTGACACACAAGAGGCTGCAGAATTTGAGTGTTAGAGTCTCCATTGTCTGAAATTCTCTCTTGCTTTGCATTCAACCATCAAGGTCTCTCATTTCTGAAGTCTCTCTTTTGTGTACCTGGCATGTATTTTTCTATCCTTGGCAGCATTGCCTCCTTTTCACCCTACGTATTTTCTCTACTTGATGTGACCCGACCTGTGGCTTCCACTGCCATCCACGTGCTGGTGCCTCTCCTCCCATCACCACTGCCAGCTGGCTCCTGGCTCCTTCCAGGAGCTCCCGATTTACAATCATCCCCACTGAGCTGTCCTCCCCCCCAACAGAGTCGCTCCTCATTCCGTGTCCTCTGTGAGAAACCTGAGTCATCCTCGACTCTTCCTTCTCCTTCCCTTCGCACATCCAATCAGTCACCAACTTGTGCTCAGTTTATCTTCTAGATGGTTTCTGGAATGTGGCTCTTATGGACTGCATGTCTGTTTCCCCTGGTCCCCATTCATATCGAAGCCCTAACTCCCCCGCGTGACTGTATCTGGAGAGGCAAAGCCTCTGAGGAAGAAATTAAGGTCAAAAGGGGTCATAACGGTGGGGCCCCGATTCAACAGGATTAGTGTCCTTAAAAGACACACCGAAGAGCTTGCTCTCTCTCCCCACAAGCACACGCCGAGGAAAGGCTACCATCTACGAGCCAGAAGGAGGGCCTGTCGTTCCCCAGAAGGAGGAAGCCAATCCCGACAGTACCTTCATCTCAGACTTCTAGCCTCCAGAGTTGTAAGAAAATCAATCTCTGTTGTGAGGTTACACAGTTTATGGTAGTTTGTTACCGCAGCCCCCGCAGACATCCCTCCTTCTGCTCCGCCCCCCCGGGGCAGCTCACCAGCCTCTCTCCCCTGTAGTCTGGTCGCTCTCTTCTCACCTACCTAACTACAGAATGGCACTGTGGGGTAGTCGGATCGCTGGGGACTGAGTCCCTGCTCCGCCACCGACTCTGTGCGCTTGGGCCAGCTACTGAATCTGGGTGTCAGTGATCTCCCTGCACAGTGAACAGGAGGGTTGTTTCGGCAAGGTGACACATGTAAAACGCTCACAGGACTGCTTGGTGCATTATAAGCATCTGGTGAAAGTGGGCTATTCTGGTCTCCCTTTCCAGAACAAGCCACCTGAACCACAGAGCTGCCCACGCCATTCCCATGTTTTACAACTCTTCACTGGGCTCCCCGCCACCGACAGAATAAAGTTCAGGCTCCTTAGCATGACTTACGGGCTCCTTAAGAACCCGCAAGTTCCACAACAGGAAGTCAAGTGAACCCTCTGCTCCTAGTCTGGCCTCAAGCGTATCACTCCTCACCCACACTCTGCTCCAGCAACACTGAACTCCTGCTGTTCCGGGATACTCAGGACGGCTTCCCTCTGCCCTCTGCCTGGAACGCCCCTTGTCCTTTGCTTCACTTGGTCAATTCCTATTCATCCTTCTAGACTCCGCGTGGATGTTTCCTTCTGAGGAAGCCTTTGTGAACCTCTCAGTCTCAGTAATGAACCTCTCACCTTGGCTCTTTTCATTTTGTTTTTAAACATTTTTGTTTTAATTTAATTTTATTTAAAAAAAAATTTTTTTTAACGTTTATTTATTTTTGAGACAGAGAGAGACAAAGCATGAACGGGGGAGGGTCAGAGAGAGGGAGACACAGAATCTGAAACGGGCTCCAGGCTCTGAGCTGTCAGCACAGAGCCCGACGCGGGGCTCGAACTCATGGACCGCGAGATCATGACCTGGGCCGAAGTCGGCCGCTTAACCGACTGAGCCACCCAGGCGCCCCTGTTTTTAAACATTTTTAATGTTTAATTATGAGAGAGAGACAGACAGGGCATGAGCAGGGGAGGGGCAGAGAGAGAGGGAGACACAGACTCCAAAGCAGGCTCCAGGCTCTGAGCTGTCAGCACAGAGCCCAACGCAGGGCTTGAACCCACAAACCACGGATCACGACCTGAGCCGAAGTCGGACACTCAACCGACTGAGCCACCCAGGTGCCCCTGCTCTTTTCATTTTCATGTAAGCCTTTACCATAGCACTTAACCATTATAAAACTGAAGTGATCTATTTGTGTGTCTTCATTTCCCACTAGACAGAAAACTCAAGATCAGAGACCATTTTTATTCTTTTTTTTTTTTTTTTTTTGTATCATAGTATTTAACAACCTGACTTGCGGTCAGCACTCAGTAAATGTTTGACAAGCTCAATGGAATTGAGCTCTGGGATCCAGATGATCTTTTCCACACCCACCACTGCTTTCTAAGTTCATGTCTCTATTTCTCATGTGAGGCCACGCAAAGGATCTCCTGCCTCTGACCTCTCTCTTCCCCACACTATCCTTTAAGCAGCTGTCAGAACTGTCTTCCTAAAGCACAAACATCTTATCTTACATGGCCTAGATCCAAAACCTCGCCGGGCTTCTCCCTGCAGGAGATGGCATCTAACCTCTTTAACAAGGCACACAGGTCCTTCAACCCACCGCTCTACCTGACTTCTCTGCGTGCTCCTAAACTCTATGCTACACTGAACTTCTTCTGTTGCTGGAATGAGTTCGGGCCTCTCAAACCTCCTGGCCCGTGCATGCACAGGAGGTCCCTTTGCTCGAATGTTCTTCTCTCTTACACCTGGAAAATCTTCACTCATTCCATATGATCCATTGGCACTAAGTCACCTCCCTCATCAAGCCTTTCTTGGATTTTGGCTGGGAGAGTTAGCTGCTTGCTCCCTGTTCCCACAGCACATTGTTCATATTGATATTATAATACACGTGACTTGTGAACATCAGAGGTTTGAACTGTGTGGGTCCACTTATACACAGATTTTTTTCGGTAAATACTGTTCAGTACTATAAAGGTGCTTTCTTTCCTTATGATTTCCTTTTCTTTTCTCTAGCTTACTTTATTGTATGAATACAGTATATAATACATATAACATACAAAATATGTGTTAATCACCTGTTTATGTTCTTGGTAAGGCTTCCAGTCAACAGTAGGCTGTTAGTAGTTGTTCTGGGGAGTCAGAAGTTACATGAAGATTTTCTTTTTTTTCTTAAATTTTTTTAATGTTTATTCTATTTTTGAGAGGGGGGAGGGGCAGAGAGAGAGGGAGACAGAATCCAAGGTAGGCTCCCAGGCTCTGAGCTGTCAGCCCAGAGTCTGACACGGGGCCCGAACCCACAAACTGTGAGATCATGACTCTGAGCCAAAGTCAGGCACTTAACTGACTGAGCCACCCAGGCGCCCCAGGATTTTCAATTGCACCGGGGGTCAGTGCCGCTAACCCCCATCTTTTTCAAGGGTCAGCTGTACTTACTAAAAGTTATTTTAATTTTTGTCTGTTTTATCCATTTGAGTTCGAGGGCAAGGACTGAATTCTACTGTCTGTATATCCTGGGGACTAGAACTGCATCTGGCATATAGTAAGCAACACTCAATAGTTATAAGCATATTTTTAGGTAAATTTATGAACAGAATACTAAAAAAAAAAAAAAAATGAGAAGAAACTTAGGCTTATTACCATACTAAGAATACATCCTGAGTAGACACACATTAGATCACTGTTTTTCAAACTGTAGGTCACAATCCATCATAAAAAAGAATTTGAATAATAGAAGACCTCAGAGGGCATTACATACAGCAAAGGTGGCCATTAAGTTGGCACAACTTTTGTTTCAGTTACGTGTGTGTGTGTACGTGTACTGGGTTGCAACGTAAAATTCTTTTCCTACAATGCAGTGACTTTTTAAAAAGTTAAGAAAACACTGTGTGTGGTCACTTCTTAGTTTAGTTTATTAGTTTTTGTAATGACCCCAATATAATGTCCACCACGTAGAGTCTGGGGAACATTCAGTGAGATGTGAAAACTTGTAAGAAAGACTTGGTCCATATCACAGCTCACTGGGCCACCTTACAAAACCTCTCTTTAGTTCTACCCCCAAGTTTGTCTTCTCATGGAAATCACCCAGAGGACAACACAAGTATCCTCACAGAGTGGAGATAATGGAATACTGTATGTAAATGTATGTAAGGCCTCCAAGTACCAAGCACGGTGCTTGGTATTTAGTATTTACTCAGTAAATCTTAGCAAGGATGATGATGATGATGAAAGCATAGTACCTGGACATAAGATATTAAAAAAACGTTGGGGCACATTGGGGGCTCAGTTGGTTAAGCGTCCGACTTCAGCTCAGGTCATGGTCTTGCGGCTCGTGAGTTCAAGCCCCGCACAGGGCTCTGTGCTGACAGCTCAGAGCCTGGAGCCTGCTTCCCATTCTGTGTCTCCCTCGGTCTCTCTGCCCCTCCCCTGCTCACACTCCGTGTCTCTCTCAAAAATAAATAAACATTGAAATTAAAAAAAAATTTTTTTTTAATGTTAGTTTCTTCCTTTGATCAAATAAACTTAAATTGACTACTGGTACTAAATTAGGCAGGAGGTCATTGCTGGCATCTGGGAAAAGTAGATTAAAATAAAAAATGACTACTGTATAAAAGCAGTGAATTACAAAGTCGATTCACCTGCTACAATAGTGGAGTGACTCAACTGGAAGGAAAAGGAAAATAATGGGGGCGAATACGTAACCTTACATCTGACAAAAGAAATAAGACATCAGACTGTCTTCGTCCAAGCCTTCATCTCTGACACAAAGAGACAGCGAGAAAAGGGAGTGGCCCCCAAATAAAGTACTTTTTTGGATTCAGTTTTTCATTAATAAAAACAAATAACTACAATTTCACAGTTTTTCATTAAAAAAAAAAAAAGGTCCATGTACAACACCAGAAACCAGAACTTCGTCGGTGTTCAAAAAGTTCTGCTTCAAAAAGTTCGAAAAGTTCAAAATTAGCTTTGCTTTATTAGCCTGCAAACAGCCACCTGGTTCTAACTCCCAAATTAGCTCTTATTTCTTGTCCTAAAGAAGTCTATTGTGTTTATTTAATTCAATCACTTCCCTCTACATATTTCAGGGCTGTATATGGTAGTATGAGAAAGAGATATTTCAGTAATCTTATTAAAATAGACACCACAGGCTATTTGGAATCACCTTGGGCTCAAGGTTGGACATTAGCTTTGGCTTCTTTTATTTATCAATTCATCCACTGATTCATGTTAATTGAATCCATTAGACAGCAATTTACAAATAATACCAATTTACTGATTCATAACAGGAGATATTAATTCAGCCACAAATATTTATTGAGCATCTCCTACATACTAGGGAATGAGCTCTATATGCAGGAAAGCAGATACCAATAGGCATTTTTTACCGGTAAAAAAATATTCTCAGGAGACACTGCTGAGCACCGTGCTTTGCACATAACAGACATTTAACAACAATTAGTTGAATACAATTAGAGACCAGAATGACCCCCAAGAGTCAAGAAAGAGTCAAGTTGGCTCTTTTAGAGAATTTCTGTCATGTGTTGATCCTGATGTTGTCTTCATAAAGACAACAATAGGTTGCCTTTATCTATTCTCCATATTTTTCCATGCAGCTAATCACCATTGGTCATTATAATTAAGACAGCCCTTCCCTGGAAACTACTGGCTAAATAAGGACATTCTTCCTCTTCAGCATTTCTATTGTAGATGATGTAAGACATAGCTGTATGTCTACTTGGCTAACAGCGGGGAAAAAAAAAATTTTTAACGGACAAAAGAGGGAATCAAATCCAAGAACTGAATCTTATAATTTGGATTACTTACATGAGTGGATATATGATGGCTCCTTCTAATCATACTCCATGAATAGCACAGTCCAGGTTTTGAAGATAGCTGAACAGTGTACCAGTTTGTCTAACAAAGGCCTAGAGAGTAGGGTTCAGCAAACAATGGTTTGTGGGCCAAATCCTGCCTGCTGCTGATTTCTGTAAAGAAAGTTTTATTAGAACACAGCCATGCCCACTCATTTTTGTATTGTCAATGACTGCTTCTAAGCTATAGGGTATAGCTTAGAACTGGGTAGTTGTGGCAGAGGCCATACGGCCTACAAAGACTAAAAAATCTATCATCTGACCCTGTATTAGACAGCTCGGGCTCCTGTGACAAAATGCCATAAACTGGGTAGCTTATAAACAACAGAAATTTATTTCTCACAGTTCTGGAGGCTGGAAGTCTAAGATCCAGCCAGCACAGTAGGGTTCTGGTGAAAGCCCTCTTCCGGGTAGTAGACTGCCAACTCCTTGCTGCTTCCTCACATGGTGGAAAGGAGAGAAAAGAAGCAAGATTTTGGCCAGGTCATTAGGATTAGATGAGGTGATAAGGATACTAATCTCACTCATGAGGTTTCAACCCTCATAACCTCACCTAATTCTAAGTATTTCCCAAAGGCTCTGCCTCCTTATACCATCACATGGCAGGGCAGAGTTTATGGGGGATACAAACATTCAGTCCATAATAGACTCTCCATGGAAAGTCTGCTGACCCTGGGAGAGTACAAATATTCTATGCTGCTGATTAAGAGCAGAACCACGTGCATCAGAGGCCAGACAAGCAGGTGATAAGGCTAATAATAATCTATAATGGAAACTGAGGTTCCTAATCAGGGCTTTTGCTTTCATAGAAGGTTATCTTAATGAGAAGGGAGACAAATGCAGGCAAAGTCAGAATTTTCTGTGGGAAGAAATTTCAAGTCCATTTTAACATGTGAACAAGTGTTCAGTTGTATTTAATCTGTAGGCTATGCTTCTACAGATGGGTTCTCCTTAGCAGAGATCGCTTTCTTCAACAACCCTGACGACCTGAGAAGTGGGGAAGATGGGGAAAAAAGTGCCTCAGGACTTACTGAAGGGAGTGTTTTATGATTTTCAACAGAATCACCATCTCATGCCAGAGCAAATGGGCATCAAAGCTGGAGCCAACAGCAAGCAGGCAGAGAAAACAAGACAGGAGTTAAGAGAGGTGGGGTGCTTCAGAACTATCTGTGGAAACTTTTATATGTGGTATGTTTCATTGTGCTAGGAGTTGGGACACTTAACCAAGACGACATACACAGGAGTGTTGATAAAACAATGGCCTCTACTGGAACTGGCACAATTTATCTTTGTTTTTGCAATCAAAACCTCTACAAATTGTTTGAAAAATATATAATTAAGTAGCAAGAAAGTTAATATTATGCAGTCATTTAGGTGGTTTACTAACACACCAAAATGGGAAGAAGCATGAAGACTTACTATCCAAGAAGGAAGGGACATAGCTGCTTAAGTCAATCTGTATGCTTGTTATCTAACATAGCACTGCATTAGGACAGGTACTTAAGTGTCTGCTGAACGTGACATTCTCCTTCCCTTTGGCCCATACGCAATCCACCTGTGCATCCTGGACGTAACCATTCTCCACCATCTCCACTGTTACAGTCTCAGTCAGCACGATCATGATCTCACTTGGACTACTGTAGATGCCGATGTCTATTCCACACAGCATTCAGACTGACCTTTCCAAGCACAAATCTAGCCCTGTCCCTTCCCTGATTAAAACCTTTTAATGGATTCCTATTAAGGAGAAAACCCAAATCCAAGTTCCTTAGAAGCCCAAAGAAACTCTCTGAATATCTCTTACCATTCTGTTTCTAGATTATTCCATATCACAGGCCCCTTAGCCTTCTCATTTTCCTGTTACCAGCCAAATACGATCCTGCTTCAAGACACTTACACTTGAACCTCTTTCACCCATTATTCAGAATAGTCTTAAAGGTCACCTCAAAGAGGCCTTTCTTGGCCATTTAGCAAAAGTAGTTATCCCAGTCACTCTCTACTACATTTTTCGATTTTATTTTATTCATAGTATTTGCTAATACTACGTTAAGTACCAAGAAGTATTATGTTAAGTACCAAGTGCTCTGTATGTGCTTGTTGTCTTCCCCACCCCCAACCCCCACCTCCTAAAATGTAAGCATTTCTTGAAGGCAGGAACCATTCACTGTTGGTATTATTAGCAGCTCAAATAGTGCCTGGAACATAGAGTGTTCGATAAAAGAATTTTTATTGACTAGCTATGAAACATTCTACTTAATTTCATTTTCTCAGCAAAAGATATGCACTGAAATGTAATTATTTAAATGCTGGTATTTTGCAGGCATTTTCCAATTATTTCAATAAAATATCTACTATTTTTGTCAACTGGAAGGATTACATTGTAAAATGTTTTAGCAACTGGATAGCTTCTGAAAACGCTTACACTAACACAAGTTTTTCTAGAAACATGTACTCGTGACTAGACAGAATGCACTGAATTTTGAAATTCAGACAGAAAACATTGAACTTTTTCCCTTGTGAAAAGCAAGGCAATGTGGACACTTTTTAAGTCCAGTATGTAAAAAAAGTATATGGCTGATTCTGCAGGGACTTTTAAAGTGTAAATACCCCTTTTAACACCACTCAGAAAGGTTTAAAACTGACTGCTAGCTTATTCCCATCAAAATACTGTCCTGTGACTTCTCACCTCTACCTGTCTACTCACTTCTCTTTTCTTTGCGGCAAAACTTCTCAAGACAATTGTGTTCTCCCTGATCCCCTCACTTACCTTTAACCTACTCCAATATGGCAGCAGTTCTCCGCACTCTTCCACTAAAACTGCTTTTACGAAAGACACCATCAGTGGTGTCTATGTCGCCAGATCCAGTGGACATTTCCTGTCTCCATCTCACCCAATCTCCCAGAAGCATTTGACATAGCTGATGATTCCGTCCTTAAAACACTCTCTTGAGTTTTAAAAATACCCAACTCTACTATTTTCCCACTACTTCTTACTCTTCTATTGGCTATTCTTTCTCTCTGTCCTCTAAATAGTAAGAACAACTCAAGGGCTGGACCTATTCCCTTTTCCCTCCGTGTACTTCTCCTGGGTGATCTCATTCAGTTCCATGCCTTAAACACCATCTGTAGGCTAAAAAAACAGTGTTATATCCCGATTTCTCCCCCTAGGCTCTCTTAAAATAATTGATCTATTTGACAGATCCACTTGGACTTTTAACAGGCACCGCGAACTTAATGTGTTCAACAAACTAACCGGACTCTCTCCCAAATCTGTCCCTACCTTCTTCAATAAACAACATTACCATTCGGTACTCATATACTGAATAAATGCTTATTCCATAGAATTTGCTATAAATTTACTAAAAGTTCTTTTCTCACTGGTTACTGTGATTAAAATGTTCAATTTCTTTTCTCTAAAACCTTCACATGTAGAATTAGCTTTTTAAACTGAGATCAACATTAAGTAATATAACTTCTCTACTTTGTTAAAATTAGGCTCTCTCCTTATGCTCCATTTATATTTCCTTGTAAAAACAATGAATCAAACCAATATTGGTGTCAAAAAAACTCATAATTTTGTAACTTTAATAAACATAGTATGTGGCAAGGGATTTTCCCATCTCTTATTGCAATAAAATTTTTAGCTTGAATATTGGCAATCAAAATATTGGCTGCTGAGAATAAGACTGCATTTCTCAGCTTCCCTTGCCGCTCAGTGTAGCTGTGTGAACAAGTTCTAGCTAATGACACGTAAATGGAAATGTCATGAGATATCTTCAGATGCCTACCCTAAACAGAGCACATACCATGGTTTTTCCTTCACTGTCATACCTTTCTTTATCCTGATACCTAGAACGCAAATGCCACCATTTTCATGCATGAGTTGGAGGCCAAATATGGCATGGCCAACAAGCCAGAAATTCAGTTCCCTGGTATCTCAGGATCTTATACCAGTCTTAGATCCCTATGCAGACTTATGTGGTCAAAGACATAAACTTCCAACTTGTTAAGCCACTGTCATTTAGAGTTTTCCGCCACCCAGAATCGAATCTATTTCTAAATAATTAACCACAATAACATCGACATTCGTGTTCCACTGTGATAAGTGTTCTCCCTAGGTACATCGTGTAAGCCTAACAACCACCTTATAGCAGTCATACGTTGTCCCATTTTACAAATAAAGGAAACTAATGCTCAGACAGATGGAAGAACTTGCCCAAGGTCACCCAGCTCTCGTGGGAGGCGAGTTATTAGAATTTAGTCCCAGACCAAAGCCCGTGCCCTTTATCCATAAGGCACCACACACGACTCGTTACTTCCTATTTCAAAATAACCATAACGGTAAAACTAAATGAATACAGTTAATGCCAAATTTCCACCTTTCTATCATATATACCATGTTGTTTCATACAACACACAACATAGTAAGAACTAGGAGGTAGGACTGAGCATGGTGTATCAATGGCACAGTAAAAAAGATCTGCCTCTGTAGAAAAATGAGAATAATAGGAAGTTACATGGTTAAAAGATTTGACAGGTAAGGTATAACGAAGATACTAAAGGCCTTAATGTTGAGGCAAAAAGGTAGAACGATGACACAGGAAACAGAAGCTTAAAAAAATGAGACAAAGGACTGACACAGAGGCACAGAGGATGGGCGAAAACAGGGAGGGCCTGGAGTCTGGGAAGTTAGCTAGAAAATTCTGTAGTTGGGAGGGCTTAGATGAAGAACGTGGCAGTAGATATTCAAGAGGAAATGTCAAAGGCATAGTTGGATACATGATTGATCATATCAGTTATGAAGTACATGCCTGGTGAAAATACATTCTGAACTCTTCACAATGCAAATAGATATATCAGTCTAGGTCTGAAAGTTCTTTATTAGAGAGTCTCTCCAAAAACTCGGAGAACTGAGAAGGTTGGATATGTACGTAATTGTTTAGAAACAATTAATTTAATAAAAATCAGTTATTTAAAAATAAATCAGAAAGGAGAAAAAATAGGTCATACCACTTTAAAATTATGTGATTCCCCCTCCTATGCTGCATTGTTATCTTAAAAAAAATAGCATTTACTGTTCTTTTCTAATTATATATATTTATGACCTCTCTCTTAGCTCATGCTGCTATAACAGAACACTATAGACGGGGGTGGGGAGGGTGGGGGTGAGGGAGCTTGTAAGCAACAGAAATTTATTTCTCAGAGTTCTGGAGGCTGGAAGTACAGCATCAGGGTACATGGCTGGGTTCTGGTGAGACCCTCTCTCAGTTGCA
This sequence comes from Panthera leo, assembly GCF_018350215.1. Taxonomy (NCBI): domain Eukaryota; kingdom Metazoa; phylum Chordata; class Mammalia; order Carnivora; family Felidae; genus Panthera; species Panthera leo. Next base: position 9,687,641 of record NC_056679.1, read on the forward strand.
GACTGCTGTTTCTTGTTATATCCTTGTGTATCCTTGAATTAATGTATCCTTGCTGTATCCAGAGAGCTCTCTGAGGGTCTCTTTTATTAGAAAACTAATCCCATTCCTGAGGGCTACACCTGCCTAACACAACGTTGGATGTTAGGATTTCAACATAGGAATTTTGGAGGGACACAAACACTCAATTCATAACAACCTTCAATCATTAAGTTGAATACCTAGTTTTCCATTTTATACATGAGAAAACTAAGGGTCCACAAGATTAAAGGTAAGATCACAAAGGTAGTAAAGGGAGGGGCCTGATTTAAAATGAGATCTAAGACTATGCTGTTTCCACTATATTTAGAATGAAAAAAGAGATAGACTCAAAGAATATTTAGGAGGCAGAATCTGAAAAGTGACACCTAAAATGGAAGGCATACATGATATAAACCTAGAGTTTTTGTTTTAAAATGTTTATTTATTTATTTTGAGAGAGAGAGCATGCACGTAGGGAAGAGGAGCAGAGAGAGAGGGCAAGAGAGAATCTCAAGCAGGCTTTGTGTTCCGCACAGAGCCTGACGTGGGGCTCAATCTCAGGACCATGAGATTGTGACCTGAGTTGAAACCAAGAGTTGGACACTTTACTGACTGAGCCACCCAGGAGCCCTTAAACCTAAATTTGCAAACAGTAAAATGCCAATAATGAAGGCAACGTGCTAAAAATAAAGGAAAAATCTAACACAGACATTGGGAATGAACAGCACTGGCTGGAAGTGTTTCTTGCACTAAATGACACACGATATAAATCTTGAAGAAAAAGTAGGCTTTAAATAGACAAGGAAGAAGAGCAAGCTGTAGTGGAACAAAAGACTCTAAGGACACTGTGCTGTAGAACTTTCTGTGATCAGGCAGCTACTAATCACATGTGGCTTTTGAGTTCTTCATACGCGGCTAGTGCAACAGGAATGAGGGTTTTACTTTAGTTTTAATGAATTTAAAATTAAATTTCAATAGCTACGTGCAGGTAGGGGCTATCAGAGTGGAGAGTGCAACTCTAAATTGTGAAAGTTAGAGGTGAGCAAGGAAATGGCAAGCTGTTTCATGTCGCTAAGCAATGAAGTTCAAGGCAGGCTGAGGCGGGACAGGAAGCTAGAGAGGAAGGCAGAAGTCAAGTTACAAAGAAATCCATTTTAAGGTTGACTCATATAAAATTTCCCATATTCAACCAGTTTTCATTTTAACAAGAATCACCTAGCAATGTCAGAGCACACTATGTGCGCTAAGGAATTGGAAACGCTTTGCATTCTGCTCTCTAAGCTCTGTGCAAAGCAGTAAGGATTTTTAAATTAAAGACAACCTAGTCAATTCTTAATCAATATTAACAGCATAAATAAGAAAGAACTTCTATGTAATCTACATTCCATTTAAAATCAGATTCAGGGGCACCTGGGTGGCTCAGTCGGTTGAGCATCCGACTTCGGCTCGGGTCATGATCTCACGGTCTGTGAGTTTAAGCCCCGTGTCGGGCTCTGTGCTGACAGCTCACAGCCTGGAGCCTGCTTCAGATTCTGTGTCTCCCTCCCTCTCTGCCCCTCCCCTGCTCATGCTCTGTCTCTGTCAAAAATAAATAAACATTAAAAAATAAATAAATAAAAAATAAATAAAATCAGATTCAGAGTTTAGTTTATGCTTTGCAATACTGTCCCTACTGTGGGAAGCCCAACAACCAAGGTAGTTTGAAAGATCAATTATATTTATATACTATAGTTAACTGCATTTAAAACTACATGAATTAAAAGAATCTGTGCTCCTTTCCTTTTAGTGTTAATAAAAGGAAGACTGCTGAAGTTAGCTTATTTGAGAGATTTATTAGAGAATTATTTTAACTAAAATACACACTTATCAACAGAATATTTCTCTTTGGTCTGTATTTACCAACATATAATCAAGGACTATACACAGCTACTTAAAAAAAATCTTTCCCAATATCATATTAGATTTATGGATTCTTGAATTCCTTTCTGTTCCCTAGATGCCTTTTAAAGTCATGTTTCTGAGAATATGAAACCACAGATTCTTTGCTTTAGCTTGGTATTTGATTACTGTATTAACAAAATATAACCCAGAACCTTGAATAGATAGCATTTTCTTAAGTCTCATAATGAGAATTACATGAAAATATCAGTCTTTCCAGGAATTGCCTAGAACACTGCCAGATGAAGAATGAAGAACAAAGTCATAACTGTGTGCACAGCATCAGAAGATACAAAGCTGTTTTATCTTCAGACTTAAAAAGAACATTTTTCACTTTAAAATAAGGTTTAACCATTCACCTGTGACACTGTTGGAAATGATGCATAAGTAAACAGAACTACAATTAAAAGTTTAGTGCTATTTTCTCAGTGAGTTCCTGGACACTGCACGTAATATAGAATAACGGACGATTCAAGAATTTGAGCATTAAAAGAAATCATCTGTCTTATCCTGCAGTCTTTTAAGGGATTGCCTGCACTAAACTATTCAGTATGATTTAGTCATTCTTAATGCGCCAGAACAGGTAAAAATGCCAAGCAGCAGCAAGGTTAGGTTTTTCGTCCAGATGGATGTGACTCTTCTAGGAGCAACAGGGATTCCTTCCGGGCAGCAAGGCGCATCGGGCCTCCCCGACTCCAGGATGGCTACAGACTGGCCCCACGCACAGGCTCTGGCCTCTCCGGGGTGCTGGCCTCTCTGGCAGTCTTCTAATACACAGTGTGGCATAGGAAGTGTGCCTTATACTCCTCTCTGTATCCCCACCATCCACTTCAGTGTCTGACAGATGGTAAGGACTTCACAACGACCATCAAAAATGTAGCAATAGTTGGGAGAAAAATCCTTTGTTTCCACGGAAAGATACCACGGGCTTTTCGGGGGCTGAGTTCACCATGAAGCTGAAATAAAACCACTTCAGGTCATCCCAAAGCCGAGCATTTCTTGACTTTTGAAAATCCGGTTGTCGGGCCAACCAATACTACTTACAGAATCACAAAAGATAGAAAATGTTCTTACTCTAAACATTTTCTAAGAAGTGGATTCTACAACAGGTTTTGGGTTTCCATTTCAATTTCTAATAATTCAAACTAAGTGTGACCTGAATTTTCCTTGAAAACGGATGCTTGGAATGGAATACTGTTTTCTCACTTTAGAACATTTAAACGGATACTGGATGTAATTACAAGGTAACACCAGATAAACCCCAAACGAAGAACATTCTACCAAAAAATGTGTGTGAGGGGAACCTGTATTCTTCCAAAATGCCAATGCCATAAAAGACCAAGAAGGTCTATGGGAAGGTTACAGATTAAAGGAGAGCAAAACTACTTCAAATGCATGACCCTCTACTTGGTCCTGTACTGGGATGGGGTGGGGGGGCGGGAGGGGGGTGGCAAAAAGGACATTACTGGATGGACAGACAAAACCGGATTACAAAGAGTAAAGTATCAATGTTGAACTTAATGGAAGTTTGTTAACTGCAATTCTTAGGAACTATATATACTTAAGAATTTAGGGGTATAGGGCTACGATATACGTAAGCTACCCTGAAACGGTTTAGAAAAAATATTGTACGTGTGGACATATACACGTAAGTACACATACACACGTACATATACACATACATGTATATGGACACACACACACACACATATACAACTATAAACACACCACTGAGGCAAGAGGATACAGGGACACAAGTGATAAAGCAAATGAGACAAGATCTTAATAGGTGGATCTAAATAGAAGGTATACACGAGTTCTTTTTTTTTTCAACTTACCCATATTTGAAATTATTTTCAAATAAAGAATAAAAACAAGCAAGCAAAAAAGGACGTTTTTTTTCTCAGTAATTTTTTTAAATATGACCAACTCTAACAGCTCCTCCTGATTCTATGAGTCTTTTCCCCTCTATTTGTTTAGCTACTTGTTAAAATATTAAGTTCCCTATAAAGAACTATATTTTTGTTTCACTTACGTTTTTAAACACTCTAACTTCTTTTATTTTACTTTTTATTTTTAAAAATTATTTATTCATTTTTCTTATTTTAGACAGAGAGAGACAGAGAGAGCGCACGCACACGAGTTGGGGAGAGGGGCAGAGAGAAAGAACCTCAAGCAGATTCCATGTCCAGTGTGGAGCGCGATGTGCAGCCTAATCCTACGATCCCCAAATCATGACCTGAGTTGAAATCAAGAGTCAGACACTCAACGGACTGTGCCCCTTAAACACTCTAACTTCTTTTCCCTTAAAAAAAATTTTTTTTAATGTTTATTTATTTTTGAGACAGAGAGAGACAGAGCATGAACAGGGGAGGGGCAGAGAGAGAGGGAGACACAGAATCCAAAAGCAGGCTCCAGGCTCTGGGCTGTCAGCACAGAGCCCGACGCGGGGCTTGAACTCACGGACTGTGAGATCGTGACCTAAGCCGAAGCTGGATGCTTAACCGACTGAGCGACGCAGGTGCCCCAACACTCTAATTTCTTTTTAAGGAAACCTATTTAAAACACTACGCTGAGAGCACCTGGGTGGCTCAGTCGGTTAAGCGTCCGACTTCGGCTCGGGTCACAATCTCACAGTCCGTGAGTTCGAGCCCCGCGTCGGGCTCTGTGCCGACAGCTGGGAGCCTGGAGCCTGCTTCGGATTCTGTGTCTCCCTCTCTCTCTACCCCTACCCCACTCGTGCTCTGTCTGTCTCTCTCTCTCTCTCAAAAATAAATAAACATTAAAAAAATACATTTATTTCCAAATGAAATAGTAAAGGTAATTTACATCTTTCCAACAACAGCAATCGGTGCAATCCAGGTGTTCCAGCCTTTATACGAGTCAATCACATGGCATTTAAAATATGTTCAGAGTACTGTAATAACCTCAGTTGAGGCATATCAAAGTGAATTAACACGAACTCTGCCCTTCAGTAGATACAAATCTATTAGGAGATAATAGACACAAACAATGATCTGAAAACAGGAACAGAATCAACAAACGTGGTATTGCTACCTATTTTGCACAGCATATTTGTCCCAAACCTAGTAGCTTAAAACAACAAACATTTATTATTAATGCTTCTGTAGCCAAGACTCCAGGAGGGCTTAGCTGGACGTGGCTCAGTGGCCGACAAGATGTTGGCTGGGGCTGCAGTTCTCTGTGGACCCGATGAGGGCTGCACGCTCCACTTCCCGGGTGGCTCACTCACATGCCAGGCAAGTCAGTGCTGGTTGTTGAGAGGAGGCCTTAGTTCCTTATCACTTGGACCTTTCTACAGGGCTGTCTGTGTCCATATGACATGGCAGCTGACTTCCCCTAGAGTGATTCAAGAGAGCAAACTGGAATCTAAAGTGTCTTTTATGATCTAGCCTCAGGAGTCGCACATTGTCATTTCCACAATATCCTATCGGTTACATAGGCAAATCGTATTGAGTATGGGAGGGGACCTCACAAGGGCAGGAAATAACCAGGGCCATCTTGGAGAGTGTCTCCCATGAAAGGTTGCCTGAGAGGTAAAAAATACCAAGAGTGCAAAGGAGGTGCAATTAAACTCCATTCCTTGGGATGCCAATGATAAGAAATATTAGGTTATCTCTGGGGTATAGTCTTTTAAAGTTAGCTCTTCACTCAGAAATCTGGCCAATAATTATCACAGAAAATACGACAGTCCAGCAATATTTCTCCCACTTGTAATGCAGCATACACTAGAATGCATCCAAAGGGAACTTTATGAAGTTTTTATAATCAAATACTGGGACCCCACAATTAACACTCATACATACTACTCCAGGTAGGCTGGATAAGTCGTAGTCTGTATAGAGGTTTACCATATAATCTTTAGTATGAAATTAACTGTATTGTCCCAAACCAACAGATAGCTCACAAATGCAAAAAGGTCTCATCACATTCACAGAATTAGAATCCTAGAGGTATAAGGTACTTTTGAAAACCTGATTTTTTTCTTTTAAAGAAACCGGAATTAAGGCTTAAAATGATTTGTCAAAGGTACAAAAAATGAGCCTTCAATCCTAGAATCTGTAGCACAGTTGGGACTAGAACCTCTAGAGGAGCCACCTGCCCATAAATGTTATTGAAACAGGCAAAACACGGGTCCAGACCAGTGCACTCTCTCCACAAAGTTTCACCGACTACTACCTAGCTTATACCTTCCCTGTATGCTTAGATACTCTCTAGTAACAACACACCTTCATAAATTCTTTCTGAACTAAATATACAAGGGTTAAAAAAAATCTTAATTCGTTTAGTTAACATACAGTGTTATATTAGTTTCCAGTGTACAATATGTGGTTTTAACAATTCTATAGATTACTCTGCTCATCGTGGGAAGTGTATTTCTTAATCTGCTTCACTTATTTCATCCATCCCCCCACCCACCGCCCCTCTGGTAACCATCTGTTTGTTCTCTATAGTTAAGGGTCTGTTTTGGGGTTTGTCTCTTTTTCTTTGTTCATCTGTTTTCTTTCTTAAATTTCACGTGAATAAAATCATATGGTATCTATCTTTCTCTGACAGACTTATTTCACTAGGCATTATACAAAGATGGTTTTTTTATTAAAAAATTTTTTTCCAATGTTTTATTTATTTTTGAGAGCGAGAGACAGAGTGTGAGCGGGGGAGGAGCAGAGAGAGAGAGGGAGACACAGAATCCGAAGCAGGCTCCAGGCTCCGAGCTGTCAGCACAGAGCCCGATGCGGGGCTCAAACCCACAAACTGTGAGATCATGACCCGAGCCGAAGTCTGACGCCCAATCGACAAGCCACCCAGGCGCCCCACAAAGATGGTTTTCCACAAAAATTGGTACAAGATGCGCTGGTTTCTGTAATGGAAATTATGGATTAATTCTGATCCATCTATAACTTATTATCTGTGCTTATTGCAAAACACCTAAAAGACAACTGGAATAATCCAACTAGTATAAGCAAGTACGACAGACTTGATATGAACCTCATTATTCTACAATTGTGTCTGATGGTGTAAAGCATGTAGGTGAACAAGAAGTGGACCAGTGAGAGGATCTACATTTTGATACTAGTCCTGCTCCTAGATGGCTATAGAACCTGAATGACTTCTTTACACTTTCTTGGCTTCGGTGCTCTTATCTGTAAAACGATTAGAAAATGTTTTGGGTCGAACGGAGTTCTCCAAAAAGATGCTGCGATCCTAAGCCTCAGTACCTGTGAATGTGACCTTATATGGAAATAGGCTCTCAGCAGATAATAAAGTTAAGATGAGGTCACAAAGGTGGGCCCTACACCAATATGACCGTGTCCAAGTAAAAAGGGGGAAGTTTGGACATAGAGACAGAAATACCAGGAGAATGCCACGTGAACATGGAGACAGAGATCGGGGCACTATGTCTATAAGCCAAGGACCACTGAAGTCTGCAAGGAAACCATCAGGAGCTAGGAAGAGACACGGAACAGATTCTTCCTCACAATGAACCATCCACACCGACACACTGGTTTTAGACATCCGGCCTCCAGCACTGTGACACAATATGAACGATGAATTTCTCTTAAGCCACCAATTTGCGGTATCGTATTCGAGCAGCCCTCACAAACTAAGACGTGAGAGAGAACTTGTCAGTATTTTATAGGGCCTAAAATTGAAGAATTCTATGAAAGACAAGTGTTCAGAAAAAATTCTTGTATTCAGTAGTCTGCAGTATACCACCAGTCTTTCAATGGAAAATGCAAAACGGATCCTCTACAATGCTATGCAAGGGATGACAAACTTTTCCTGCAGGAACAGACAGTAAACATTTTAGGCTTTGTGGGCCACGTAAGGTCTCTGTCATATTGTTATTTTTTAACAACTCTTTAAAAACGTAAAATTCCTTCTTAGGCGAAGGGATGTACAAAAACAGGGCTCAGGCTAAACTGGACCCACAGTTCGCTGAACCCCGATGTAGAGGGCTAACACAACCTTAGGCTCCTTTTCTTCAGAATTCCAAGCCCAAGGGAAACCATTTCAAACTTTTTTTTTTTCACAAGTAGGTGAAAGATATTTTACACCAGACCAGGCATGCTTCCAATATCCTTAGGGCTAGCTGTCCCTTCTTGACTACTGTTACTATTGTAACTATTAGAGTAGTCCAAAGGATAGCAACTTTTTCCATTTTTCCTTTGGTTACTCCCAATAAGGGGCATGCACACACAAATTACTAATGACTGTCAGTGACAGATTCTCAGAAGGATTAGTACCCCCATTCTATTTCCAGGGCCACTCCCCAAAGATACCCCAAGGATATGTGGCTTTCATAGCTCACAAAATGACTGACATCTAGGGGTTTAAATAGTTAAGGTGCTTTTCATAGCCATCAGGTATTGTGGATCTGATAGCGGCAGGGCTAAGTATACAGAAAGTAGGGCAATGGCCAGAGACTTAACATTCCGAAATGATGTCACGAGTCTATTACTGTTGCTTTTCCTTCCCTTTATTATTATTTTTAATGTTTATTCATTTTTGAGACATGGAGACAGAGCATGAGTGGGGAGGGGCAGAGAGAGAGAGGGAGTCACTGAATCTGAAGCAGGCTCCAGGTTCTGAGCTGTCAGCACAGAGCCGGATGCAGGGCTCAAACCCACGGACTGTGAGATTATGACCTAAGCCAAAGGACGACACTTAACTGACTGAGCCACCCAGGCACCCCATTCCTTCTCTTTCTTAAAAATTTTTTTGAGAGACAGCGAGTGAGAGAGAGAGAACTCATGAGCAGGGGAGGGGCAGAGAGAGAGAGAGAGAGACAGAGAGAGAGAGGGAGAGACACCATGGAGCCCAATGCAGGGCTCAATACCACGAACCACGAGATCATGACCTGAACTGAAATCAAGAGTTGGACCCTCAATCGACTGAGCCACCCATGCACCCCTCCTCTTTTTCTAAATTGGGCCACTGCTGTTTTCTCACTAGATGGTTTATGTCAAGTGAATAACCTAGTACCTAGCATAAAATAGCCACTCCATAAATGTTAAGGCTCTCTCTCCTCCTTCAACTGGGCTATTCAAGTGTTTCTTCTACAAAGTGAAGACTAAAAACAACATGGATGACTTTCCTGCTGTTTAGGGAAAATAACTAAAGCCTGTTAAGAGAACATATCTGAAAATATAAAGACTGAAGGTAAAAGAGCCAGCTACGTGGAGCGGATGTGTGTTGGATAGGGTCGGATAGGGTAGGGTGAAGGAGGGTAAAGAAATAAAAGGAAAAAGGATTATAGCCATGGTGGTAGGATAAAGAATAAGAAGATACTTCTAATCTATTCTATTTCAAACACTAGATCATAACTTAATTTGGAAAAGTTTCCTACAATTCATACCTGATTTCTGTTCCTGTAACAAAAATTTTTGGCTTTGAAAAAATATCAATTATTAAACATCAGGTGTAAGGGTAGAAATGGCCCCTGTATTAGATTGCATGGGCTGCCATAGCATACGACTACAGACATGAGTGGCTAATACAATAGAAATTTATTTCTGAAGGTTACAAGTCCAAGATCAAGGTGTCAGCAGGTTTGGTTTCTTCGGAGGCCTTTCTCCTTGGGGTGTAGATGGTCACTTTCTCACTGGATCCTCATGTGGTCTTCCCTCTGCACATGAGCAGGTCTGTATTCTAATCTCCTTTCCTTATAAAAACACCTGTCATAATGGATTAGGGCTCATCCTGAAGATTTCATTTTAACTTAATGACCTTTTAAGACCTGCCCTCCAAATATAGTCACATTCTGAGGTACTGGGAATTAAAGCTTCGATATATGAATTTGGGAGGGGACACAATTCAGCCCGTAACAGGCCCAAAACTTGTCAGCACTGTAGTTTGCATTAATAGTAGTGACTGCATCTGTGTTTACCTAAATGTCACATCTGCAAATGAAAGAATACCACATGGTGATCTGAATTCATTAAAAGGAATCTCTCCCTTTTATCTATACAAGCCCAAATCTATGAGTTGTATACATGATTGACTTGATAAATTGCCAGGGCTGGCCCAGGTCTGTAGACAGACCACAAGGAACACCTCTGAGAGATCCCTTTCCTAATCTTAGCTTCTTCGCTGGCTTGCCACAAAACCTAAAATTCTTTTATTCTATTCCTTCACTGGCATTTTATTTCCTCTGAAAATGTAATTTCTGGAGGAGTAATACATTAAGTGATCATCAGACATTAACACCTTAGGGTAGAACAGCTAAGATCACAGTGTTATGATAAATAACTAATTCCATCAGATGGAATGTTCTTTATTATTCCTCTAACATTGGAATGTTAATGACCATCTCCCTTAATAATAAGTTTTAAGATAAAAAGACAAATGACATGCATAAAAACATCTCCTAATAAAGAAACTTGAGAAGAATAAGGGGAAGGTGGTGAAATTAACATTTTTGAGTCTCTGTTCTGTATCATGCACTCTGCTAAGTGCTTAATTTTTATTATTATTTTTCTTTTTTTTGTGAGAGCTTAAGTCAGGGAGGGCCAGAGAGAGAGAGAGAGAGGTAACAGAGGATCCAAAGCGGGCTCTGCGCTGACAGCAGTGAGCCTGATGAGGGGCTCGAACTCAGAATCTGTGAGATCATGACCTGAGCCAAAGTCGGACACTCAACTGACTAAGCCACCTAGGCATCCCAAATTTTCATTATTTTTTAAATCGAGGTATAACTGGCATATAACACTTCCTAGCTTCAGGTGTACAACATAATAATTTAGTATTTATATACAATGGGAAATGATCACCACAGTAAGTTTATTTAAAAAACATTTTTTAAAATTAAATTCAAGTTGGGGTGCCTGGGTGGCTCAGTCGGTTGAGCAACCGACTTTGGCTCAGGTCATGGCCTCGCGGTCTCTGAGTTTGAGCCCCGCGTCGGGCTCTGTGCTGACCGCTCAGAGCCTGGAGCCTGCTTTGGATTCTGTGTCTCCCTCTCACTCTGCCCCTCCCCAACTCATGCTCTGTCTCTGTCTCAGAAATAAACATTAAAAAAATTTTTTTAATTAAATTCAAGTTAATGTATAGTGTAGTACTGGTTTCCAGAGAATTTAGTGATTCATCACATATAACACCCAGTGCTCATCCCAACAAGTGCCCTTCTTCATGCCTATCACCCATTCAGCCCATCCCCCTACCCACCTCCCCTCCAGCAACCTTCAGTTTGTTCTTTACATTTAAGAGTCTCTTATGGTTTGCCTTTCTTTTTTAATGTTTTATTTATTTATTTTTGGGAGGGTGAGAGTGTGGGCGAGCAGGGCAGGATCACAGAGGGAGGGAGAGAGAGAATCCAAAGCAGGCTCTGCAATGTCAGCACAGAGCCTAATGTGGGGCTTGATCTCACAAACTGTGAGATCATGACCTAAGCAGAAATCAAGAGTCAGACACGTGGGGCGCCTGGGTGGCTCAGTCAGTTGATCATCTGACTCCTGATCTCTGCTCAGGTCATGATCACACGGTTCATGAGTCCAAGCCCTGCATCAAGCCCTGCGTCAGGATTCTCTCTCCCTCTCTCTGCTCCACTTGTGCTCTCTAAGTAAATAAACATTAAAAAAAAAAAAAAAAAAGAGAGAGGTGCTTAACTGAGCCACCCAGGTGCCCCCTTCTGTTTTGATCTTATTTTTGATTGCTGAGTCATATTCCATTGTATATACACACACATCTTTATCCGTTCATCAGTTGACCCACAGTAAGTTTAATTACCATCTGTCACCAAAGAAAATTTTTTCTTGTGAAACTTTAGCAACTTTCAAATATGCAAAATGATATTATTGACTATAGTCACCATACTGTATGTTACAACCCATGACTTACTTATAACTGGAAATTTGCACCTTTTTTTTTTTTTAACGTTTTATTTATTTTTGAGACAGGGAGAGACAGAGCATGAACAGGGGAGGGTCATAGAGAGGGAGACACAGAATCTGAAACAGGCTCCAGGCTCTGAGCTGTCAGCACAGAGCCCGACGCGGGGCTCGAACTCACGGACTATGAGATCATGACCTGAGCCGAAGTCGGCCGCTTAACCGACTGAGCCACCCAGGCACCCCAGAAGTTTGCACCTTTTGATCCCTTTCATACCCATTTTGCCCACCCCCCAAAACCCATCCTCTCTGGCAACCCACAATCTGTTGTCTCCACCTATGAGTTTTCTTTTGGTTTTTTTAAGGTTCTAAATATAAGTGAAATCATAGGATATTTGTCTTTCTCTGATTTATTTTACTTTGCATAATTCCCTCAAGGCCCATCCATGTTGTCCCAAATGGCAGGATTTCCTTCATTTTGATGACCAATCAGTATTCCATTGTGTGTGTGTGTGTATCACACTTGTTTCCATATCTTGGCTATTGTAAATACTTTGCAATGCTGTTGCAGTGAGCATAGGGATGCATCTATCTTTTCAAATTATGGTTTTCATATTCTTCATATAAACACCCTGAAGTGAAATTACTGGATATATAATAGTTCTATTTTTAACTTTCTGAGGAACCTCCATACTGTTTTCCACAGTGGCTGCAACAATTTACATTCCCACCAACAATGCACATGGGTTCCTTTTTCTCTATAACCTTGACAACATTTGGTATCTTGTCTTTTTGATAACAGCCATTCTAACAGGTGTTAGGTGACACCTCATTGTGGTTTTGATTTGTGTTTATTTGATGATGAGTAATTTTGAGCATCTTTTCATGTGCCTGTTGGTCATCTGTATGTCTTCTTTGGAAAACTGTCTCTTCAGGTTCTCTGCTCACTTTTTAATTGGATTGCTTGTTTTTCTGCTATTGAGTTGTATGAATTCTTTATAATACTAACCCCTTATCAAATATATGATTTGCAAATATTTTTTCCCGTTCAGTAGGTTGCCTTTTCATTTCATTGACGATCTCCTTTGCTATGCAGAAGTTTTTTAGTCTGATGTAGTCCCACTTGTTTACTTTTGCTTTTGTTGCCTTTGCCTTTGTGGGTCAATTCCAAAAAAAATCATCGTTAAAACTGATGTTGGGGAGCTTATCATCTATAGTTTCTTCTAGGAGTTTTATGGTTTCAGGTCTTACATTCAAGTACGTCATCCATGAAGAGTTAATTTTTGTTTATGGTATAAGACAGTACCCTATTTTCATTCTTTTGCATGTGATATCCAGTTCTCCCAGCATCATTTATTGAAGCGACTGTCCATTCCTCACTGTTTATTCTTGGCTCCTTTGCTGTAAACAAATTGACCATATGGCCTTTATTGTGGTGAGATATGTCCCCTCTATACCCAATTTGTTGGGAGTTTTTATCATAAAGTGATGTTAAATTTTGTCAAATGCTTTTTCTGCACCTACTGAGGTGGTTAGATTATTTTTACTCTTCATTTTGTTAATGTGGTGTATGTTGATTGATTTGCAATCATCAGATATTCAACCATCTTTACATCATTGGAATAAATCCCACTTGATTATGATATTTGATCCTTTTAAGGTATGTTGAATCCAGTTTACCAATACTGTGTTTAGGGTTGTTGCATTTATGTTCATCAGGGATATTGGCCTATAGTATTTTTTCCATGGTATCTTCTCTGGTTTTGGTATCAGGGTAATGCTGGCCTTATAAAATGAGTTGGTAAGTGTCCCCTCCTCTTCCATTTTTTGGAAGACTTTGATAGAGAATGGCATTAAATCTCTGAAAAACAAAAATCTCCTGGGCACCATGGTGGCTCAGTCAGTTAAGCGTCCAACTCTTGATCTCAGCTCGGTTCTTGATCTCAGGGTTGTGAGTTCATGCCCAGCGTGGAGCCTACTTAAACAGAGAAAAAAAGAAGAAAGAAAAAAAAAAAAACACTTTTTTTCAATGTCTGGTAGAATTCGCTAGTGAAGCTGCTTGGTCCTGGACTTTTTGCTGGGAGTTTTTTGATTACTGACTTAATTTCCTTGCTAGTAACTGGTCTATTCAGATTTTCTATTTCTTCATGATTCAGTCTTAGAAGATTGTATGCTTCTAGAAATTTATCCATTTCTTCTAGGTTGTCCAATTTGCTGGCATACGATCATTCATAGTAGTCCCTTATGAGCCTTTGTATTTCTTTGGTAGCAGTTGTAACTTCTCCTTTTTCACTTCTGATTTTATTTTAGCCCTCTCTCATTTTCTTAGTCTAAAAGTCTGTCAATTCTGTTTATGTTTTGAAAAGATATCAAAAGATAGCTTTTCTTTTTCTGATAGAAACGTAACTACCCCAGCTTTCTTCTGGCTGCTATTTGTATGAAACATGTTTTTCCATCCCTTCACTTTCAGTCTGTATGTTCTTGCAGGTGAAGCCTCTTGCAGGTAGTATATAGGAGGGTCTTGTTTTTCTTACCCATTCAGCTACTCTGTGTCTTTTGATTGGTGAATGTAGTATATTTACATACAATTATTGGTAAGTGTGTATTTATTGCCATTTGTTGTTTTCTGTTTCATAGCTCCTCTCTGTTCCTTTATTATTCTCTTACTCTCTTCCCTTGTGGTTTGATGACTTTCTGTAGTGTTATGCTTAGATTCCTTTCTTGTTATCTTTTATATAACTTCTACAAGTTTGTTCTGTGGTTATGAGATTTACACTTATATATGTTATACCTAACAGTCTAAGTTGATAGCAAGTTTAAACACATCCTAAAACTACATTTTTATTCCTCTGCCTATGTTTTATTTGATGTCACATTTTATATCTTTTAATTGTGTATTCCTTAACTATTAAATTTGTTACTTTTTACTACTTGTCTTTTAGCCTTCATACTAGCTTTCTAAGTAATTAATCCACTACCTTTACTACATATTTACCTTTACCAGTGAGATTTTTTACTTTTATATGTTTTCTTAGTGCCCTTTCTTTTCAGCTTGAAGAAATTCCTTTAACACTTTTTGTAAAGCCAGTTTAACGATGAATTCCTTCAGTATTTCCTTGTCTGGAAAACTCTTTATCCCCTCCTTAATTCTGAATGATAACCTTGCTGGGTAAAGCATTCTTGGTTGGAAGTTTTTTTTCATTCGGTACTTTGATTATATCATGCCACTCCCTTGGCCTGCAAAGTTTTGGCCAAAAAAACCCTGCTGATAGTTGCATAGGGGTTCCCTCGTCCGTAATATGTTGTTTTTCTCTTGCTGCTTTTAAGATTCTCTTTAACTTTTGACATTTTAATTATCATTTGTCTTGGTGTAGAACTCTTTGGGGTCATCTTATTTGGAACTTTCTGGGCTTCCTGGATCTGAGTGTCTTTTCCACAGCCAGGCAATCAAGGGGCGTCCTCTATGTGGACCATGCACCTGCCAGCTTTAAAAAGGCAGCCGGAGAGCACAGGGGTAGGGCACGCCTGCCAGCTTTAGCAATGTAGCGGGGGAGCACGTGGACTGGGTATGCTTGCCAGCTTTAGTGGGGCAGAAGGGTGCCGTGACTGTTTCGTGCCTGCTGGTGCCAGCAAGGTAGGAGAGCACAAAAATGGCACCTGCCAGTGCCTCTGTCCCCAGAGGAAGCTGCGACAAGTCCCTACTCCTCTGGCAGATGCTTCAAGATTAGCAAACGAAGCTCCTTCATATCAAGTCTAGGTGCTTTTCAAACCGCTGCTTTTGTGCCGGGCCATGGGGTGAGTGACTCTGCATACAAGACCCTTAAGAAAGGATCTCAGTTCCTAGCAGCCTTTTGGTTCTCCTAGACACGTAAGCCTCGCTGGTTTTAAACGCCAGTTGTTTTAAAGGTGTGTCTCTTCGACGCGGATCACAAGAGTTGGGGGGACTAACGTGAGGCAGGAATCCCTTGCTCCCCAGGGAGAAGTGCCGTATTTGTGGGCTCTCTTCCGGCTGTGGGCTGCTGTGCTGGAGATGGGGTGTTCAGCGAGACTACACCTCTGCCTCTCCTACCGGTCTCTATGTGGCCCTTTTATCCTTTGCTGTAGAGGTGCCGTCTCTGGAACTGTTCCACATGTAGCTGTAGATCTGGTGTGTCTGTGGGAGGACAAGAGTTTAGGACCTTCCTACGCTGCCATCTTGAACTGCTTTTGCTCAGTACTTTAGAAAGCGAATCATTCAATCCTGAAAATTAAGTCTGTAGAGTAGTAGTACCCTCATTTTACAGACGAGGAGTCAGGCTCAGATAAATTAACATCACAGAGTTTGCTGGTTGGTAAGGAGAGACTGAAACCCATGTTTTGCTCTGTGGCTTGCTCGTCTGGTGCCTGTGGTCAAACTACTGGTGCTGAGCTTTAGTTTTCTCATTTTGAAAATGAAGATAATAATGATATTTACTTTTTGTAGCACTGTTGTGAAGTTTACATGAGAATCAGCACACACAACAGTGTGGCAGAATGCAAGAGAACCGATAGCAAACCACTTGTGAGACCAGCTTTAAGAAGCCTTGTAGCCTTCTGCTTTTGCCCTCTTGGAATACTCTGCTGCCATGGTAGGAAGCCCAAGGGAGATGACGAATGAAGAGACCCTGCTCGGAGACAGAGAGAGATGCCCAGCTGGCAGGAAGCACCCTGGCCGCAGATATGTCAGCGCAGCCGTCTTAGACCCTTCTGCCCCGGGCCAGCTGCCAGCTAACCGCAGCTGTGTGAGTGGATCCAGGTGAGACCGGCAGAAAAACTGTACAGTTACATACAGAATTGTGAGAAATAAACATTTTTTAAAGCCACAAAATTGTGGAGCAGTTTGCTGTATAACAAACGACCATTAGACTAAAACATGTTAGTTTACTACTCCAAGTTCAAAGTAGAAGAATGAGACAAGAACTTCATAATCCACACCCTAAAGGTTTCACACCCCCAAATTTCCAAGTTTGAAAAACTGATTTTCCTAGGCAAACCGTAAGACACTCTTGACTACAGAGAACAAACTAAGGGTTGCTGGAGGGGAGCTGTTGGGGGCTGGTGATGGGCATCAAGGAGGGCACCTGTGATGAGGGTGCTGTATGTAAGTGATGAATCACTGAGCTCTACATCTGAGAAACACTACACTATAGGTTAACTTGAATTTAATAAAATCTTAGAAGAAAAAAAAGAGAAAAACTGATTTTTCTAAAGGCAGAAAATGTAGAGTCTTAGAACTTGTATCTCCCAACCTGCAGGCTCTGTTTGTCTGATGTGATCAACACTCTTGATAAGCCCTGAGGAAGAACGATTATTTAGTTTAAACCAGGCTGAAGTGAGGTAAGGAGTTCTAAAGTACAAGTGATCTAACTGACCCTAACTCATTCATTTCCCTTGTCTTCGAGAGGCACACCGTCAGTCTCTCATCTACATTCTCCCCCGTGGCACGTGATCAGGAATGTCCTCAGTTTATCAGACTACGTTTCAAGGTTATCCTTCCAATTATGACATGTAAACATTCTCATTTCTGCCTACTTATTGATTATTCCCAAATCTGTATCTACAGCCCAGATGTCTCTCTTGAGATCAAGACTCACATCTCTTAACTGCCTGATGGAATAATCTCACGGAGGGACCCCAGAGTCAGTTTGAAACTGAACTAATCATTTGCTCCTCTCTTTCTCTTCTCCCTCTATTGTGAATACCTTTCTCTCCTTCTATACTACCAGACGAAGTCTTTTTTTTTATTATAATTTTTTTTGACATTTATTTATTTTTGAGAAACAGAGAGAGACAGAGCATGATCGGGGAGGGGCAGAGAGAGAGGGAGACACAGAATCTGGAAGCGGGCTCCAGGCTCCGAGCTGTCAGCACCAAGCCCGACGCGGGGCTCGAACTCACGAATCGCAAGATCATGACCTAGGCCGAAGTCGGACGCTTAACCAACCGAGCCACCCAGGTGCCCCACTACCAGATGAAGTCTTATTTGGACATCGTTTCTTCTGAGAGATCTTTTAAAAATCTCTGGGCTAGGTTAGGTGCTAAGCCTTTCTTGAAATTTCAGCACTTATTTTGGCTATATTTGCATTATGTACAACTGTACATATTATTAAAATCGTAGACTTTGTATACCTTATTACAATTGTACTTATTTTGCTATTCACTCAATAAATACAACACGTAAACTGGCATATGATGCAGTAAAGAAAAATAAAGTAGCATAAAGGGCTGCATCTACCTAGTGAAAGGGGTGTCCTTTTCCATTTGCATAAAGAGAAAAAGCTTTAAACAATGGCAATAAACTGCTCTCCAACAGGGGTGTGTGTGTGCACGTGTGTAGAGAAGGAATCTGTAGGCACGTATTGATTTTGAGCCTAGTGAGAAGGGAAGCCACTGGAATGTTTTGAGCAAAGAAATGACATGCCCTTACTGATGTTTTTAGTGATACACTGGTTGGCAGATGGAGAATAAACCGTGGGGAGGGAAGGAAGTAGGGAGAAGAGGAGACTATTGCTATAATCCAATGGTCCTCAACTGGAGGCAATTTTGCTCCCAAGGGGACATTTTAGCAATGTCTGGTGACATTTTTGGTGGTCACAACTGTGAGAGGCACTTGCTACTTGTGTCTAGTGGGTAAAGGCTAGTGATACCACGAAGTATCCTACAATGCATGGGTCAGCCCATCCCCCCAAAAAGAACTACTGGCTGCAAATGTCAATAGGGCTGAGTTTGAGAAACTGTTCTAATCTGTCATAGAATGGTGGCATGGATTAAGATGGTCGTGGTGACAGTTCAAGATGTGCTTAGTTCTGGATAGATTTTAAAAGGAGAGGGGCCACCTGGGTGGCTCAGCTGGTTAACGGTCTGACTCTTGGTTTCGACTCAGGTCATGATCTCACGGTTTGTGAGATCGAGCCCCGCGTTGGGTTCTGTGCAGTGTAGAGCCTGCTTGGGATTCTCTGTCCCTCTCCCACTCATGCTGCTCTCTCTCTCTCAGAATAAATAAATAAACTTAAAAAAAAAAAAAAAAAGGTAGAGCTGACTGGGGATACCTGAGTGGCTCAGTTGGTTAAGCAACAGACTCTTCATTTCAGCTCAGGTTATGATCTCAGGGTTCATGAGTTCAAGCCCCACATCAGGCTCTGTACTCCCTCTCTCTCTGCCTCTCCCCCACTCTCGTGGGCGTGCGCTCTCTCTCAAAAAAGAATAAATACATTTAAAAAAAAAGTAGAGCTGACTGTATGTGTTGTGGGATTAAATGTATAGTATGAGGGAAAAAGAGGCAGAGAGGATACCAAGCTTTCTCACTTGAGCAACTGTAAGAATGAAGTGCCTAGTATTGAGAGGAGGAAGAATGTGGAAGCAGTGAGTAGGGAGGAGGTGCTCTGTTTTGTTTGCAGGTGAGAAGTGACTGATGAGACTCAAGCAATTCAGTTTTAGACATATTAAATGTTGAACTTTGTCTATCTACCTGGCGTCAAGTGAACGTATCAAGTAGGCAGATCGATACGTGAGCCTGAAGCTCTGGGCAGAGGCTGGGGCTGGAGACAGGCACTTGGGAGTTTCAGCATCTATACAGTACTAACAGCTACAGGACAGGAGAAGACTAGTTAGGGAGGGAATGAAAACTGAGACAAGATCTGGGTTCCGAGGCATTTCAATGCTTAAAGGGGAGGGAAATCGGCATCAACTACTAAAAAGGCAAAGGAGAAGGACTGAGGTAAGAGAACCGAGAGTCAGTGAGAACGAGGAGCTGTGTCAAACGCTGCTGAGAGGGAAAGGGAAAGTGAGGGCTGAGAAATGACCACAAGATCTGGCAACACGGATGTCGATGCTGATGTGGAAATGAACAGTGCCGGTGGGAGGCAGGAATGAAAGCCTGACTGGCCTGGATGCCAAAGAGTTCATAGCAGAGGAAGGTAGAGACAGTGGCTGTAAGCAGTGATACACTCTCTTGCGGTCTTTGTAAAGCTGAGTAAAAAAACAGGTAATATCCGGAGGAGGATTTTTTCCCTCCCAACTTATGGTACATGTTCGAACCTTCAGAAAACTTGACAGTATGACAAAACTGCTTATATCTACAACAGACTCAACATTTAACACTATCATGTGTTTTCCTATTTGTACACATGTACACACACACACACACACACACACACCCTCCCGAACACTGAAGGTAACTTCATCTCTAAATATACTTCAGATACATCTCCTAAAAAAAAAAAAGGCAATTCTCCGACACAAACGTAATAACCATTAACAACACATCTAGGAAAATAAAATGTACACTCCCAAATACAGCTTGTTGCTAGGCATATTAAAATCCCCCCCAAATAGGTTTTGCAGCAGTTTTTCTCAAACCAGGATTATTTTTTTTAATTTTTTTTAAATTTTTTTTAATGTTTATTTATTTTTGAGACAGAGAGAGACAGAGCATGAACGGGGGAGGGTCAGAGAGAGAGGGAGACACAGAATCTGAGACAGGCTCTAGGCTCTGAGCGGTCAGCACAGAGCCCGACGCGGGGCTCGAACTCACATACTGCGAGATCGTGACCTGAGCCGGAGTCGGATGCTTGACCGACCGAGCCACCCAGGCGCCCCTCAAACCAGGATTTAATCAAAGTCTACGCATTACATTTGGTTATCATGTTCCTTTGGTGTCTCTTAATGAGTTTTTGAAAAGACCTGTCTTACAGAATGGACCTGACTGATTCCTGGTGAAGCCACTTAACTTGTTCTTCTGTCCTGGAAGGGAAGAGTTTGTAAAAAGTAGTAAATATATTCATTATTCTTGGCATAATATCCTAAAATTAACACTTCCCAAGTTTCTGTATCTCTCTGCCCTTTCATTTTACAAAAATTCTCAATTTATTCCAGGATTTTTTTTTCCATTTAACTGCCTCCTGTAAGCTCTAAAGACTCAACTGAGCAACTTACAGGGTTTATACATTCCATAGTCAGAAAAAATAGACTACAGCCTCTCACTATAAGAATCATGGGGATCTCATCCTAAAGCTAATCAGTACTGACACCAAACATTTTATTGGTTAAGCACAACAAACTATATTTGGAAAGTAAAATGAATTCTCTGAAATTTCTTTCCTGATTAGCAAAATAGTGCCTCCTAATAATTGAGGGTGAAAGCTGCTGTGAAATATGCCCACGTGACCAGAAATTACAACAGCCAAAAGAGTGCACAGTCTGGTGCTGGTATGCTCTATACACCATTCTATGTAGTAAAGAACTTAAATACAGGTGCAAGATTTGATTAAACTTGTATTTGGCCTTCTATAACTGGTCAGTCAGGCATAAATGCTTTACACAACTTAATGGACGTTCTTCAAGCAAGTTAAAATGCAAACTGACCCAACAATGTTTAGGACTAGAATTCTAAAGAACATTTAGGCATTATCAATTTGTCATAAAACATTTTCTGCCACAATCTTAAAACTGTCTTTTCCACAGTGTTAGAAAGCATTAGAAACAGAATGATTTTATACAAATGATTAAACAGTATACAGATTTTATACTGTTTGATCCAATAAATGTTTCATGTTCCCCCTTACATTGCTATTTATTTTTTGCTATGTTACAAAACCTGCATTTAGCATGGCATATGAAATATCATAAAATAAATGAATTCATCTCATTTACGAGTTCATAAGAGTTCATCGCACATGGTGAAATAAATGACTAAAATAAAATGGTTAATGATTTTTTCCCAAAGATTTCATGGGGCTCGAACTCACAACTCTGTGATCAAGAGTCACAAGCTCTACCGACAGAGGCAGCCAGGAGCCCCAGAACGGTTAATGATTTTTAACCATTTCCTTGCACTTACTTGGATTGGACTTCTTTAGTGCTTTGCATTAGAATTTTAATCAAACCACTGATGCTTATTTTAAGTGATATTTTTCAACCCTTTTGGGCCTATGGTTTATTTCAGCGAGGTAAATGACCTTCACTAGCCACCTAGTCCCACCTCATTCTGATTACTACTGCAAAAAACCCCTTACTTCAATAAATTAGAAGCTAGGGACCAGACTTCATGAAGCACCTCCCAGAAGTAAATTAATTCATGTTAAAATAAAAATTGTAGCTATTATCACCTGTAATTATAAGTCTGCCTGTAGGTCATCTCAACTTTCAGACTGTCTGGAAGATCATAAAAACCACTGGTAGTCCCTGATCACGTTATGTAAACTTCTCATTTAGATGGAGCTAGATGAGGAGGAGGGGCCAGCAGCAGAAAATTATCCTCTCAACCTATTCTCCAGCTAGGAAACTATGTTACTCAATCATTTGATCCAAATGAAGCAAAGTGAAGTAACAAAATCAAACTAACACGTTATATAACTGTGGCAGCCAGCTTCAAGATGGCCTCTAGCGAGCCCTGCCTCTAAGTATTCACACCCTCGTGTGGGTCCCTCCCACAGTAGATCAGGGTGGGTCTGTGCCGGAGAGTGATGGCATCATTTTTTTTTTTTTTTTTTTTTGAGAGAGAGCATGCACGGGATGGGGGTGGGGATGGGGGTGGGGGTGGGGGTGAGAAGAAGGGAGAGAATCTTAAGCAGGTTCCATGCTCAGCCTGACACAGGGCTGAATCTTATAACCATGAGATCATGACCTGAGCCAAAATCAAGAGTTCAACACTTAAATGACTGAGTCACCCAGGTGCCCCAAATGGTATATTACTTCTAAAGCCAGGTTATAAAAGACACTATGGTTTCCGCCTCTCTTTCAGATCACCTACTCTGGTGGAAAGCCAGCTGTCATGTCAAGGGACATGCATGCAGCTTTCAGATGACTGCAATCACATGAGACTCTGAATTGGAACCAACCAGCTAAAATACTTCCAGATTCCTACCCATCAGAAACTGTGTTTAATAATAAATATCTATGGTTTAAGCCTTTGGGGGTACTTTCTTGCACAGCAAAATGTAACTATACAATGATATATACTAATTTAACTGGTTGAAGTTATAGCTATATAACATCCCACTTAAGTATTAAAAATCACAGCGTCCTGATGCAATGCAAGGTATTAAAAGAAATCCACTAACAAATACCTATCGAGTACCACTGACGACAAGAAAGCTTTGTCACACTGCACATGAGACTTCCTTAGAGTAATATTCATGGCTGATCTCCACTTTCTCACTAACTCCTCCCTGGGGTAGGAAGGAGTAACCAGTCTGATAAATTTGAGAGAAAAAAATTCTGGGCTCAGCCACTTCCTTTTTTCTTTTCTATTTGGGATTTGTCTAACTGAAGACAGCCATTTATTCTGGGCTGTTCTCTATCACACAGTAAATGTACTGGGACAAACTCCATTCTTGTAGACAGAGAAAGGTGAGGCTGAAATCAGCCTAATTCTGGAGTGCAATACTAGGAAGTTCCTTGTTGCTGCAAACCTCAGCCACGTTTCCAAAACAACTTTTTGGGTAAACTTGTATTTGAATCTTCATCTGTGTGATTTCTACATCTTACTTCTTACCGCGATTCAAACTCCAGCAAGGAAAAAAAGGGTGTCCTTACTTATCAATCTCTAAACTAAATACACAGCACTATAATGGGTATTTCGTGTCCATATGGACTGTATCGTATATTTGGGATGTAAACTAAGATAACCTGAAGGATTAAATAATAATTACCTGTCAAATGTAAACTATAAGAAGCACATAGTTATTAATAAATAAGTGAGAAATTATGATCACTGGTAAGCATCAGAAAATCTGAAGAAGAAAGGCAAAAACACAGATGCCCAGACCCCATGCCAAACCCACAGAATTGGGAATAGGACCCAAGCAATTGCGTTTTTAGTAAGTTCCCAATATAATGCTGATTCATACCAATTTAGGAACCCGAGCTATACACAAGGAGTGCAATGACTCTGGAGAAAAAGAGACTGCTGTGAGCTATCAAAGGAAAGATTATAGCAAACAGAACTTTAAGCAAATTGTAAATGACATGCAGGGTTTAGATGAGATGGTATATAACGGACGGAAACCAGAATGTGCTGAGGGCCTGTTAACTGCCAGGCACTGTTCTACGCATCACCTCATTTAAGATAATTTCATTGCATACACGGAAAAACCGAGGCTCAGACAGATGAAATCATTTCCCTCAGGTCACAAAACTAGTTAAACGACACAGTGGGATTAGTAGACATTTTCATCATATGGATGAAATTGAGCCTCAGGGAGGTTAAGTATTTTGTTGGAAGAAACAAAATTGGAAAGTGGAAGAACTGTGATTAATAAGTGGACAAGGTGAAATCAGGTCTGTGAATCTAAAGCCTGTTTCTTTTTTTCTTTTTAGTAAGATGGAAAGGAGAGAATCTCCTTTGCTTAAAAAGAACACAAGAACAGAAAAGCAATAGTAAACTTAGAAATCAAATTAGACCATCAAAAAAATAGTCTACACTTAAACTTATGATGTGGTCATACAACCACACATTAAAGACCACCAATGATATAAAAATCAGTTTTAAAAAGATTTTTTTTAAAAAAAGACATTCTTGGAGTTTTTTTTTTAATTTTTTAAATGTTTATTTTGAGAGACAGACAGTGCAAGTGGGGGAGGGACAGAGAAAGAGGAGAGAGACAATCCCAGGCAGGGTCCACACTGCCAGCACCGAGCCCGACATGGGGCTCAAACTCACGCAACCATGAGATCATGACCCGAGCTGAGATCAAGAGTTGGACATTTAAGCGACTGAGCCATCCAGGCACCCCTTAAAAAAAAAGATTAAAAGAAAAAAAATCAAAGGCAGTTTTGTCTTAATTGATTAGTTTACTAAATAATTACCAACTGCAATTAGCAATCAGAATCCAATTATTAGACTGAACTGATGATTCAGCAACTAGTTGGAAAGCACCAACCTAGTCAAAACAGTCAAATTAATTTTACAGTTAGTCTTAACTTATAAGCATAATGTTTAAGGCCAGAGTAATTTCATTTATAACTGAAAAAAAATTTTTAATGTTTATTTTTTGGAGAGAGTGTGCACACACATGCGTGAGTAAGGGAGGGGCAGAAAGGGAGGAAGAGAATCCTAAAAACATTTTTTTTTTAATGTTTATTTATTTTGAGGGAGAGAGAGAGAGAGAGACAGAACACGAGCAGAGGAGGGGCAGAAAGAGAGGAAGATACAGAATCTGAAGAAGGCTCCAGGCTCTGAGCTGTCAGCACAGAGCCCGATGCGGGGCTGGAACTCATGAACTGCGAGACTATGACCTGAGCCGAAGTCGGATGCTTAACCAACTGAGCCATCCAGGTGCCCCAAAGAGAGGGAGAGAGTCTTAAGCAGACTCCACACTCAGTAGAGAGCCCAACGTGGGGCTCAATCTCACAACTGTGAGATATGACTTGACCCAAAATCCAGAGTCGGATGCTTAACTGACTGAGCCACCCAGGCACCCCATAACTGAAATTTTTAAAGACTGCTTTATGACAATATTTTATAAGACTTCGTGATAAATATTACTATCTTAAGGACTTAAAAAAAATGTTACTTGAGAGAGAGAATGTGCAGCCATATGCAAGAGCAGGGAGGGGTAGAGAGAGAGAGAGAGAGAGAGAGAGAATCCCAAACAGGCTCCACACAGTCAGCACAGAGCCTGACTTGGGGCTCTCTATCCCATGAACTGTGAGATCATGACCAGAGGGCAGATCATGACCAGAGCTGAAATCAAGAGTTGGATGCCCAACCAACTGACCCACCCAGCACCCCTTAAGGACTTTCTAAAGAGTGAAGCTAAACACTTACTTATCTCTATTCTCCATGTTATAGGCACCTCAACTGTTTTTCCATCTTCAAGACCAAAGGCAAAATTCAACTTTGTGAGACCCTTCCTGTAATTAAAATTAACTAGTTTCTTTCCGTTGTTGCTACGGAATATTGCTTGCACATCTCTATTTAGCATTTATTTCATTTTGCCTTTGTATGAAAACTATCCATTTACAAATGCTTCTACTTTTATTGGGAAAAAGATTATGCATTAAGCACCTTCGTATTCATCCACCATTTAGCACAGTGCTTTGCATACTCAATAAAAGTGTGTTGACAAATAAGTTAATATTGTTCTCACATCTTCCAAAAACCTGAACTAACAAGGATAAGAACGTGGGGAAATATACTGTGGAAAACACTACATTTTAAGAGTAGGTTTTGTCAGCCCTGTGAACTAGGAACCATGATGATCATTCATTGATTAGCAAATATGTACTATGTACTAGGCAATGTATATATAACCTCGAATAAGACAGACGTAGTCCTTGCCCTCACAAGTTAGTAGACACTTAACATATACATAGGTTGTGAAGAAAACTAACAGCAGGTGGTAATAAGGAATTAGAGTAGGGAAGGCAGGTAGAGGGCTGCTCATAGGGTGGACAGCTTGACAAGTGAAACTGAGGCTGACACTTGAAGGATGAGTCACATACGCAAGGAGAAGGGGAACAGCTAGGAGAATTAAGGCCCTGAAGCAGGGGTGGCGGCCACATGCTACAATGCTAGCTTCAGGGGAATCCAATTACCACAGCATATTCTCTACCCTTCTATTTATCAGTTCTTTTGCAATTGTTTCTATCACTTCTCTTTTTCTGCTGGTTCAGATATTCCTGGCAAAATTTTACAAATGGCATGAACTCGGGGGGATGTAAGGCTGTTTCCAAATAATCCTAATTTCCCTCTAATCTTACGACTAATAAATTCATCTCCAAGAGACATCTGTGCCCCAATTAGGAAAAGAGTGTTTTCTAAATCATCTTTAATTTTTTTATTTGGGAGTCCTCCTGATTGCTAATCAACATGTGTAATGACTTCAATAATTATAGAATGTTCTTTTGTTTTCAGAAAAATGACCTGCTGCTTTCCGAACTGTAAATTGCTCTAGAACCTACGTAGAGGAAACCTACCTAAAGCGGTCCCTAACCACGGGGCATTCTCAGATCTACTGCTACAGCTACCTGTGAAATGGGAGCATGTGATGTACTGGAAAAAGCCCTGCATTAGAAATTAGAGGACATAGGTTCTAGTCCCAGGTCTGCCACTTTGTTATGCAAATTTGGGTCAGTTGTTCACTTCTAGGTTTAGTTTTATCATTGGTAAAGTGGGAATATATAGGACACCTGGTGGCTCAGTCGGTTAAGCGTCAGACTTCGGCTCAGGTCGTGCTCTTGTGGTTCCAGAGTTCGAGCCCCGCATCACACTCTATGCTGAGAGCCTGGAGCCTACTTCAGATTCTATGTCTCCCTCTCTCTCTGCCTCTCTCTCTCTCTCTCTCTCTTTCTCTCTGATAAGCATTAAAAAAAATTATAAAGTGAGAATACATAAAAGTTGCAACTTATACAAAGTCAACTCCATGTGCTTGGCAAAAAGTTTAAAAGAAAAATATCAATTTAAATAGTACTCAGTGAGTATATGCCTAGAGGTAAGCATGAGCTGGAAAGCCCAAATATGTTGTTCCATCAATTAGTCTCAGTTAAGAGCCTTTCACTGAAAATCTTGCTGTGCTGTATGATTTTAGTGTTTAAAGATTTATATACTTATTTATATACGCATACATACACATACATATATATGTGTATACACACACACACACACACACTTACATACTTCTTTGCCTAAAACAAGGTCCCTGCATATCCATTTGCTTCATCCACAGCTCAAAAAAAAAAAAAAAAGAACAGTCATTCAGGTGATGTGATTTAGTTCATATGTTTACTTTAGAACCAAACAGGGTACAGACTCCACTACATGACTATACTATACTGCCATAGAGAGCACATAAGTCAAAGTGGATGGAACCCTGGCAATATACTGTTGAGACCCTGATCCATCAATTTCTTTGTTACTGGTTGCCAAATAACATAGTTTACCAACTATGTCACTATCCCAATAGACCTGTGCCACTATTTAGGGAAAAGATATATTCACATCTGTGGAAACCGATGAATGTACAAAGTTATTCATTGCACAATGCTTTTACTAAAGACCAGGAAAAAAACCTAAATGTCCAAAAGGAAAGGGCCGATTAAGTGATACATCATACAGTGGAATATCATGCTGCCATAAAAATGAATAAGGAACCACTTTAGATAATGACATAGAACAGTTTCTAAGATAAATGAAAAAAACAGGGTACATACACCGTGCATAGTACCATTTACATACAAAAGGGGGGGAATATATGTAGTATTTATTTGCTTATATACATGTGAAAGTTTTTTAGAAAAAAATATAAGAAACTGGTAGCATTGGTTGCTTCCTAGGGAAGAAACTGGGACAGGAGTATAAGGAAGACTTTTCATTGCATATTCTTTTTTACCTTTTTAAATGTGAACCATGTGAATCTACTACCTAATCCAAAAGAAAATACAAAATTTAGATCAGCACCAAAGTAGTTTGAGATGAAAAAGGATCATACTCTTAATGTTAAACATTTGCAAAAAGCAGGCATAGTAGGTAGAATATTGGAACTGTAAGTGACCATCTATTCTAAACTCACTTTATAGATCTGGAAACCGAGGCCTTGAGAATTAAGCGACTTATGTGAGGTCACAAAACAAAAGAGTGAGGATTAGAAATCAGATGTTCCAAGATCTACTCTACAACTCTTCTGTATCATACCGTCTTCTCGTTTTGTGTGGGCAAAATGGAAACAAGTCTAGACTACATAAAGGGTCGCCATGTTCTGTCTAAAATTCAGAGGCTAAAGTACAAAATAACTTCAACTCCTCAGACTACTCATTTTTAGTGTGGCCTTGATGTGGTGACACTTACAAATAGGCCGTGCATATCCTCATCACTGCACATATTACAGTATGATAAATGTACTGTCTTTATCCTATCTCAATTGAATCCACTGAGGGCAAGAACTACAGTGTCTTCCTTTAATTTTCTACATTTGCAAACGCATAGCACAAGTATAACTGCCAAAAAGAGTAATATAGGTTTACATTCCCTATCCAAAACCCAGTGTCTGGATATATTTTAGAAATAACAATTCCTTGAAATTTAAAAATGTTACAGGATACACATAACACTTCCCACACCAGTGGTCAAGGGGAGCACCCCACAGTCAAACATATAACCTATTTCCTCAGCAAAACATATGGGGTAAAAACTATGTATCACTTTTCATTAGCTTGGGTGATATTTTGTTACCAAATTAATTTTCTCTCCAAGTTTAGTAAGTTTTTGGTTTGTGCAGCCTCCTGAATGTTGGAATTAAATAGATTATAGACTGCACTCACAAAGGTGCTGCTAAAAAAACAGGGTTAGTTCCTTCAACTCTCATCTTTTTGATGAGATCAGAACGACCAATCACAGCAGGCAGCTTTTACATCCCAGGTTTGGGCTAAAGACTTGGCTCCTGATTAAGGAATCCAATCCAGCAGAGGGGACAAAACCTGATGCTATGAAAAGAAAACATTTAAAAGAGAAGAAAGAAAATCCTAATTGTACATTATATTCCTATTTGGGCTGTTCACTAATAAAAGCTTCCTTTAATCACAGTGTGTTAGTTTTTAAATGGAAACACGTTAAATACAATTTCTGTCCCACATTGCTGACGAGGAGATTGCTTTCTACTGAAAGGTAACTGTACTCTTTCTGGGACCAGTGTACATAGAAAGAGGCATTCCAAACACATTCGCAAGGAAAAAGCATGAATGTATTCAATTTTTTCAACCTGGGACTGCTACCGTAATACAACTGAAAGGAGAGTTTCTTCTAGTCAACCTCTCCTAATTGTCCTTATTAGCATCACTCCTTTTAGAAAGTCTTGCCGAACTTTTCCTACCTTTTACAAGGGGGAAAAATTCTGGAGTCAAATCTGTATATCTAAAATCCTCTTTTCTTTCCACAACCCAAGCCCTACATCCATTTTGTTTCTGTCACTATTACATATTTTTTCCTGGCAAAAAATCAAATTTGCACTGCAAGACTATAAATCAACTTCACAAACAACGTTTCATTGATATAATTCAGTTTGGCAATGTTGATTTTTCCATCTTAAAACTGTAGCTACAATTTTAACTGAATCAATTATTTTGTTCAACGTACGAAGTTAACAATTCGGCAAGCATTATTTCCAAAAAAAAAAAAAAAAAAAAAAAATCCTGTATTCTATCCTGAAAATGGAAATAGCAATGGTGAACAAGAAAAACGCTCCGAGTTTGTCTATTATTTCAAGAAGGAAATGCTATGTTCTATTTTCATAATTCATTTAAAAAAGAGAAAACTAGTTAGATCTTACAACAAATATACCAGCATATTAATAATCGAGGACAACAAGAAAGGTAAGCAAAAATTAACCAGCCTAGTTTTCAGCCTGGAGGAAAAACAAACTCCCTACTGGATTTCTTGGCCATATGCATTCATAAGTACGGACAACTAAAATCCTTTCTACTGAAGAATTTCTTGGTATAAGGGACTTGTTTCCTCTATACCGCCCTATCAAAATTACCAGCATTATTCTAGAATATAGTTATTTAGTTTGAAACCACTAAAAACATCCCCCCGCCCCCCAGCCCAAAATGCTAACGGTGGTTACTCTGTCACGACAGGGTCACAAAATCCAAACTGTTACTCTAGGTTATAGAACCAGTCGACCAAAAGGACTTCTAGAATATGCTGCCCCAAGATTCAGAATGCAACTCAGAAATAGCACACGCGGTCACGATGTCCCTTAAGCCACATGACCTTCCTACGAAAGCAGAGCCTTAAACTTATCAACTACAGGAGAACTATCCTTTTCTCTTAAGTTCAAGCAAGGCAGGGCAGCTAAAATGAACGCAGCAGGGACAGATCGGCTGCTGACTAGCAAAAACGGGCGGTGGACAGCAAAGTCCCTGTGCTTTGGCTACTCCCCTTACCGTTAGAAGATCTGGGAGGGAGGAAAGGAGAAACACCCCAGAATCCTGGCAGAAAAGCCCCTGGCCTCGAAGATGGGGTTTAGGGAGACAGGGAGGGGCAGCTCCGTGTGTGGTGACCCTTTGTGAACACACACTCTGTGGCTGCTCGGCTCTCACCGAGGCTTTAGGAGAGCGGACTACGGGGGCCTTGCGCGGCCCACAGTCGTCGTGGAGACCGCAGCGCTGCAGGGACGCGCCGGCCGACAGGCTCCATTGCACCCTCCGCCTCTGCAGGCTGGGGAGCCCTTCCCTCGCCCCACCACCCACCCACCCAGGTCACTCTCCGCCGCGTCGACTTCCGACCCGGGCTCGCGTCGGCCCGGGAGCAACGAGGTGCGCGCCACTCTCTTTCCTCAGCGTAATCCCTCCGCTGCCGAGCGCGCACTAGTTTTAATCACGCCCCACCCCCTGGTCGCCGGCGTCACCTCCGCCACTCGAGCGCTTTCCAGCAGCTTCCAGAAACGTCGCCTCCCCAAACCCAGCCACTCACAGATGCCGGGCTCGGCAGCCACCGGCCCCGCCCCTAGCCGTCGCCACGGCTGAAACTGCGGCTGCGACAGCCAGGCGGGCAGCCACGCCTCTGCAGAGGCCGTCCGGAAGTGCTCCCCTTCTCACCTTCCCCGCCACGCTGACGAACTTTCAGGCCCCGCGCCGAGCAGGAAGGGGAATTCTTTTGCCGCGGACTCAAACCGGAAGCCGCTTTGCGAGCGCAGAGGCCGGTGGGGGAGGAGCGGGCCGGGGGGAACGTGGGTTGAACGTTGCACGGGGTGGTGTGGACCCAAGCTGGAACAGGAGTTCGGACCGACCCGGTGTGAAGAAGGAGCGTGCACGCGGCAGGTAAGGGAGGAGAGGAAGTGGTTTCCTTCAGCTCCCGAAGTAGGGAAGGGAGCACAGAGCTGGGGAAAAGGGACTGCCGCTGGGGGGGTCCGCGCGCTGAAAGGTGGGCTAGGCTGGGAGAGGGAAGGGGCTGGGACTGGGCTCGGGGGGGGGAAGGGTTGGCGATTAAGGTAGAGAGTTACTGATTC
The DNA here is from genome assembly GCF_018350215.1 of Panthera leo. Classification (NCBI taxonomy): domain Eukaryota; kingdom Metazoa; phylum Chordata; class Mammalia; order Carnivora; family Felidae; genus Panthera; species Panthera leo. The sequence goes on from NC_056679.1 coordinate 9,719,409, forward strand.
GTTTTGGCTCAGAGAGGTAAATGCTGAAGAGAAACCAGAGTTGTTTTGTGTTTCGTTCTTCCAAAGAGCGTGGAGATGGGGAGGGTTAACGGAACCCTGCACCTTGGGTTTCCAAGGTTTGGTTTTGAAACTGACAGGTCTTGGTCCTGTGCATCTGATTCTGGAGGGTCGGGCACCCAAAGCCGACCCCAGTCCTCGGCTCCAAGTTTACTGTGGTCTTACCTTTGATAATTCATGTGCTGAGCTCTCTTGGTCTTGGAGGGCAAGCTCAGATGTAAAGTTTGAGGCTCTTCTCGGAGCCGCTGGTTCTCTGGGTTTCCCCACTGTGCACACGGGGCTGTGAAAGAAGCTTAATTGCATATCTTTCGTCATACCCAGGGGCAACTTTACGTATTCTTTGTGCTGTAACTGGGTTCATACTGGGCTAGGCATTCACACTGGGGCTCCTGGAGTATCAGTGGCTCACCGAAATAATGAAAAGAGGGAGTCAGAAGGAAGGTGCTGAGGTTGAAGTGGAGGAGAGGAAGGTAAGACTGGAAAGCCGGGTTGGTCGGTCTCAAGTACAGTGAGTTTTAAGGTCATAGTCCTACCCTTAGGTCCATACTGAGCTGTTTGGACTTTCCTACAATCAGGTTGGGGTAAATGATTTTAAGTTGAGCCGTGACAGACTCAGACTTGTTTTATACTAGCGTTACTTTGGCTGCAATACGGAGTGGGGATCGGATGGAAAGAGGTGGGATTTGAGATGCTTCCCAAGAATTGTCCACAGAACTTGGACAGGAGGAAGTGGGAAGTGAAAGTTTAGAGAACCACTCGAATTTTCTAGTGTGTGTATTTGGAAGGATGAAGATGCCAAAATCTAGGTGAGATACAAGAAAGAGGAGCAGGTTATGTTTGTAGCGAGAACAATGGAGACCATCATTGAGGGCAAATTAACTTGCAAGAATCACCCCCAGGGTTTTGTGTATAAGACAAAGTAAATTGTTTTTGAAAGTCCTGGATAGCTCACCTCTGCTATTTTTTTTTTTTTTAATCAGTTTTCTTTTGCCAGGTTTTGCATAGTCAGAATTTCAACCACCAGCCTCTCTTCTTGTCCCATTGAAATGTTGGCTGCTGAGATCAGGATCAGAGCAGATTTGAAGGCTTCTTATTTTTACTTTTATAATTGAGAGAGAGAGAAAAAAAACAAAACAAAACAGGCCAAAAAAGTTTTTCTAGATCTCACAGGCAGATGGAAATTTTCATTAAAAACATCTTATTCAAGGATTATAGCGTACCAGGTTCTACCAGTTTCTTTTGAGAATAGTGCAGAATAATACAAGATGGGCTCCATAGTTTCTATAGGGTAAAGTATAAAATTAGCACCAAACAAACAGTAGTTAAAACGTATTGTGTGTTCAGGTGCTAAGCATTTTATATGTATTTAATTCTTAGAACAAACCAATGTTACAAATTTCTGAACCCAGATCTGCTGTTGTAAAGCCCATGCTTTTGGCCACTCTGGAACCATAAGCAGTTGGACTCTTTTCTGTCTAGTTTGTTGCCTTTTGTAAGTACATTATAAATAGAACAGAGCAAAAATGATAAATTTGTGTTTTCTGTGAGGAGCTTATAAAGTAAAAGCACCAAACTTTTATCTTTTTTTTTTTTTTAGAAGTTTATTTATTTACTTTGACACAGAGAGAGAGAGAATGCAAGCAGGGGAGGGGCAGAGAGAGAGAGGGAGTCAGAGAGACAGAGAGTCCCAGGCAGGCTCCGCGCTGTGAAGCGCAGAGCTAGACTTGGGGCTCGAACTCATGAACCGTGAGATCATGCAGTGAGTCGAAATCAGGAATCGGATGCTTAACTGGCAGAGCTACCCATGTGCCCCTTACTTTGATCATTTTGGCAGTGGTTCTCAGTGGGGCAGTTTTGCCTCCCAGGGGTCTTTTGGCAGTGTCTGGAGACTTTGTCACAACTGAGGAGTGAGTAACACTGGCATCTAGTAGGTAGGAGTGAGCGATGCCGCTGAACATCATACGGGGAAAGGATAGCCTTCACAACAAAGAATTATTTGGTTCAAAATGTTTATACTGCTGTAGTTGAGAAGTCCTGCCATATCAATATATTTCTTTAGGAAGAGGGAATTGAGATTCACTTACACTTTTCTTCTTAAACATTTTTATTTTTGACATTATTCCTCGGCTTGAAAGACATGTAAAGTTTATATATCTGGAACAGAATAGTGTCACTGGTTTTTAAAGTGAATCTGCGAGCCACAGTTTCCCAGGAAATGGTTGTCATAGAATGATGAATTCTTAGATTTGGGAAAGACTTTTGCTTGAAATTATTTTACAACATCTCTGCTGTTCTCTGCTATAGGTCTTTTGTATCTGGTTTCCCTATATTTTAAACACATATCTAAACTACTCTTAACAATTATTTTTTCCTTCTTCTGAGCTCCAGTCTCATAATTTCAACTTTACTGAATGTGATTCTACTCCATGAAATTAACACTCAAACCAAGCTTGTTAAATACCTAATTTGTACTATTACAGTGTTTACATTTTTGTCGGGTACAGTTCATTTATTATAAAATAGTATATTGGTGGAAACTTAAAAAAAATAGCATTATCCTCTTGGTGACCTGTTCTTGGTGGTTGAAAGCAATAGGAATTTATGGGGTTCTTTTGTGTCTGTCAAGCAATGGCACAAAAGATCCTGAGTCTTTAAAGTACCTTCTAATATAACGCTGACATACTTGTTTCAGATTATGCATAGACTCTAAGAACTTGAGTTTTCAAACTCTGGTCAGTATAATTTGCTTTAAAGAATAGTTACCTTCTTTTGTAAGTTTTAATAAATTTGCTTACAAGTAAGTCTGAAACTTGGTCCTGTTTCCAGTCTGCCCTCTTCCAACAAATTTGCCAGGTTTCTATGTATAGGTTATTTGATTTCACGTCAAGATTACAATTTTAGAATATGTTTATCTTAAGACATATGGTTTCAAAGTATATTTAATATATATACATCTTATAGCATAGCTCTTTTTCAAGGTAAATAGAATTTTTTATTTAATTGTCTATTGACTTTTTTTTTTCCAGGGTTCATTGAAAAATCCTTAGTGATATTGACATGTTTCAAGTGACATAAATTAGCCAATGACTCGGAGTGATGGATTCCCCGAAGATTGGAAATGGTTTGCCAGTGATTGGACCAGGGGCTGATATAGGGATATCTTCACTCCACATGGTGGGGTATTTGGGAAAAGTTAGTGAACTTATTTTTTGCCTCAGTGCAAAGTTGGGTTTTTTCCTCCTTTTTTTAGAGATTTAAATTTGGTTTTAATTTTCCAATTAACTTCTAAAAAATTGTATCTTCCACGGAAATCTTAAGCAATGGCGAAAGATTATTTTAATGTGTTTACCTCTCTGTGTTTTATTGGTATGTGAAAGTAGAAATAGAACATAGACCTTGTGGTTTATTATTCTCTGAAAATATGGAACATATATTTTCCCTGGCAGTTGACATTACTTTTTTCTTGCACATAAAACTGATGCTATTTTTAGCACTTAAAATTTAATATTTAAAACTGTAATACATTTCTTTTTGGAATAGTAGCTGTATTTTAAGCCTATGTGCTTTTCTTTTATTTGCCGTGTTTAAAATATCTAGCCAGAACACTTCCAGGTGAAAATTGTAATTTTTTCTGGTTCCTTTTTCGTTTGACTTTTTGTAATTTGATATAATTTAGGAATGTCTATATTTTAATTTACTTTATTTCTTTTTTAGAATTATGATTCAGCTAAAGTCCCGTCAGATGGGTATTGTCCTGCTTGTAGAGAGAAGGGAAAGTTAAAAGCCTTAAAGACTTACCGAATTAGTTTTCAAGAATCTGTCTTTTTGTGTGAGGATCTGCAGGTAAAGTATTAATCTTAGATAGTATCAAGGTTTTAGCTTTTTGCTTTTTTCTTCCGTATTTATATTTGTACTCGTTTTGTATCTTTCAGAGTGTACATTTTTAATAGATAATCAGAGTTTCTAGATCTGTCCGGTGTACAGTTTTAAATATTTTGTGTTATTTTTCCACTTAAGTTATTTCCCTGGGGTATTGCATGAAGGTATTTGTTTTTATTATCATTAGACTTAATGAGAAGAGAATCTACATTTCAAGATTTTTTTTTTTTTTTTTTCCCATTAACCTTGTGGGGGTCCTTGTTAGTTGTTGGTATATAATAGTCTTTCACCTCTTTGGTTTATAAACTTTGGAACTTACTGGAAAAGTTATTAATTGAAAGTCCTTAAGGATCTAAATGCCTTTTAGAATTAATTATAGACTTCGTTTCCAGTGGTACAGCTTTTATATAGGAGCTCATTAAACTCCATAATACTCCACATTTTATTGTACTTGACAGTTGATGAAATTGTTCTCTACGTATTTAGTTCTCAAAGTTTTGCAAGGTAGATAGTTCCATTTTATGATTAAGAAATCAGATACAGAGGGTTTGGGAACATAAGATCTTCCTAAAGTAGCAGAACTGTAATTGGAATATAGTCTTTTAATTTCAGATATGTTTTATTCCAGGTAAAGTAACAGTTCTTCAGAGTCACTTGGAGTACTTTTTAAAAATTTCTGGATCTCACACCCAGATGCTCATTCGGTAGAGTTGACCCAGAATTTTATAGTTTTGTAATTTTTAGGGTGAGGCTGATGATCAGCCAAATTTGCAAAATACTAAACTAAATCACACTGTTGGTGATAGATACTTTTGCTGGGTATAACTTGAAGAAAATCCCAGGCATTCTCACAAATAGAAATAAATTTCTTTTTGCATTTATTCAGTAAATTTTTTTTCGAGTGTCACCATATTGGCATTGTTCCAAAGGCTGGGATACAGTGAAAAAGCAAAAATTTCTTACCTCAAGAAGGTCACGTTCTAGAGTAGGAAAGAAAATCAATAAGTAAGTTATATTTTTTGTGTGTGAGGTGATGAAAAGTGCTGTGGGGAAAAATAAAGCCCAGGGAATGGAATGTTCGGGAATGTGTAGTTTGCAATTTTAAACAGAGTGGCGAAGGGAACTCTTCATTGAGAGACATTTGAGCAAAGACCTGAAAGATGAAGACAAACAAGCCATGTGGATGTGGGATGAACAAGCTTTCCAGGCAGGGAGAGTAGCAGATCGAAGGCCCTGTGAGGGGCGGTGGATGGGGGGTGCCTGCGCGTGTTCTACTGCAAGGAAACTAGCAGAGCTGGATCTGAGGGAGTGAGGCAGAGTCCTAGAAGATGGGTCAGAAAAATAATGGGGAAGAGGTTGGACCCAGCAGGGTCTTTCTTACCAGGCTTTTACGGTGACTGAAATGAAGAACCATAGCAGGGAGTGACATAATCTGATTTACATGTTAAAAGGATCATTGTGGCTCCTTTGTTGAAAGTATCTGTAATGGCCAAGACTTGAAGCAGGGAGACTAACTAGTTGGAAGGCAATTGGAGTATTCCGTGGGGAGCAAGTAGTGGCTAAGGTGATGAGACATGCATGGATTATCTACATATTTTGAAAGTAGATCCAAAAAGTATTGGCTGAAAGATTGGGATAGATACATAGTAGGAGAGAGAGGAATCAGGGATGATTCCCAGATTTTTGACTTGAATAATTGGAAGAATGGAGTTGCCAGTCACTGAGATGAGAAAGACTTTGGGAAGACGAAGATTTTAGGGGAAGATCAGGCCAGCACCAAGTCAAACTCGAGACAGATATCTGATATTGAGGGTATATGGAATAAATGGTTGGATCTGTGTGTCTGCTATTAGGTGGAGAGTGAAGTTCGATAAATTTGGGAGTCATCAGCATGTATATAATTGAACCATGACAGTGGATGAGTTTACCTAGAAGTATGGGTAGAGATTCAAGGACTGAGCCCTGTTATACTCCAGCATTAAGAGTGTGGGGAGATGAAGTGGAACCAGGGAAAGGGTGAGAGAAATAGTGAGGTAGGAGTAAACCCAGAAAGGAGATAATTTTGTCCTGGAAGTCAAGTGAAAAAATATTTAAGAAGAAATTATTTACCTTCAATGCCAGTAAGAACTCAATGAGGATAAATACTCACCATTGGCTAGTGTTGTAGGTCATTGAGGACCTTAATGAGAATAGTTTGGGTTAAGTATTAATGATAAAAGCTTGATTGCAGTGAGTGATAGAAAATAGGGAGAGGAAGAACTGAGAAATATAGATGTGAGGTGGTACCTGGAAGAGGAAGTTTTTAAGTTGGGAAAAACAACGGCATGTTTGTATGCTGACTGTATCCAGTAGTGAGGGGAAAATAGAAAGTGTCCTGGAATTGCTGGAGAGCTGCTCTCCTTTGAGCAGACATGGGCTCTGTCGCACCATTAGAGGGCTTGATTTTAGGTTGGACGGCTTATCCTAACAGCGGACTATGCAGAGAGTTTACTCATCAGCTGGGTCAGAACAGAGTTGTAGAATGGTGAATATTGAAGAGAGAAAATAAATCTTCCTAGAAAAAAACTACTTTTCCCCGCTCTTCCAAACAACGTATAATATTTCAGTAGAGTTCTTTAACCACAGACTACCATAATGGAGAAGTCCGTGTCCTCAGGACATTAGGTTTTGGCTCGTAAAGTTAGAGGTATTTGCATTTTTAGTTTTGAAGCATTCTTTTTGAGTGATGAGGAAGAAAACATATAACCAAGAATATTAAGTATAAACTCTGCAAATATAAAAAGAGAACTTTAAAGTAATTATTATCTAAATTTTAGAAAATGTTCTAATCGGTAAGAGCCCGGTATGTTTTATGAGGTAGATTGGTTTACACCAGGAGTCAGCAAACACTTTGTATGACACCCACAGGCTAAGAACGGATTTTTAAAGGATTAGGAAAACATGAAAAGAGTACTCTTTTGTAATACATGAAAATTCTGTGAATTTCAGGTTTCCGTGTCCATAAATAAATTTTATTGGAACTTAGCTATACCCTATCATTTTTGTATTGTCTGTGGCTGCTTTTATATTATAATGGCAGACTTGAGTAGTTAATGACAGACATTGACTGGCTTGCAAAGCCTAACATATTTATCTGGCCTTTGACAGGTAAAGTTTGCTGATCCCTGGTCTAGAAGACCTTTGAATCAATTTGTTAATTTCTGTAGGGTTTTATTATAAAATTTGGAGTCCACTGAACATTCTGCTTTCAGTTGCCAAATTGTAAACCACATGGGAAACCCCTCTTTGATCAGAAGTTTCTTGGTTTGAAAAAAGCACTAATGTTCAAATTCTGCTTCCAAATTAATAAATTGGAACTCAAGTTTTTTCAAACTGTAGGGAGTTTTAACTTATCTTTTCTCTCTTTCTCTCTCTTTTTTTTTTTTTTTGAGTATTCCATTATTTAGTCTTTTATTGGAACACTTATTTAGTTTATTTTTTTAAACATGAACTTTATAAGGCTCTTAAGTCTTTAGTGTTAAGCCATCAAAAAACTCATTTTCCTGTTTTTTTTTTTCATTTGTAAAATGAATGTAAATTATTATTACTTTTTTTTGTAAATTATTTTTATAACTTGTTTCTGGCCATACCTTCAGATAATTTTCCAAATGTAAGGCAGTGTGCAATGTTTTCCTTTTTCTGTTTTGCAGGATTAAAAACGGGAATCTGTTTAAGCTACTCAACAAAATCAGTGAAAGAGGCAGCATTAGATTTTGAATGCTTTTACATGGTTGGGCTACATGGAGAAACTAGCACTCTGTGTATTGTTTTATGACTTTTCCCTTTTTTTGAAGGCAAGCCAAAAACTTCTGTGGCATATTAAGACCTAAAGTTGACGTATAAAAGAGATAAACATCCAAAAGCATTAATTCATAAGAGGGAAAAATCAGGACAAGGACAAATTATGTTTTAAATTTGCCCTATGATTGGACCACAAATTATAGATTGAAAAGTCAGTTAAAGTATTTTCAAATAATGTAGGGGGGAAACCGTCTAGGCCACTAAATTTTGCAGCCCCAGGGCCCTTAATGGTTTTTTTTTGTTTTTGTTTTTTTTTTTAAGTTTATTTATTTTGAGAGAGAGCAGGAGCAGGTAAGGGGCAGAAGGAGAGGGAGAGAGAGAATCCCAAGCAGGCTCCACGCTCAGTGCAGAGCCAGACGCAGGGCTCAGTCTCACGATGGTTAGATCTTGACCTGAGCTGATATCAAGAGTTGGACGCTTAACTGAGCCACCCAGGTGCCCTATGGTTTATTGCTTTTAATTAAGAAGGGGTGCTGGTAGGATGTGCACAACATTATTTTAACTCTGAGACCGATTAAGATTTTTTGGTTTTAAATTTGTTGTAATTTTTTTTTTCATTTAATGTAAAAAAAAAAACCTATGAATTTTACCATCTTAATCATTTTTAAGTGTACAGTTTGGGAGTGTTACTTATATTCCCATTATTGTGCGACAGATCTCTGGAACTTTATGTCTTGAAAAACTCAAATTCTGTACCCACTGAATGACAGTTTGCCCTTTCCCTCCCCCCACCCCTTGACAGTCACTATTCTACTTTTAGTCTGTATGGATTTGACTACTTTAGGTACCTCATGTAAGTGGAATCATACTATATTTGTCTTTGTGACTGACTCTTAGTCCTCAGTGTTTATCCATGTTGTAGCTTGTGACAGATTCCTTTACTTTTTTAGGGCTGAGTAATATTCCACTGTATGTATATACCACATTTTCTTAGCCAACTGAGACACCCAGGCACCCCCCCGACTATACCACATTTTCTTTATCCATTTGTTCATTCATGGAAATTTGGGTAGATTCCACCTCTAGGCTATTGTGAATAGTGCTGCAATGCATAAGGGTGTGCAAGTATCTCTGAGGTCCTGCTTTCATTTTTTCTGTATATATATATATATATATATATATATATATATATATATATATATATACACCTGTCTATACCTATGAATATATAGTTGCTATCGCTTTTAAAGTGTTCTCTGTTTTCTGACATATGGTAGGATTTAGGAAATAATCTCAGGGCATAAAGTTGAGAGACAAGTTGTTAGCTGATGGTGAGTGCATTACTAGTTGGTAACAGAAGAATCCAGAACTTATCCTATTGAACTAAAGAATTTCTTTAGTACAGTGTTAATGGCGTTCACTTGTATAGAAGCAGCTGTACTTTAAATGAAAGCACTAATGCATTTCAGTGTCTGTTGCTCAAAACCTAGTGACTAAAAATACTTAATGGCTTTACTTATTCCTCATGATTCTGTGGGCTCCCCAGGTAGTTCTTAACACTTTACCTGCTGTTGGCTGGGACACCTAAAATGTCCACATGGCTGATGTCAGTACTGTTTGCCAACAGGGAACTCCGCGTAGGCAGTCAGCCAAAATCTCAGTTCTTTTCCATAAGGGTTTCTCCATGGGGCTACTTGGGCTCCTCACAGTATGATGGATGGGACTTCTTTAAGAGAGAGTGTTCCAAAAGGAGGGTTCCAAAAGGACTAGCCCATGAGCCTATACTTACCAGGCTTCCACGTGCATCATGCTTGGTAACATCCCATCTAAGCTGGTCACATGGCTAAACCCAGAGCGTTATGTTGGGGGGACTGACCCTATCAGGGCGTGAATACCAGGTGGGGTAGTTCTGTAGCTCATTAGAGGCCACCAGGGTAGCAGTTAGCATGCTTGTGTAGAAGAAGGCATTTTAAATGACACATAGTATGTAGATTTCTTGAATTTGTTTTTTAAAATATTTTGCTAGTTTTCAAACTAAGTGATTTGTTTACACTTTTGATATTTGGCTGAAATTGTGTTAATACATAGTGAGATTTGATGAAGTTGTTAAAATTCACCCAGATTGACTCTTAGATCCAGTAAGGATGTAAAATTGATAATGCTGATGTGCTTTCAGATTAATACTGTTTTATTTTTTTTAACATTTATTTATTATTTTGAGAGAGTGCGAGTGGAGGAGGGGCAGAGGGAGAATCCCAAGCAGGCTCTGTGCTGTCAGCAGAGAGCCCCATGCAGGGCTTTATCCCATGAACCACAAGATCATGACCTGAGCCGAAATCTAGAGACGCTCAACTGACTGAGCCACCCAGGCGCCCCTAAGATTCAGTTTTAAAATTAAGAGACACAGAAATTACTCACGCAGCTTTTTTTATTTGAAAACACTTTTCCAGTTTGTAATGTTATGCAGTGTACCTGCCCCAAAAGGAGTAACACTCATCATAGAATGTTTCTTTAAATTGTTGAAATTGTTAATTCACTCAGCATTAGATTTTTTATTAAAGCAGAAAAATGTATGTTTTCCTTGTTAGCTTACTCTAGTGTGGATCAGATTAAACCCTTGATTGTTCAGTTTAACTAGGGAAGATTAACTCTTTTGGGGGCCAAAATTTTGGTTAAATTCCTAGGTCCTTTAAATTTAGATTGATAAAATTATATTAATGCTGAAATTTTATACATACATTTCATGACATAGAAACTGTAATATAAAACTTGAGCTTATTTTACTTTTTTTGTAGTTTTTATCATTTTATTTTTTCTTTCTAGTGCATCTACCCTTTGGGCTCTAAATTACTTAATAACTTAATTTCCCCTGATTTGGAAGATTATCACACTCCAAATAAGTCCCAAAAAAGAAAGTTCTTGGAAACCGGCTATAAAGATTCACCTCTTTTAGCAAATGCTAAAAAGACTAAAAATCACACTGTTACTGACGGTGAGCAAGGTTTGAACAGCAAACGCGATGGAGAAGCGTATGGTGAGACCTCATCAAGCTTACCTGATTCACCACACAGTGGACCACAGCACCCAGACAGGACAGTTGGTTCCTTGGAACAGAATGAGAGTTTGGAGGCTGATGTTATTGACATGGCTGCTGAAGAAGCTCCTACTACAGTTGATGTTTCTGGAACTGGAGGGATTTCCCCTCGCGATGAAGGATGCACATCTGAACTGGAAATGCCGTTGGAGAGCAAATGTACGTCACTTTGCCAGTCTTCCTACGTCCAATGGAAAAATGCTAATGCTCTCTGTTGGTTAGACTGTATTCTGTCAGCACTGGTGCACTTGGAGGGGTTAAAGAACGCTGCGACTGACCTGTGTTCTAATGAGGGATCTGTGTTCTGGCGGTTGTTTACGAAGTATGATCAAGCAAGCAAGCTTCTGCACACCAGTCGATTGGAAGGAGTTAAAGGTTGGTAATAATATTTTATTTCTCTCTTTATTTATTTTCACATGTTTTTATTTTTTGAGAGGGAGAGCGAGTGGGGGAGGGGCAGAGAGAGAGGGAGACAGAGAATCGGAAGTGGGCTGTGCGCTGATGGCAGAGAACCTGGTGCAGGACTTGAACTCCCGAATCACTAGATCATGGCCCGACCTGAAGTTGGAAGCACAACCGGTTGAGCCACAGAGGTTGATCTTCAGTTTTGTCTCATATGTGTGGAAAAGATACAGATACACATCACTCATTATCCCACAACTCCCCCAAAATCTCTATTCTCAATTAAGGGCATATATAGTTTTTTTCTTGTAAAATAGGATACCCGTGAAGCCACCTCCCAACTCAAGAAGAATTAGTATATTCTCGATTATTTAACCTCCTATGTGTTCCTCCCCGTCCCACCCTCCATCTCCCCTAGGGGAAATCATTATTCCCAAATATGTGTTATCATTCCGTTTTTTTCTTTTATGTATGTATTGCTAAACAGTATATTGCCTACTTTAGTTTGTTTTGAACTTTATACAAACGATGTTGTACGGTATGTCTTCTGGGGCCTTGTTTTTCTTTTTATAAAGATTTATCTACGAAGTTGGCGTGTATTGGTAGTTTGTTATTTTTTGTTGCTATAAATTTACATTTTGTAAATATATCAGTATATTTATTCATTCAACTGTCATTGAGTTGTTTTTTGCCATTGTAAATACCTGGGCTCATCTAGAGAGTTTCTCTTGAGTATACCGTAGGAATGGAATCAAATCTGAGTTCAGATTGACAAGACAATGGCAGATTGTTTTCCAAAGTGCACGTACCAGCACTCCCATTAACAATGTGCAAGAGATCTTCCTTCTTGTCTTCCCGATCCATATATTCTCCCTTGGTTATCTTCACATTTGGAGAATTTTGCTGTTTGATGTAAAATGGGTTGTCGTCTTGATTTGCCTTTCCCAAATTTTATTTTCATTCCAGTTAACACAGTGTTATGTTAGTTTCAGAAGTACCCTAGAGTGATCCAGCAGTTCTGTTCATCACCCCGTGCTCATCACTCCTTAGTTCCCTCACCTGTTTAGCCCATCCTCCACCAACCTCTCTGCCTTTCCCAAATTTTAAAGAGGTTGGACAGCTGTTCATGTGTAGCATTGATCATATGTTCCCTCTTGTGAAATGCCTGTGTCTTACCGCTATTTGTTCAGTGGTCATGTTCTTATTTGTTTGATTTCTATAGGTCTTTGTTGTTATCTTTGTATCAGGTATGTGTTGCTAAATCTCTCAATTTGTATCTTGTGTTTTCACTTTTCTAAAGATATCTTTTGTACAGAAATTGTTAATCTTCCCTTTTGTAGCTAGTAATACAACATTTAAAAGGAGTCATTCCTTTTCCCAAGATCAGAAAGTTATTCACCTATATTTTCACTGAAAAGTCAGATTTGTGGTTGACATTGAATTATTTTAAAGTTTTATTTGTTTATTTGGAGAGAGTGCGTGCAAGTGGGGAGGGGCAGAGAGAGAGGGAAGGAGAATCCTAAGAAGGCTCTACACCAGCAGCGCAGAGCCCGACGTGGGACTCAAACAAACCCACAGTCTGTGGGATCATTACCTGAGCCGAAACCAAAAGTGGGATGCTCAACCAAGTGAGCCATCCAGGCACCCCAACATGGAATTTTTAATTCAGCTAAAGTTACCTTTTGTGCGTGATAAAGATCCCCTTTTCCCCCCATTGTCCAGCTCCGCTTTTTTCTTCAATTTACCTGCCAGGCCACCTCTGTCATATAGCCATCCATTTATTTTTCAGTTTTGTTTTCTTGGTTACTTTGTCCTTGTGTCAGCACCACACTCTTTTAATTATTGGGGTTTATAAGGTCTTGCTGCCTGGAAGTATGAGAATCCTCCTCTTTATTCAGCTTGGTTTTGATCATGCAATGCAGTCTTTTATATAAATCTTACACATTGTTTTCCCAAGAATCCTCACCTTTTTCATCTTGTTTTTGGTTAATGCAATCTGTTACATCAGTCTTATACATAGTTCCCCCATTGTTGACCATGTTTCCGTCCCTGCACCGATGCCACACTATTTTAATTATTGTGGCTTTTTGAGGTCTTTCTCTCTGGTCGGGGCAAGAATCCTTACGTTTATTCAGCGTGACTTTGGTGTTGCAGTCTTTTATATATACGTCCTGCATATGTAAAATATATATATTGTACTTCCATATATATTGTTGACCATTCAGGCTGCTTCTTATTTTTTCAGTTATGAATAAGCTTCATGACAAATATCCATATATCCTTTGAATCCACTGCTGATTTTATCCTAGAAGGGATATTAAAATGTGAATATAAAGAATCTTTCTGAAAGGCTTTACAGAAGGGTTATATCAACATATGATTCCATTATATGTAGAAGAAAACATCCCCGAGCACTCAGATCACCTTTGGGTATAAACATTTTAAAAGTTATCATTTTGTCAGATATTTTGTTTCAATTTGAGTTTCCTTGAGATTGAATTTTTTGTAATTTTTAAAATCCAGTTTTTCACGAGCATTTTTGCTTTTGTTTTTTCTTTGTATTTCTATGATTATAGGAACCCCAGTACGGAGTTAGCTGACAGTTCAGTTGATTATTGCAGAAGAGCATATTTCTCGTTCAAAATGGACTTGCATTCATTTTAATTATATTTATTTTTTTTATAAAGCATAGCCACTTTATTTTTTGTGTTTTGTTTTATTCCGCTGTAATTAACATCCAGTGTTATGTTAGTTTCAGGTGTACAATATAATGATTCAGCAGTTCCGTGTATTACTCAGTGCTCATCACAATAAGTATACTCTTAATTCTGTTTACTTCACCCATTTTATATGTTCAATCATTAATTTTTTAACAGAGTAGTTGTAGCTTGCATAATATGGTTGTAATTACGTTTAAGTTGACTTACTTTGAATTGTAAGTTTTCTCTTCTCTTTTTGGAATGGTCAAATAAAAGTTCCAGTTTATGCTTACTTCATATTATAGGGAAATCCAGGTATTTTCGTAGTAAAACATACCAACAGAGTGTGATCAGGCTATATGAATTATTTGTAAGAGGTTTCGGTGAAATCTTTTGTAGCTTAAGAATAACTAGTCAGGTGCATATGGTGGCTTTGATTCAAAATAGTTTTCTTATTAATCTTAGTTTTCTGTCATAATAGTTCCATTAGGAGGACTTTAACCCTAAAGAAATGAATAAAAACGTGGACAGGTATGTGCCCCAAAGTCGTTTATCATGATAGTATTTGTAATAGTGAGAAAAGAAGCAACTTAAACGTCCGGCACTAGGGAAATTGTTAATAAAACTGTGGTTCAGTTGGAGTGTAATAACTAGCCTACAAAATTTTTAATGATGCAAATTCGTGTGAAGTAAGCAGGATGTGTAAACATTAAGTAAGCAGAACTGTGTAAACATTATGCTGTCATTGAAGACTCCTTCACCGTCCGCCACCCCCCAGAGACAATAGAAGGAGGGAGCTATGTATACCAAATGTTAGTTTGGGAAATAATTATACTTTTATCTGCTCCTGTGATCTGGCTAAGTTTGATAAAAGTTCTACAAAAAAATAAATGACTAGATGTCTCTAACATAAGTAATAATCACAAGACAAGACGTAGCTTCAGCTGTTTCAGAGGTAGGCAGACTATCTGAAAGCTTAGCTCTTTTGCTAGGCCTGTGGTTATTTGGATGAGGAAAGCTTTTCACTGAGATTTACTCAAGCACAAAGATGTTAGCTCATGGAATTGCCAGTAATGATGCTGGGCTGAGGAAATATTAAGGCAGTAAATGGTACAACATAGAGGAATAAGAATCAAGGAAATTTTGTGTTTTCCATTTCGTCTCTACAAAGTGTATTGACTCTGATGAACTTTCGTTCTTGGTAATGTCTTAATTTTCTGTGGAAGATACAGATTGATGAGAAGTTGATAATCTGTATTTCATTTTTAGATGGAGATTGCAAAAAGCTTCCTTCAGAAGTATTTGCAAAGATAGAGACCTGTCTGAATGAAGTCAGAGATGAAATTTTCATTAGGCTTCAGCCTCAGCTTAGATGCACATTAGGTAAGTAATTTGTGTAATTTAACTGTATTACTCATCTACCATAAAGAAATCCTTACGTCATAAGGAAATACACTATTTTATTACTTTGGGTGATTAGATTCTTGGGAGAAAAAATCTGTGTAGTTTCGTTTAGGAGCCTCCCGCTGGTTAAATCATTTGTTGGGTAGAGGTGTCCCGTATGAATGTGCAGGCTTGTGTTCTACCCTTGAGAGTGGATGCAGTTCTCAGAATCAGGTGGATACTCAGGGGGTGGACACCATTGGTTGCTTTTCTAATACTTTCCTCCAGTAGACTGATTCAGTGTCTTCAACCTTGACGATGCATTAGAAAGTACCTAGGGCATTGAAAAGTACTTGACGTCCATTAAATAAGAATCTCAGGGATGCGGCTTAGAAGCCCCGTGTGATTCTTAAGGATGGACAGGGTTGAGAATCTCTGATCTAAACCCAGCCATGGTAATTGGACTTCCCTTGCCGGGGATTGGTTTAAGAATTGCCGTACCCAATTTTCACCAAGAGAATAGGAGGAGAAACATCCTGATGAGCTTTTGGGAAAGCTCTCTTTTAAGAAGGGCACAGGAACGAGACCTGCTTTGTTCTCTATGATCTGGCCTTGGAGCAACGTGGAGTTAGGGGTGCTAGAGTCCCGGGGTTTCTCAATTTTTTGGGTATTGCAAAGAAGAGCCAGTAGTGATTTTTTTTTAAAGGGTATTGTCTTTTTGTTTTATTTCTCTTTATCCTTGTATTGACTCTTCTGCTAATATTGTGTTGTGGTAAAAAATACAGGATACCTCTATTAGTATATTAGCCATATTAAATTATATAAAATATCAATGCCTTCAAATTTTTCTCTCAGTGAGAAAAATCTATTTCATCAGACTCAGATACTGCATCTGGAAGCAAGGTCTTTTTGTGAAAAACCTTGGTTTTTACATGGTAAAAACCATGTAAATGGTAGTATCTTTGGTCTCACGTTTCTGTCCCCTACTTTTATTATTTTGTTTTCCGTGAGCTCCTAGTTTGTGTTTCCTCTGTCCCTAAAGTAGTAAACTGAAATTCAGTTTGCCAAATCTTTGGCATTATCTCCTTTAGGTCTAAAGGGCTTTTGTAATTTACTATCAGGTAGGATCTCAGATGCGATGAAAATTCTTTTTTCCTTTTTAGCCAAGTATAATTTAGATGTAGTAAAACTCTTTTTAAACGTATACGGTGTGTGGAACCATTACCACAATCAAGGTAGAGAACAGTGCTGTCAGCCTAAAAGTTTTCTTGAGGTTCCTTCAGTCCCTGTTCTTACCCCCAACCCCTGATCTGTTGGGTGGATACTCATCGCAGAGGAGCCTTTTCCATAAGATTACCAGAGTGCAGACTGAGGGGCTCCCGTGGTGCATTTTGCAGGCATCGCCTCCCTCCTGGAGTGACCGGAGATGTTTTATTCAGGGTTCCTGCTCCAGTTCCCAGTTGAATTCGAGAGTGGTTTCTCTCCAAGTCTGAATCGCCACCCTTCTTAGTCCTGATCATTATGTTTGGAGCAAGGTTGTGTCTTGCTCCACTGCTGCCTTGGGCCTGGTTTTCTATGTAACAGAGAAGGGATTTTTAAATGTTGTGGGTTTTTGTTTTATTTTTATTTTATTTAAAAAAATTTTTTTTTTTTTTAACGTTTATTTATTTTTGAGAAAGAGAGAGACAGAGCATGAACGGGGGAGGGTCAGAGAGAGAGGGAGACACAGAATCAGAAACAGGCTCCAGGCTCTGAGCTGTCAGCACAGAGCCCGACGCGGGGCTCGAACTCACGGACTGTGAGATCATGACCTGAGCTGAAGTCGGCCGCTTAACCGACTGAGCCACCCAGGCGCCCTGTGGGTTTTTTTTTTAATGTTTATTTTTGAGAGAGAGAGAGAGAGAGAGAGAGAGAGAGAGAGAGAGAGAACATGAGTGGGGGAGGGGCAGAGAGAGGAAGAGAGAGAGAGGGAGAGAGAGACACACACACACACACACACACAGAATCTGAAGCAGGGTCCAGACCCTGAGCTGTCAGCACAGAACCTGATGCAGGGCTCGAACTCACAAACCGTGAGATCATGACCTGAGCCGAAGTCGGATGCTCAACCCACTGAGCCACCCAGGCACCCCCCAGAGAAGGGAATTTTAAATTCTTATTTTGTGCAGTCATAGCAGTTGGGCATGCGTACAGCTCTTCTAATATAGCAGAATTCCTCTCTTGTCTGTGTCCATATTACTCATTGCACAGTACTGGGTGCTATGTTAGAGCTTAAGATCTTACCAGTGAAATCTAATCTGTGCTAAATAAATACAAATAAACTTAAAAAGAGCATTTTAAAATCATACAGTGTTTGTGTTCTCATTCTGAGTGTCAGTGTATGTTTGAAAGTACTAAAGAAAGAGAAATAGAATCTGTACTGACCCCGAATGTTGGTTACATTTTTAAGATCAGCCATAGCATCGTTTTGATTATTGTTCTTAAAAAATGCATCGTAGCCTGTCCTCTCTGTTTCCCCTCCCTGCAGTTTAAGAAATATAAAACATTACAAATACAAGCTAAGCCCCCTTTGTACTCTTTCCTGTTCAGTTCTTCCTTACCTCTCCACAAAGGTAACTGCGCTCTTCAACTTAGTTTTCTCTTTCTAATGTCTAATTTTTTTTTTTAAGATAAAGCTACTATTGTTCTCGTTTGGATTTATTTATGTAATCTTAAAGATTAATTTAGTCTTTGAGATTTGTGTACAAGTGTAAGGATACACAGTGGAATAGAATAGAGTCCAGATGAAAACCCTCCCTTTTTGCTTACCTCCTGTGACAGAGGTGGTGATGTAGATAAGTAGGGGAAGGAAAAAGGCCTCCAGTAAATGGTGTTGGGACAGTTTGTTCCTGAGACAGGGGGGAAGTTGGATCCCTACTTGACACTGTAATCAGAAAGAAATGTCAGCCCATTTAAAGACTTAAACTTCAGGGGTGCCTGGGTAGCTCGGCTCAGGTCATGACCTCACAGTTCTCGAGTTGGAGGCCCACATAGGGCTCTGCGCCAACAGCAGGCAGCCTGCTTGGGATTCTGTCTCCCTGTCTCTCTGCCCCTCCCTGACTTGCGCTCGTGTGCGCTCTCTCGCTCTCTCTAAATGAATTAAAAAGAAAAAAGACCTCAACATGAAAAACCAGAATTCTAACACTTTGGTAAAGAATATGGCTGAATATTTTTCCACTCAGTGGAGAAGAATTTCCTAAATAAGGTACATAAAATAGTGGTAGATACACTTACATTGAAGTTTAAAACCTCTGGGCAAAAATAGAACAAAGAAATAATATCCTGGATATCTTCTAAAGAACTCTGTATGTTGGTTTAAAAAAAAACAATGAGCAGAAGAGAAAACTTGACTAGCTGGGCAGCAAAACGTCACTGAAAGATTTGCATCATGGCAAATGATAGTATTTTAGGGAAATATGAAAAACTAGGTAGTTGGGTAGGAGTTGGGCTGAAGATACTAGAGGCAAAGAAACCACTTAACTGATTTCAGCAGGAAGTTATAAAAATTGGAATTAATTGGTATTACGTGTTCTCTAGCAAATGCTTTATGCTTAACACCCATAAGAGTTGTAAACAAAGGAAAAATAATTAAGGTTAATTTAGGAGCTATATAAATTACCGAAAATGATCTGTGTGCATATAACTTATTTAACAGTGTGTTTTGAGCTCTTTTATGATTTTTTTCTTTTCTGGTATTTTGATTTACTGAGAACTTTATGTATTTTTAGACTTGCAGATTCTATGTTGTCGTTAAGAAATATAAATTAGTTGCTTCTCAATTAATATTTAGCTACGGTAGAGTAAGCATTTAAATGCTAGTAACTGTTACAAACTCATGCTGTACTGTTCCCTGTTTACGCTGTTTACGTGTGTTTAGGAGATTGATTTGCATTTATTTCTACATACAGAACTTTTGTTTTGATTTTTATTTTTGTATGGAAATAGCTGTGGGGCTGTACCACAAAGGCGACTGTTAAAATAGCCTTTGTAACTACTGGTACAGAGTGTGCTCCGGCAGTAACGCCTGCTCTGCATTTGCATCCTGCCAAGGTGACTCCTCCTGGCCACGTTCCAGGCTGTGGTAGCTGCAGGCCAGGGGGAGAACTGGACCATGGGAGCGAGACTGTTCCCGGGCAGGTAGGGAAGGGAAGGACTCCAGTTCTTTCTAGGGCTGGATCAGTACGGCACCATCTAAGCTCCCCTGAGGACAGAAAGGCAAGAAACCAACTGGAGAACAAGTGTAAGAGGAGAATGTCAATCTTCCTATTTAAGTTGCCTGCTGATCTCAAAACTGGAGGACCAGATTCACTGTCGGGTTTTTGTTTCAAGGACACCAGAATTCAGATCTTCTCTAGTCTTAAAGTCATTGAAGTTTAATTTTACCTGTTAAAAGATTTTAAGAAGAGTGATAGAAGAAGAGCAGGGAGATTCGAGGCCGGCCCTTGAACCCTGTGTGTCACGTCCTTCACACGTGGAACAAGACGGTTGGAATAGAAGTGGCTTTTTAATGGTTTTGTCCACGTCTGCCATTATTCTACAGTGTTTCACCAGGCGTACTATTTTTAGTATCCGTGGCAAACTATGTATTTTTGCTTTATTTTTATAATACTCTAGAGCTGTTAACAGCTCTGAGGAGATAGTATGGGTCTTTTGTGTCTTTTGTCTTAAAAAGTTTTCGTAGGTGTCCGCCACGAAAAATGGAAGACAGGGACTGAAGTGATAATTAAATCTTCATGATAGACATTTTTAGAGAAATGCTTTAAAAACTTCCCCTTGCCCCACTGTGAGTAACTTACTCTGTCATATATTCATGTTTTCACATATACTGTACTGTGAATGTAGTGAGAAAAGATAACAGTTAATGATTTGGGTTTACTTTTCTCAGTCAATTATGAACAATAGTTTTCCCTTTTCTTTTTATAGGTGATATGGAAAGCCCAGTGTTTGCACTTCCCCTGCTCTTAAAAATGGAACCCCTCATTGAAAAGCTTTTCATGTATTCTTTCTCTTGGAATTTTGAATGCTCACAGTGTGGGCACAAGTACCAAAGCAGGTTAGTTTTTCTCTTTTTATTTATTTTTTTAAATTTTAAATTCTTTATATTTTTCGTTTTTCTCTTTTTAAAAATGGACTCCTTCTATTGAAAATAGTTCTGAGTAATAGAATTTTAATGACACTTCGATTTGTGGCATTGCGCTCTCCCTGGTTCCTTCTGCCCTCAGTAAAATTTCCTACTAGGGTACCTGGGTGGCTCAGTTGGTTAAGCATCCAGCTGCGGCTCAAGTCATGATGTCACGATTCATGGGTTCAAGCCCCATGTCACGCCCTGTTCTGACAGCTTAGAGCTTGGAGCCTGCTTCAGATTCTGTGTCTCCCTCTCTCTCTGCCCCTCTCCCACTCACTCTCTGTCTCTCTCTGTCTCTCAGAAATAAATAAAAATGTTTAGAAAAAAAATTTCCTACCATATCTTAAAGTCTCCCCACCAGTAAGATTAAAAGGAAAAATTTGAGGGGCGCCTGGGTGGCTCAGTCGGTAAGCATCCGACTTCGGCTCAGGTCATGATCTTACAGTCCGTGAGTTCGAGCCCTGCATCGGGCTCTGTGCCGACAGCTCGGAGCCTGGAGCCTGCTTCGGATTCTGTGTGTGTCTCTCTCTGCCCCTCCCCCGCTCGTGCTCTGTCTCTCTCTCTCCCAAAAATAAACATTAAAAATTCAAATAAATAAGTAATCAGTCAATCAGTGGAAAAATTTGAGCCCCAGAAACTGCAATTTGCTTGCTGCTTTCAACTGGAAGAGTAAAAAACCATGGTCTGCGGGGTTACTTAGTAGGAGTTTTCTTCCGTGGGGACAGATGGGAAGAGCAGTGCATTCTCCCACAACCCCCATTCTGGATTCCCTGCGGAGTAAGAATACTTCTTAGAATTGCCTGAAATGATATGTGTTTTGTTTCCTCTGTTAGCAACTAGGGTTTTTGTTTGGTTACCTTTTTTAACCTCATGGAAACTGATTTGAGGCTCTGGGAGTCTGGCAGTAGTTCTGAGAAGAACTTAGGCTCTTCCGCTCCTCCGTGAAAGACCAGCCACCGCCAAAATCCTCTTGCGTGTGAGCTGTCTCAGCCTGCTTCCTACTTCCCTGATGCTCTGGGTGAGGATTTGGAGGGGTCCTGATGGACGCACAATCATTTTATGCCCTGAGACTGGCACTTGAGAGGAACCATGGAGAAGAAAGCAGCAGAGGGTTTCTTTTGCTTCCATACACTGACCCACATAACAAGGAGAGAAAGTTGGTTTGGAAAGAGGAGTCAGAGAAAGTTTTCATCACACATGGTGCCTTCACTCTGTCCATACGTGAGAAAGTTGCTGACTGGCAGTTAAAATCACCAAACTGGTTTTGTTGGTCATTTATTCAAATTACTGTAATGGAGATCGATACTTTCCTCTTGCCTTCAACTCACCCACCTACTAGCAAATTAGAAAATTTGGAGTCAAATTATTAAATAAAATATTTAAAGTTAAAATTATTTAAAATTATTAAATAAAAATGTGAGAGAAAACCATTTAGATATTCATTATCTAAATTGAGATTATTTTTGGTATTTAAGCATCACTCAAGGAGAGTCAAGTCTGAGAGGATGTTCTGGGGAATGCAAGCAACAGACCAGAAGACATTTGCTTTTTACCAGTTGACTCAAAAGTAGTAGAACAGAGTAAGAATGAGCATTCACTCACACCTAGGACTTAAAATAGTTTTCTGTAAGTGAGTATAAGAACAAGTTATCTATTTCTCGGTCTTCTGTCACTGGTTTATATAAATTATCTAATTTTCTCCTCATTTGACAGATAGGGAAACTGAACCTTGAAAAGGGGGTAAATAGACACCCAAGGTGACACACTAGTAGATGGCAAAACTCAGGCTTACGTTTTCTGGCCTCGATTTCTTGCTCACTGTAGTATACACACTCCCTAGTCACCACCTGGATTTTAAGTAATACAAACAAGCTTGATGATTAAAATCAGCTTAATTACAGCTTTTCCAAAATCTACATCTGAGTTGTTTGACAGCTTTTCATTGAGTACGTTTTATGTGCCAGGAACTCAACAGAAATAATCTCTATCTGGCCAAATTCAGACCGGTTAGTTAGGGAGATAACATATAAACACATTATTGAGGGCCAGTGACTTAGTAATTATTTTGATCTGTTGGCTGCATTAAGTTACTTTGACTACTTTGAATACAAGAGCATTTTAGAGGTGTGTTAAAAAATCTCAGAGGGCTCAGGGGAAAGAAGCCACTGGCTGTTTGAGTTTGCTGGTTTCTGGTTTTATTTTTCTTAATTCCTTTGTTCTAAAAAAAAAAGTAGTTCTAGAGGAAAAGCTAACATGAAATGGCATTTCATTAAATCTTAATATATCATCGTTTAAAACTATTTCCACTTAATCCAACGTGAGAATATCCAGCAAACTCACTGAGTTTTGTGCTGCTTTTTTTTGTGCCAGTTTAAGATCTGTTACTTGATTTATAAGGTATATTCTGGAGGCAGTTATTTACATGGTCTTTGGAGTCAGACTCCCTGGATTAAGATCTCAAGTCGGTCATTTATCATCTGATATGCAGTCTGTTTCACTTTCCTCATCTGTAAAATGGGGATAAGAATAGTATCTGCCACTTAGGGTTGTTTGGGAGAGGAGCGTAAACGCCCTGCCCTGCACATAGTGCTCAAAAACGTTAGCTGTCCTGTGGAGCATGAACATTTATTTGCAGAGACAAACTCCCCCTTACAGGCTAAAAAATGGGAGCCTTAACAGTCATCTGTGAGAACTAAAAATTTAGTAGAAATAAATCATTCCATTTTGTTGGTAACTTTATGCTGCTCACTTTTAAAATGTTAGCTTCCCTGAGAACTGCTGTATTTGTAATAGCCTGTGCTGATCTCACTTACGATTGATCAATATTTGTTGTTATTGTTTAGGAAAAAACTAATGTCTAGTAGGTAATTAATTGCCCCTTTAAAGGTTTTTTTTATTAAGGTAGACCCAATTGATGTAGTGTACATCTTTAAAGATCATTTTAGGTGCCTCTTGCTGTCAGGTATCTAGACCAAAGTGCAAATTTGGAACTTCTGTATCTGGGAAAACGAAATTCTGCCACAACTGGCATTCTAATTTTTTAAAGATCAAGAAGGTTAAGTTGTATGTGTTCGTGATTATACATTTGGAACTGTCTTTTTTCCTTTTTGGTTGTCCATACGGGTAGCCAGATTGTAATTTTGTAGGTAAGGGGTGAGCTCGTAATAAATTTGGAAGCGGTGGTTCTCAGCGAGGGGCTGTTTTGCACCTCGTGGGACGTTTGGCGGTGTTTGGAGCTAACGGTCGCTGCACTTGGAGGCTGTTACTGGCATCTAGTGGGTAGAGGCCAGAGATGGTGCTGAACAGCCCCAGTGCACGGGACAGATGCCTCACAGCAAAGAAATACCCAGCGCAAAATGTCAGTATTGTTCTTGAGAAACCCTGCCTTTCATATTGTCTTCATCTCACAGGTGAAAAAGTACAGGAGTCATTGTGGAGAGTCTTCACAGAGAGCTTACTAGGGTGTGCGAGGAACGTTAGCATATTGATTTATCATGTGATATGGGGGAATAGGGAAGTATAAATAAATGAATGAAGGTTTAGGCATTGATTGAAATTAATGTAAATGAATTTAAGTTAATTTATGTCTTCTGTTTTACAGATACATGAAGAATCTGGTCACCTTTACAAATGTCATCCCCGAGTGGCACCCACTTAATGCTGCCCATTTTGGTCCATGTAACAATTGCAGGAATAAGTCACAGATAAGAAAAATGGTATTGGAAAAGTGAGTTAAAATTGTCTTACTATTTTTAGAACGAAATGAAGGTGGATTTAATTTGTAGAATTGAAACTGTTTGTCAGAAGTTTGAGTTGTTACGAATTGCCAGAATGCCTCTCCGTCGTGGACTCTGGCCGACGGCAAACTGTCCCAGGCAAAGTACCGCTGTACCTGTCTCAGGGTGACTGTCTGACCCCACTCTAATGGGGCCTTGCCTTCTTTTACCTTGTTTTCTCCCTTTAAGGATATTAATCGTCAGTTTTTCTCCCCTCTGCCAAGTGCCTGGAGTCACTAGAATTCTGGGATTTCCTTAATCTGAGTTCGAGAACTAAGATGACTCAAAGGTGAACCACAGGCTCATCTGTCTGAATTCCCATCTTCTCCCAGACTTCGGCCTGCTAATTCTTCATCCCCTTGGAAGCTTTCTGCTGCCTTTGAGCAGATGTGTTTTTAGTATATTTTGCCAGCTTTTCTATTTGTCCGCAGTGGGACCACTGGTCAGAATTACCTTTTCTAAAATTGCTACCGGAAGCCCATATTTTAAGCTCATGGGTCAGTTCCATTCTAGGCAGTTTGTCTCGTTTGTTAATATCCTTTGCGCGAATGCATCCTGTAACCTACGTGTTTAGTCATCCTCGCCTCTGACTCTCAGTAAAGAAATGTTTGGAGGTATAATGTGATATAAAGAAGCAGGGGCATTAACCTTTTCATACCTTTTCTGATGCCCTTGGATGTGCCAGGAAATCTCTCCAATCTTTCCTAAAGAGTTGTTTTCATGCAAGTAATACATTCTTGGTTAATCTAATACTGCCAAGACCTAGAAGGAAAGAGAGCAGTGCCCCTCCGACCTCCTCTCCCATAAGCATCTACTTTACACCCGTGAAGCGGTATTTACTTTGACGTTTCAGAACAGTGCACTTATTCCACCTTTTGTTTCTCTTTGTTTTCATTCTTTTTTCTTTTTAAAGCTTATTCCACTTTTATGCAGTCTTCTTGATTAGGGGCGCCTGGGTGGCGCAGTCGGTTAAGCGTCCGACTTCAGCCAGGTCACGATCTCGCGTTCCGTGAGTTCGAGCCCCGCGTCAGGCTCTGGGCTGATGGCTCGGAGCCTGGAGCCTGTTTCCGATTCTGTGTCTCCCTCTCTCTCTGCCCCTCCCCCGTTCATGCTCTGTCTCTCTCTGTCCCAAAAATAAATAAAAAACATTGAAAAAAAAAAAAAAAATTATGCAGTCTTCTTTTTTTTTTTTTTTACATTTATTTATTTTTGAGAGACAGAGAGACAGAGCACAAGTGGGGAGGGGCAGAGAGAGAAGGAGACAGAATCCGAAGTAGGCTCCAGGCTCCGAGCTGTCAGCACAGAGCCCGATGCGGGGCTTGAACTCACGAACCGTGAGCTCATGACTCGAGCTGAAGTTGGACCAAGCTCAACTGACTGAACCACTCAGGCGCCCCATTCTCCTTCTTTTATAGTTGTTGAAGACTAGGGTTCTTACACCAATCACTGGGCTCCGTCTGTTTTTAACCTCTCCCTGTCCTTGCAACATGATAACATTTTTTGTTATCAGTAATACTGATATCAGTACTGATTTTTGTAATCAGTACTCATTATTTATTATTATGAATACATGTGTATTTCCTCTCCAGTCAAGCAGTATATGTGGTTGTATTTCATTTCTTTTATAATTTCTAAGTTTTCCTGGAATTATTTCCTTGTGTTTTCATTTGCTTTCTTTACATATGCATTGTGAAATTTTTCCAAATTCTTCAAACACTCATTGATACGTTTTCTAAACACTTAAATGTTTCACAATTTTGGAATCCTCCCCCACGTTTTTTTCTAGAAACCTTTCTTCTGCCACCTTTCGTCTTTTGCTCCAGTGTTCCGGTCTATACTGGTTCCTCTCTGAGCCTGGTGCATGGGAGCTCTGGATACACTCTTCCTGTCACTACCCTAGTTTTTGCCCCAGGGCCTTACCCCACATTCTGCAGTATCTGTTGCCCATCAGCGTTGAGTCTTCGAGGGGTTCTGTGACATGTATAAGCTCTTCTGAGTGCGCCCACCCCACAGCGCTCCCGTCACCGCTTCATCCATTCTGCTCAGTTACCGCTTCCCTGTTGCTCTTTAATTTTTGCCTGCAGAATATTTGTTGTTTGCTTGTTTCCTCATGTCTTCTTCCCCTTCTTGGCCCTTTCGGTTTCCTACCTTTCTTTCCCCCCATTCGCTATCATTTGATAGCATTTGAATGGAAAAGAAGAGGAGCTACCTTTAATGGAAAGTCCACAGTCTGTCTTGGTTGTCTGGGGTTTCAAACTTTGAGATTGAAGTGCTGTGGGAGTCTTTTTTGTTAAAGCCCTGTCTTGAGAAGGAGGTAGAAGGGCAGCAGGGTGTGTGCCATCCTGTACAGGACCGGTGGGTTGCTTGAGGCTGCCTGGTGTATGTGATTTCATCTACCACTTACACCTGCTTTTTCTCACACACCAGCATTGAAGATGAACTTTTACTCCGATTTTGTTTGATCTGTTAATTGGATGCATTGCAACATACAATTTTTAATTATACAAATAAGATGCATTACTTACATTAGAGATTCAGGCTCTGATCCAGAAACATATCCGTTGAATGTAAGCGTTTCAATGTGAAATGTGTTTAGAGTTCTAACAGGCCAATTATAAGCCGAGTTTATAATTTGGACATTGACTATATTCAAAAGTAAACTGAACTAGTGTGTAAAATTTCACTTAAATTTTAAATGACAGGGTCTTTTGAAGTCCTCTGAGTTTTTTACTTTGAAATTTATATTCTTTTTGTATTATTATTTTTTTAACGTATATTTTTCGAGAGAGAGACAGAGACAGAGCGTGAGTGGGGCAGGGGCAGAGAGAGAGGGAGACACAGAATCTGAAGCAGGCTCCAGGCTCTGAGCTGTCAGCACAGAGTCTGATGCAGGGCTTGAACTCATGGATCGCGAGATCATGGCCTGAGCTGAAGTCGGATGCTTAGCTGTCTGAGCCACACAGGAGCCCCTGAAATTCATATTCAACAACAAGATTCAACAAATCAAGATTTATTGTTGTCTGATGGAATCTAGAAACAAATTTAATAGTTTTTAAGGATAACTTAAAAGTAATTAGATCCATTATGATATCATGTATAATTCAACCTTACAGTCAGCATTCTAAAAACTAATAGTATTGTGAGTTCCCTGAACACCTTGTCTCAGGTAATCCACACTCTAATATATTCCCATTGGAAAAAGAGTCCATTGATAAATCAGATGAATTAAATCTAGCAAGGCCAGATCTGCTACTTTAAGTGTATTATTTAGGAATTATATTCAGAGCATGGTGATACGGAGCACCAACTTAGAATCTGATTTAATTTTACTTTACAGATCTTGAAAAAAACCTCATTACTAGGAGTCTAAGTCACAGTACCCTAGATTGTAATTTGAAAAGTTTATTTAAACTTCAGTTTTAACAGTTATTTTTTTTGTTGTTTTATAATCCAATTTTATTATTATTTTATGGAATCTTCATGTATCAGTAAACAGTACTATGTCATCTCTCCCTGTTACATAGCGGGTACTCAATATTTTTTTAAAGTTTATTTTCTTTTATTTTTTTAATTTGCATCCAAGTTAGTTAGCATATGGTGCAACAATGATTTCAGGAGTAGATTCCTTAATGCCCCTTACCCATTTAGCTCATCCTCCCTCCCACACCCGCTCCCATAACCCTCTGTTTGTGTGCCATAGTTGAGAGTCTCGTATGTTTTGTCCCCCTCCCTGTTTTTATATTATTTTTGCTTCCCTTCCATTGTGTTCATCTGTTCTGTGTCTTAAAGTCCTCATATGAGTGAAGTCATATATTTGTCTTTCTCTGACTAATTTCACTTAGCATAATACCCTCCAGTTCCATCCACGTAGTTGCAAGTGGCAAGTTTCATTCTTTTTGATTGCCAAGTAATACTCCATTGTGTGTGTGTGTGTGTGTGTGTGTGTGTGTGTGTGTATGTATATATGTGTGTGTGTGTGTGTGTGTGTATGTGTGTGTATATATATATATATATACACACACACACAGTGTGTGTGTGTGTGTGTGTGTGTGTGTGTGTATGTATATATATATATGTATATACACCACATCTTCTTTATCCATTCATCCATCGATGGACATTTGGGCTCTTTCCATACTTTGGCCATTGTTGATAATGCTGCTATAAACACTGGGGTGCATGTGCCCCTTCGAAACAGCACACCTGTATCCCTTGGATAGATACCTAGTAGTGTGATTGCTGGGTCGTAGGGCAGTTCTAGTTTTAGGTTTTTGAGGAACGTCCATACTGTTTTCTAGAGTGGCTGCGCCAGTTTGCATTCCCACCAGTAGTGCAAAAGAGAGCCTTTTTCTCCCCATCCTCACCAACATCTGTTGTTACCTGAGTTGTTAATGTTAGCCACTTACAGGTGTGAGGTGTGGTTTTGATTTGTATTTCCCTGATGATGAGTGATGAACATTTTTTCATGTGTCGGTTGGCCATCTGGATGTCTTTGAAGAAGTGTCTATTCATGTCTTTTGCCCATTTCTTCACTGGATTATTTGTACCTTGGGTGTTGAATTTGATAAGTTCTTTATAGATTTGGATACTAACCCTTTATCTGATATGTTGTTTGCAAATACCTGACCATTCCGTCAGTTGCCTTTTAGTTTTGCCGATTGTTTCCTTTGTTACGCAGAAGGTTTTTATTTTGATGAGGTCCCAATCGTTCAGTTTTGCTTTTGTTTCCCTTGTCTCTGGAGACTTGTTGAGTAAAAAGTTGCTGCGGCCAGCATCAAAGAGGTTTTTGCCTGCTTTCTCCTCAAGGATTTTGATGGCTTCCTGTCTTACATTTAGGTCTTTTATCCATTTTGAGTTTATTTTTGTGTATGGTGTAAGAAAGTGGTCCAGGTTCATTTTTCTGCTTGTCGCTGTCCAGTTTTCCCAACACCACTTGCTGAAGAGACTGTCTTTATTCCATTGGATATTCTTTCTTGCTTTGTCAAAGATTAGTTGGCCATAGGTTTGTGGGTCCATTTCTGGGTTCTCTATTCTGTTCCCTAGATCTGAGTGTCTGTTTTTGTGCCATGATTTTTTTTTTTTAATAACTTTTTGTAAAGGGTTGGGGAGTGATAGGAAGAGAATTAGATGTTTCTGTTCTGTGCTTATAGAGCTTATTAAAGTGTCATTAAAGTATCATTAAAATACAATGACTTTGAGACTTTCTTCCAAGCAGATAAATTGAACCATTCCCTACAAAAGTTTGGTTGGAGTACTGACATATAAAATAGTTAAGGGGCGCCTGGGTGACTCAGTTGGTTAAACGTCCGACTTCGGCTCAGGTCATGATCTCACGGTTTGTGAGTTCGAGCCCTGCATCGGGCTCTGTGCTGACAGCTCAGAGCCTGGAGCCTGCTTCGGTTTCTGTGTGTCTCCCTCTCTCTGCCCCTCCTCCACTCACACTCTATCTCAAAAATAAATTAAAAAAACATTTTAAAAAAGTTAAAATTATGGGTTTTTGTTTTAAGTTTAAGAGAGAGAGGGAGAGTGCATGTGTGCATGAGTGGGGGGTTGTGCAGAGGGAGAGAGGGAGAGAGAGAATCCGAAGCAGGCTCCGTGCTGGTGAGCATGGAGCTCAGCATGGGGCTCGAACTCATGAACTGTGAGATCATGACCTGAGCCAAAATCCAGAGTTGGACTCTTAACTGACTCTGCCACCCAGGCACCCCCAACTCTCACTTTAATTATACCTGATTTTACTCACATTTTTTAAAAAATTTTTTTAATGTTTATTTTAGAGACAGCATGAATGGGGGAGGGGCAGAGAGGGAGACACAGAATCTGAAGCAGGCTCCAGGCTCTGAGCTGTCAGCACAGAGCCCTACATGGGGTTAAAACCCACGAACCGTGAGATCATGACCTGAGCCGAAGTCAGCACTTAACCAACTGAGCCACCCAGGCGCCCCTCAATTTTTGTCATAGAATCTGAAATATGAACTAGTTCAGTGATGTAATTAGATCTAGAATGTAATGAGGTTTAAAAATTATATTTGCAGATTTTTTTTGCCTAAAGCCTGTTACTACAGTTCAGGAGTATATATGCACATTGTTAAATCTGCATTTTCTAAAATATGAATTATTACATTATATTAGTTGGGATAAAAATAAAAAACTTGTACTCTATCTAGGCCATTACATAAAACTGGCTGCTCTTTGTGGGACAGGGACTCTGTGTTGTCCTGCTGTCTGAGTAGCGGGGCAATTGGCACGGTTCTCTTGTGCTTCTATTTTCTCTGTTTCTCTTCCTGAAGGTAGATCCTTCTAGTAGGAGGAGTTCAGCCTCAAGTTAAGGAGGTGAATGCAAACAGATCTTAGCTTGAAATCTCTTGTGACTCTCATTCCAATTCTGTTAACCTGTCCCATCCAGGTTTTTTATGGTTAAGTGAGTACCTAACTCAGTCCCAGCTCTGAGCATCATCCTCGACATGCTAGGCATTGCGAGTAGCAAGAAGCCTGAGAACAAAATCTGTTGCCAGCTTAAGAGTAAAGTTGTACCCTCAGCTATGAGGCTGGAAATGAGACAAGCCGGAAGTACGGGTAGGAGAAATCTGTGACTGTTAAAGGACGCTAGAGTCTAGGGACCCAGAGAGGAAAATAAACTCGAAGAGGAGGGGGCATATGCTTTATTTTATTGAATCCAAGATGCCGTCATTATAAATTGTACTGTTTTTTTAAATATGCCATTAAGAAAAAAATACTGACCATTGAACACTTTCCATGTGTAATTCACACTACTAAGGAGGCGAGTTTGCATAATCTAGGGATCCAGGAGAGAATGTTTTAGTAACTAGCCACAGAAGGTATCCTGGGTGGCTCATCAGTTGGTTGAGCGTCCGTCTGACTTCGGCTCAGGTCATGATCTCACAGTCAGTGAGTTTGAGTCCAGCATTGGGCTCTGTGCCGACACAGCTCAGAGCCTGGAGCCTGTTTCAGATTCTGTGTCTCCTTCTCTCTATGCCCCTCCCCTGTTCACGCTCTGTCTCTGTCTCAAGAATAAACAAACATTAAAAAAAAAAAAATAAAATAAAAAGATATCTTGAAAAGATGTTAGTACTTAAAGGAGTCAAGTAGGTGCCTGAAGCCTGCATATCAAGCTGTGAGAACATATCTGTACTTTCACTGTGGATCACTGACTCAGAGGCACATTTTCACATATTTAAAATGGGAGTATGTCTATAAATTGATGGCGTGGTAGAGTTTAGTTAGCAGTTCTCTTTCCTAGTGGTATATTTTATAATCAGTATTATCTTTTTTTAAATTTTTTATTTATTTTATTAATAATAAATACAGTATATTTAAATAATAAATATATTATAATAAATTTTATTTATTTGTTATTAAGAGACAGAGCGTGAACAGGGGAGGGGCAGAGAGAGAGAGACACACACAGAATCGGAAGCAAGCTCCAGGCTCTGAGCTGTCAGCACAGAGCCCAACGCAGGGCTCGAACTCACAAATGCAAGATCATGACCCGAGCCGAAGTCGGACGCTCAACTGACTGAGCCACCCAGGCGCCTCTATAATCAGTATTATCTTAAAGTGATGCTACAGATACGATAAAAGAACAAAGGGGGTTAGCATTATAGACAGTTCTGCAGGACTTGTTGTTTATAGGTACTTAAATTTTGAAGACTTGATTCTTTCCTCTAACAGAATGATCGATGAGATAATTTACTAATTATTCCTTGTCTGAATAATCTGCATTTTGGACATTGATTCAAGTTCATTTCAGCTGAATAAGTTTTAATAAGTAAGTTTGACAGCTGTTTAAATATTGGGAAAAGGGGTATTTGACATTTTTCTTAAATCATGAGAGCTTTGTTAAATTTAGTTAATTTGAGGCCCATCTTTGGATTCTGTTTTCTGGTTTGGCATGTGACTGTAACGATAAAGTGTATTTTTGAAATTATGGATGTCTTGAAGTTTATGGTAAATCAACCAGTATGTTCTATTTTCTTGCCTACTTAGGTACAAATTAAGCTTCCTAAGTAGAAGTTTTACTTTGATGGACCACTCTGCTTCTTGAGATAAAAGTGAAATAGGACAAGTTATTAGCATATTGGCAATTTTTTAAATGTTTCTTTCAGTGTCTTAGGTTTGTTACTTTGTTTTCCTGTATTACCTATGCCATCTAACAAAAGTAATTCATTTGGGCCACTGGATGCCCAAGAAAATTCTAAAAGGTCTGGATTTTTCCCTGTGATTTTGCAGAATAGTTATGTTACTGTGAGATCTTCTTTAAGCCAAAGCGGCAGTGTGGCTTACAGAGCAATTTTTGTTTAATGGTCTGTGTTAGAGCCTTATTGCATGATGGCTTCCAACTGTCGGTGATACCATTCTGAGAAGGGTTTACTGTTACATACTTCGTAGAGTGAGTTCTCCATTTCTAATTAAGGCACACATCTGGAGGTTCTCAAGAAAAATTAGTGCAGTTAGCCTTGAAAGCGTTATGTATGACTTCCTTGCTTCAGACTGTCTTTTGTATAACCAGGCACGGGCATGAAATCTGTTTGACTTTGCTTGCCTTCCTCTCCCACAGAGTATCTCCCATATTCATGTTGCACTTTGTGGAAGGCTTGCCACGAAATGACTTGCAGCGCTATTCATTCCATTTTGAAGGCTGTCTTTATCAGATAACTTCTGTAATTCAGTACCAAGCAAATAATCATTTTATAACATGGATTTTAGATGCTGACGGTAAGTGTTTAAACCTTTTTCTTTTATGATAATAGGCATAGAGGCTAAATTCTAGATTTTTTTTTTTTTAAAAGACAGACTTTGTCTTGACTCCTTTCCCTCTCACTTCTTGCCCTTGCCTTTAATTCTTCTGCCCCCTCCTCTCTGTCACTCTGGTTTAGAATCACTCCTGTCTTCTGCTGCTTTTGTATGGGTGTACATGTGCTTATGCGTATTTCTTTTCTAGGTGAAGAACGGGATCATATACTATTGTTAGTTTACAAGTTGCTTTTTTCCACTATGTTTGCTTTTATTCCATGAGTAATAGGTGGTCAGTACAGATAAGTGAATGGTGCCAGTTCTGATTTCTTAGATATGTAACATGTACTTCTTTTAAAAAGAGAGTGCAGCGTACTGAAAGGTTTTTAACTGAGAATAAAAAAATTTTGCTTAGTTTACAATTGTTAGTCATAAATAAAACATCTATTTCTAAGACTATTGGACATTACAGATCATGTAGCCTTCTCTCCCCATGAAATAGAGTATCTGAACTCTATAATTTGCTATAGCTATGGTCAAGGTAAAGCCTTTATGTATGTATGTATGTATGTATGTATTTTAACGTTTATTTATTTTAGAGAGAGAGAGAGAGAGTCAGAGAGTGAGCAGGAGAGGGGTAGAGAGAGAGGGAGACCGAGAATCTGAAGCAGGCGCCAGGCTCCGCAGGGCTCGAACTCATGAGCTGAGCCGCAAGATCATGACCGGAGCTGAAGTCAGACGCTTAACCTACTGAGCCACCCAGGGGCCCCGTAAAGCCTTTATTTAAATAGTTAAACTTTTCAAAAGAAGATTAAATAGTACAGCCCATGAACTTTGCTAGGTTTTTCCTAACATTTATCTAATATGGTTTAATAATGAGTGTTTCTCTCACAGTGTTCACTTTGTCTTAAACAAGATAACGCAGCCACTTAAAGTGTTGTATCAGGCTGTTGGTAAGGGGTCTTTTTGATATTTTCTGTTTTTCCATTTTCTATTATTTGGACACCTCATAGCTGATATTTTCCTCTTTGGGTAGTTTGGGTGGGTGGCACAATAATGTGTTATAAAAGCACTTTGCAAGCCAAAACTCACATTATAAATAAGATTACCTTAAAATTTTACTCTGCTTCAGCATTTGGAGGGAAGTGGTTCTCAATAACATAAACAAACTGGAAAAATATTAATTTTTTACTGCATTCCAGGGAATCTGAAATCCTCTTCAGTAGGTTACATGGTTATATGGTTTCCAACATATAAAAATCAAATGGTTACCTTATAAAAAAGGTCATGGCTCCTCCCTCGAGCATTGAATCAGTCCCTGGGGATTAGGTCCAAATGTTAACCAAGTAATTCTAATGTGCATGTATGGTAGAGAACCACTGACATAAACAGACAACAGAGTCTCAGAAGTTTTAATGGGTATAGAAATAGAGGTTCAGGTGGTTTATAAGGATATATCCACATAAACTTAGTGAATAGTTTTGTTGGGTTTTTTTGTGTGTGTCTACAGGGTCTTAACCTCTTCCCTTGTCCTACCTACATGATTTCATTTTTGCTTGACAAATGAGAGAATAGAAGCTCAGAAATAAAACAACTAAACACATGAAAGCTCTAAAGTTTTTGTTTTTTTAACCAGAAAAAAAAAAAAATTAAGAATTCAAACAAATGTTGGTACTTGAGGTAACAGACTTCATGAAAATTCACAGATATGGAAAAAAATCCGCCCCCCCGTTTTTTTTTTTTAATGTTTATTTATTTTTGAGAGAGAGAGAGAGAGAGGGACAGAGCACGAGCAGGGGAGTGGCAGAAAGAGAGGAAGACACAGAATCCGAAACAGGCTCCAGGCTCTGGGCTGTCAGCACAGAGCCCAATGCAGGGCTCAGACCCACACACCACGAGATCATGACCTGAGCCAAAGTCAGAAGCTTAACTGACTGAGCCACCCAGGCGCCTCAGAAAAAATCCATTTTCTGATGTTGTTGGATAAATTGGGCGATATATACTGTATTCCAAGTCACAAAAGTTAAATATTTAGACTTCTGTCTTGATTTTTGTGGGTAATTTAGGGAAGAGTAAACACTATCTCAGTTTTTAAAATTTCTGGATGTTAGTCCGTAACTTTAATTGTCCAAATAAAGACTTTAACCTTTGGCAGAAGGAAATGGTGACAACGATAAGGCCATGTTCTCAAGTGTTCTTCTCCTTTGATGGATATTCAGGGATCCAGCAGTTAAAATGGCCAGAAGAAAATTAACCTAGCTGGTGCGTTTTGAATGTCTAACCTCATTTATTTAACTTCTCATCCCCCAGGAACTTGGCTGGAATGTGATGACCTAAAAGGCCTATGTTCTGAAAGGCGTGAGAAATTTGAAGTTCTTGCTTCAGAGATCCATATTGTTATTTGGGAAAGAAGAACATCTGAGATGACAGATAAAACATCTGCCTGCCTTCCACTTAAAAAGACTAGTGATGAGCATGCTTTTGGTGATGAGGAACAAGCCTCTCCAGCGTGGTGTTCTGTGGGTGATGCTGCCTCCGCCGAGCTGTCCTCAGGAACTCTCCCCACCAGTGTGTCATTTGCTCCTAATACTCTTTCGCAGGGTCAGGCTGTAGCTCACGGACATCATTTACTTTCCGGTCCAGAAGGTTTGGGGGACGACAATATTTTATCTTTGACACTTGAAGAAATACAGGTTAACTCTGAAAGTGTCCCGTTTGAAAATAAACCTGTGGCAGAGAATGCAGGAGTTGGCAAAACAAAGGCTTTGCCATCACGAGAGTCACTACTGGCTTCTTTAGTATCCGCTCCATGTGTTGGAAACCTGACTCAAGACCAATTCATGGATTTAAAGTTTCCGTCTCAAACTGTAAATGCAAGCGTGCGATTTGCACCGCCGAATGCCGGAGACACGGGGATTGCTGCACCTGTGAATGATATCCCTGCTACTGATCCTGTACACGGTGGGCAGCCGGAAGTTGAGGGCACAGTGGCCCACGAGAAGGACACTCCATTGACACGGTTTCCTTCACCAAAGACTGAGAAACTAAAACCCGAACAACAGGTTACATCTCAGGTATCTAATTCGAAGAAAAACGAAACGGCAGCATTTTCTAAACCTGTAACAGCAAAGCCACTGCAGAATCCATCTCTGAAAGACACTCCGAAGAAACCATTTGTAGGAAGTTGGGTTAAAGGCTTATTAAGCAAAGGTGCTTCTTTTATGCCACCTTGTGTTTCGGCTCGTAATAGGAACACTGTAACTGATTTGCAGCCTTCGGTTAAGGGGGCAAGTAATTTTGGTGGCTTTAAAACTAAAGGTGTGAACCAAAAGGCTACCCGGGCATCCAGGAAAGCTAATAGGTGTGCAAGGAAGCCTCCTCCGGTTCGCACCCCGCCGCCAAGTCAGCCACTGCCTGGTGGCACGACTTCTCATGTTCATGCTAATGTTACTGCTGATTCAGATGTTCTGAAGAAATGTGAAAACGCCCCCTACGGAGCTCACCGCAGTCACAGTTCCTGTGTCAAAGAACACGGTGTTTCTTCTGCAAACCATGGCGACTCAGTTGAGGGTCAGATTCATAAACTTCGTCTCAAACTTCTTAAAAAACTTAAGGCAAAGAAGAAGAAATTAGCTGCTCTTATGTCTTCCCCCCAAAACGGAGCGCTTCCAAGTGAAAATTTAGAACATGTGTCCCATTGTGGGTCTCCAAACGACTGTGACTCGATAGAAGACTTGTTAAAAGAGCTACAGTATCAGATCGATACCGCTGAGAATAAATCTGGATGCACCGCGGTTCCATACAGTGGTCAAAGTCATGAAGAAATTTTGGCAGAACTGTTGTCTCCTACAGCTGTTGTCTCAACAGAGCACTCGGCAAACGGGGAGGCTGATTTCAGGTATTTAGAAATGGGACATGACCACGTCGCAGCACCAGTGCCTACTGAGTTAGACGACATTCCCCAAAATACACACCTGAGACAGGACCATAATTACTGTAGCCCCACCAAGAAGAATCCGTGTGAAGTTCAGCCAGACTCACTGACAAATAATGCCTGCGTTAGGACATTGAACTTGGAAAGTTCCATGAAGACTGATATTTTTGATGAGTTTTTTTCCACTTCGACATTAAATTCCTTAGCAAATGACACATTAGACTTACCTCATTTTGATGAATATCTGTTTGAGAGTTGTTGATTGCATGCTATCTTTTTTTAGTTTCATATTTATTATGGCTCTTGGAAAACTTAATATGTTATTAAGTAGTATTTATACACTGGCCTTGTCGTGAACAAAATGCAAGCTACGCGAGGTTTTACCTTTGGTCCTACCCACAAAGCATGTAATCTGTTTCACAAATTAAAATGATCAGGAATTGGTTTTCCTTGTTTGCTTCATTTTGTATTGTAGGAGAGTGAGTTTTTCAAAATGTTAAAAATGATCCAGAGGGGTGTCTAGTTTCTGGCAGTTTTTACATTCGGGTACATTAAATTTCTACATTTTAATTTTCGGTTACAGTGGTTCAGGAGAAACACTGGTTTGTACAAACTTAAGTCATTGTACATGGGATAAGAATGTGTGACTGGTAATCGTTCTGTGGTCATAGATCCTACGCCTGTTTCTTATACCAGGCAAGTGCTGCGGAATGTAAACCTTCCCCAAAGAACTTTTCCTTCTCTCCTTAGTAAGGACGGCAGGAACCTTGTTACTAGAACTTGAAGTAACGTTACATGATCAATAAATGATCTCTAACAGGAAAATAATCTATTTTTGTATTATATGCAAAGAGTCCACACGACCATAAATCTCCTGTTTTTCCCAACACATTTATTTCCGCAAGCAAATTTGGACGCCATCCAACAGTTGTCTTAGGGAGAAAATAATAACCAAGTGCTTATAAAGCTTGCTGTATGTTACGTTCTGTTTTGTATGAAACACTAATTCATTGAAATCCCAACATTTCTGGGGCACCTGAGTGGCTCAGTTGGGTGAACGTCAGATCTTGATCTTGGCTCAGGATGTGATCTCACAGTTTGTGAGTTCAGGCCCCACGATGGGCTCTATGCTGGTGGCATGGAGCCTGCTTGGGATTCTGTCACCTCTCTGCCCCCTCCCCTCGTTTGTGCACACCGTCTCTCAAAATAAATAAACTTTAAAATCAAAACAAAAACCAACATTTCTGTGAGCAGGCTCCTTTTATCACATCTGACCTAAAAAAACAGCACAGAGCTTAGTAAGTCGTAGCCGGGTTTGAGTAGCGTGGTTCCTGCAGCTGTTAGAAGCATGTGTTCCCCCTCAGGAGCCACTTAAAATTTGGTTGCTTAAACAGCACCGCTGCAATAGTGATTTGAGTTACTAGGGGTAGTTCCTAAGGTTTTAAGGGTGGCAGTCTTGGGATAGAGTACTCAGGGACTCGGCACTTCGTGATTGATTTGTCCAATTTGCTTTCCGTCCCCTCCCCCGCCCCCATTTTCTTTTTTTTATCACAAAAGTACCGCGTGTTTATTGTCAGGAGAAGCTTGGAACATCCAGAAAAATAGGAAGATTTTGAATCTTCGATCTTTACACTTAGTGGTAATAACTACTACGAACATTTTCATATTTGTATACAAATAGACTTTAAGAAAGAAATTCTACTCGACGTGTTTGTACAATCTGTTTTAACGTTTCATGAGCATTTTGTCCATCTTAACAGCTTTGGCAGCTTTGGGATAGCTCCATAATATTAGGTTGTATGGATTATCGTTGTTTTACCAATCTTGAGATTTCAAGGTGATTTGTACTGTTTTGTTATTATTCATTGTGCCACAACAATTCTTGTTAAGTTTTTGCACAGATTTTTTTTCTTTCTTATTTTTGTCTTATTTTCTGGGAGTGGAATTGCTGGGTCAGAGGATATGCATTTTTAAAGTCTCTTAATGATGGCATGATTGGCTTTCCTGAATCCTCACCAACACCAAGTAGTAGCATTGAGGGAGCAAAAAAACCTTGGCTGTTTTTTTGTTGTTGTTGTTTTAACATTTTCATGATTACTAGTGTGGTTGAGTATAACTTTATATGACGTTATATACTTCTATAACGATTGGCCAGTTGACTTTCTCCAAGAACTTGCTTAATCATTTGAATATTTCTAGATTTCTGGTAAGTACCAAACAGTGTTGTAAACCTCAGAGATAAAGCAGTAAAAAAAGAAATTCTTGCCCTTTAGAAGGAGCTTGCCTTCTAAACAAGGAAATAAATATATCATGTTAAGTGGTAACAGTTACAGTTGATGGTCACTTGTGGTTCTCTTCTAGAAAGTTTCCACAAGCATTCCATGAATATGAAATACTGAACCACTGCTCCTAGGGGACTTGCAGGGTTAGGTTCCTGTGAGCCTCTGGTTGCAGCATTATTGTCCACTGATCAACAAATAACCTTGTTTTTTCTGTGCTTCTGTTTAAAAACACCTCAGGTAACATATATCGTTGGTTCATTCCCATTGAGTACGAGGCCAACAGCACTTTAAGTCACGCCTGAAGGAAGCTTATCTAACACATAAGGCACATCGCACCGTTCTTGTGCTTAGGAACATCAGACAGCAGTTTCCCACTACACTTGAGGTACATTTTAAACA
Organism: Panthera leo; assembly: GCF_018350215.1. NCBI lineage: Eukaryota > Metazoa > Chordata > Mammalia > Carnivora > Felidae > Panthera > Panthera leo. The sequence continues at coordinate 9,759,012 of NC_056679.1, forward strand.
GTGAAATCACCAAAAACACACGAAAGATGTGGCACTAGATATATTGTAAAAAGGACACTTACAGCACGAGAGCTGAATCAAGGCAGTGTTGACCTGTTAGACCTCACCTGGGGTCATATGTGTTGGGCGGCTCTGTGGGTGTCCATAATAACCACATTGTAAGTGTTGATTTTTAAGGTTATAAATCTAAGCATGTAGGCAAAATCACAAACAATCTGCATGATGAGGATTTAGTCAAATAGCACTGAATGCTGTGGAGGAAAACAGCAGGTGAGAGCATGGGAGGACTCAGACTGAGTGGATTTGGAACGTTTTCTTGGAGATGGGTGTCATTTGGCAGGGACTTCAGTGAAGTTAGGGAGTGGGGCCATGTGACTGTGTAGAGGAAGGGCATTCCAGGAAGAACAAAAGTCCAGAGGAGTGAGGGTGCTTGGCATGACTGAGGACTAGGAAAAGTCCATTGTGGTTGAGCAGAGACAAAGGGAAAGAGAATTAAAACACAAGATGAAGGAGGTTGGCAGAAGCCAGTTTTTGAATGGTTTTGTGGGCCATAGCGAAGACCTTGTTAACACTTGAGAATAATGGAGGCCACTAGAAGGTTTCAGGCAAGGGCAGGATATCTAGTCTTAGATTCAAAAGGATCCCTTACGCGTGGAGAATGACTATAGCCGGTCAGAGTAGAAGCCATAGTCTGTTACAGCCTCCCCAGAGTTTAGGGTGATCCCTGTGGAGGTGTTAAAAAGTAGCTGGATTACTGTTGCATTTCAGAAGAAGAGCCAACGGGATGTGTTAATGGGTTGGATGTGGGGCAGAGAGAGGAGTCAAAGAGGAGTCTCAGGTTTTGTTGCCTGAGCAGATGGGTCCTACTATTTACTGAGATGGGACAGGCTTGGGAAGGAAAGAATTTAAAGCAAAGCACTCACTCATTCAATTTTGAATATATGTGAGGTTCCCATTAGGCTGCCAAGTGGAGATAATCTAATAGGAAGAGGCGGACAGTAGAGATTCCTACTTAGGAATTATGAATACGTGATCGTATTTAATGTCCAGTAAAGGATGGAGTCATTTAGGGAGTTGAAATAACTCCGGGGAACAGGAAGAGCCACGGAAGGGACGTGAGTGTGGTGTCCTGAAAAGGGAAGAAAGCTTTTTTTTTTTTTTGAGACGGAGCGATGCTGATGTGTCAGATGCTGCTGAGAAGTAGTGTAAGGTGAGGACCGAGAATGACCATTGGCTTTTGTAACTGGAAAGTCTTTGGTAACTTGGTGAGGACAGTTCAGTGGAGTTGGGACAAGTGTGAGTGGGCTCGAGAGAGAAGGGATTGAGAGAAAGTGCAGATAGAGACCTACCCTTTTGAAACATTCACCTGGTGCCCGGTGAGGGAGGGAGGGGTCAAGATTTTTGTTAATGTCTTTAAGACGGGAGATGTCATAGGATGTGTGTGTGTGTGTGGACCTGAATGGATGTTGTAGATGAGAGGAGTGATAGCTGCCACAGTAAATTTCTCCAGGGCTGGGGACCCAGTGTATAAGAGGAGGTGTGGCCTTACGAGCTAGAAGGAGTTTATCCATTTTATTTTTTTTAATGTTTATTTTTGAGAGAGAGAGAGGATCTGAAGCGAGCTCCCCACTGACAGCAGAGATCCCGATGTGGGGCTTGAACCCGCGAACTGTGAGATCATGACCTGAACTCAAGTTGAACGCTTACCTGAGCCACCCCAGAGCCCCCAGGTTTATCCACGTTAATACTAGAGAAGACAAATATATGGGTACAGATATTAGGAGATGTGATGATTGGGCAGTGAGGAAGGTCACATTTTTATTTTCTCAGGGATACAGTAATATTACCAGCTGAGTATGAGTGTTGGGGGAGTTGAACATTGAGTGAGAGAAGTTAGAATTTTTAGTCTGAGAGCTAACTGAACAGGGGCATGGCAATAGGCTCACTAGGCCGTACAGAGAACCCACCAGACGTTTATGGCCGTAAGTTTTAACCAAAATGAGCCAAGATGGTTGTTTTTCTCTAATCACATTTGCTGCTCAGGACAGAAAGAGTAGATGGGAAGTTGGATCCAGCCAAGGTTAGAGGTATTGCCAGGTAAATGGGACAGAGGAGAAAAGGAATTAAGGCTTTATGCAAGGAAAATGATTTTAAGGATGTGATAAGGAGGGCTAGAGGGACATAGGACAGGTGGTGATCATTTAAAAAGTGGTGGCAGATCTCAGTGGATTGGAGGTGGGTGCGAAGAATGCCAGAGCGGGACTAGTTGGAGTAAGAAAGCAGCGTGCTTGAAACTGAGCCTTTGGGAACAGTGCAGTTATTGGCGATGACAAGGTCTGAAGTGTGACAAGGGAAGTGCATGGCCAAGGTTCCATGAAAAGTGAGGAGATGAAGGAATCAAGAGGCCAGGGTGGTGTTTGGATAGACTTTGTGGAAGGCAGAGTCATTTAAATGGCGGCAGGAGTCCCGGTGGAAAGAAATATACAGTAAGCCAGGAGCTAAAATCCTCAAGGAAAGGCGGAATACCACGAAAATGGCTGATGGCCGCAAAGGAACAGCGTGGGTGGTTCAGTCTCATGGTCTGTGCTTCAAAGGCACGGGAGGGTTATAATGAAGAGGGGAACAGTGGTTGAAAAAGCCACTAGGAGAAATTTGATAGAAATTTTACATTATTTTATATTCTTTTCCTTTCGGTATTATGTTTTAGCCAGGTCATTTCCACACCCCAAATATACAAATATTTACATATATCTTCTGGTAAAGCTAGGTTTCTTTTCTTTCTTTTTTCTTTCTTTTTTTTTCAGTCATGAATCTTTAATTCTTTTGGAGTGTATTTTGATGTGCTGCACTGAGGTTTTTCTCCCCTGATAGTAAATTTGTTTGAACACCATTTGCTGAATCAACTTACTGTTCTTTAACCATTCAGGATACACCATTCACCTATCTTTCATATTAAATGTAACAAATGTTCAATTCCTGTAGTAAGTTGAGGGGGAAAATTTGGTGCTCAGTGGTAGAATGCCAATTAAACAGTGTAAATCTCAATTTTCCAGGAGAAAATATGCTGGGAGGAAAGTCTATTAAATTTTAACTGTTTTTTTCTTCCAGTTAACATTATTATAATAATGTACTCTGCAAGTCAGAAACACTGTACGAAAAGTGGAAGATTTATTAGAGTTTTGATCTGTTTTTGTTCGCTTCTGGTTGTATTGAGATATAACTGACCTACATCTCTGCATAAGCTTAAGGTATACAGCATAATGCTTTGGCTCATAATCACAAAAATGATTACTGCAATCAAATTTAGGTAACTTTAGAGTTTTGCTAGGTACCACAAATACAAACAACACAAAATGGACTGCTTCTCCAAACGCAGAGCCTGGGGGCAAAAAAACATTGATCAATATGTGTTATGGCAGAGGATGACGAGGAAGGGTGGGATCCATCTGGGAGGTTAGAGAAAGCATCCCAAAGAAGTCACATTTAAACTAATGACTTCATTCCGAGCAGTTTCCAGAGGCAACCCCTCCTGTGGGTGCCTGTAAAGAGTCCCCCATAGTTGGTTGGCTCTGAACAGGCCTGCTCAGCGAGCTTATCTGTGACTTTCTGACTCTCTTTCACTTTTGAGCACCAGGACCTTCACACCCCTTCTCCCCAACCAGTGTTCCCTCAGGAAGCCACAGAAGAGGCAAAGGAGGCAGAACGGCATACCAGGTTGTTTCTAATCCGGGCAGATCCATGAAAAGGGGCTTATCAACTTCTGCAACATAGCAAACGGGCTAAAGTGACAACAAATCTAGTACTGGAGAAGTGTAAAATACAGTCGTCAGGAGTTAAAATGTAACCACAGAAGCAAGAGGTCATCGAGAGAAAAGGAACTTGTGAAAGACCTCACATCTCAAGATGGAAATTCATTTTGTTTGGTTATTGCAGGTACTTAATAGCTTGGTAAAGCACCCTTCTTGCCAGCCTTCTCTTGTTAGTATACCTTCCCACCAGGCTTGGAGGCGGAGATCGTGGAATATGCTGAGGTTCAAGTGTCTACAACACCAGATATTTACTGCTCCCCCAGCCCTAAGGCAGTGTAAACCAGGCCAATTCAGCAGGATGGCAAAATGTTTGCAGCAGTAAACTGATGTCCCCACTGGCCACGAAAGTTGTGGTCCCAGTAAAGAACCTCCTTGCGTGATGATTAATGGAGAAATTCTGTGTTTCAAACTTCAGTTCTATGTTGAGTCACATCCAATGTAGAGTTTCGCCTATGTAGTTTACACTCTAGTGAATTTCAATTATCAGACTAGCCTAAACTCTAGTATTAAAGTGAATATGTTGTTCAGTTAGGTATAAATAAACACCACTGTGCTCACACACACATATGATAATCTATAATAACCGACTTCCCAGTTTAGTACTAAGATAGTCGAGGGTCTCCTTAAAGTGTGTATTTGATTTACTTTGTCACTTTATCTTGGGGAATAACTAGTTTGAGTCCTCTTTGGCAGACGGTAATTTCTGTTCTGTTTTTACTAAAAAGAAAAAAAAAAAGCAATGAAGAATGGCTCAATTCCTCCAAGGGGGTAATAAAATATGACAGTTTGCTGGATGTCATTAAAGTAACTTGCAAGGAAAGAAATACAAATTGGTATCTGCTGCTGCTGTAAATCCCTATAGAAGCAACCCTTAAAAGATCAATATAGTAAAGCCCTTCACATCAAGTCATTGCAGATTATAAAAATAAGGTATTAAGTGTTAAAACCCCAAAGCAGCCTTTTTTTGGGGTCTGAAGTCATTTATTACTAATTTTGCGTATCTACTTAATCGCTCAGCAAAAAAAAAAAAAAAAGAAACAAAAAGAAAAACTGGTTTCTTAGTGGCTTGTCAATGGTATTAGACTATTCTAGTTCTTTGTATTACCTTAAAAGCTTCAGTTTAGTCATTTTTCCATCCCTAAACACTTTGGATTTGACATACTTTATAACCTTTATCACTAATTAGAATACAAATACAATAAATACAGGGGCGCCTGGGTGGCTCAATCAGTTAAGTGTCAGACTTTGGCTCGGGTCATGATCTCATGGTTCACGGATTCGAGCCCCGAATCAAGCTCCGTGCTGGCTCCCTCTCTCTCTCTGTCTCGCCCTCTCTCTGTGCCCCTCCCCAGCTCACACATGTGCGCATGCTCTCTCTTTCTCTCTCAAAATAAATAAAAACTTTTAAAAAAATGAAGACTGATTCTGGGACTGGGTTTTTTTTTCTTTTCTTTTTGGGGCTAGGTTTTAGATGAACTCCATGGTGGAGAACCAGCCACAAGTACGGTAAACTGAAAGTATGGGCAATGTATAATTTCTCTAATTTCAAGATTTCTTTAAGACCCCTCCAACATCAAGCAACACTATCACCATTTCCTGGGTCACCCAGGCTGTAGATGTAGGCACCACCCTCCACATTTCCCTCTTGTTTCAGTCTCTAAATCTTATCCAGTCTTCCCTTGAATTACATCCTTCATTTCTAAAGTCACCTCATTGCCTCTCCTTTGAAATATAATTGCCTCTTAACTGTTCTCTGATCTCTTATTTTCCCTATTCTGTTGCCAGACCAACCATCGAGACTAAATTTCATTATATCCTGAAACAGAAACCTTTAACAGTTACTCCCTTACTTTATAGGGTAAAGTCTAGCCTCATCCTTTGGTCTTCAGGGCCCTTCCGCAAGCTAAGAACATTTTCAGTGCGCTCTATTTAAGTACATTTGTTCCATATTCTGGTTACGCTCCTCTCCTACCCACCCCCATCTTGTCTCCAAATTTTGCCAGCTTTAAATAGCTCTCCCCTGCCTTCTGGCCTGTCCAGATCTTTCAGGGTTGTTTCAAATCCTCCACGGAGACACAATCCAGCCTATCTATGTTGACTTCCTCCTTTACTGCCTGGGAACATTTTTCTGTGGCCCTCACGCTGACACTTCATCATATGCATTTTTATCTGAGTATCTATCTCTGTTAATCACATACTCTGAGAAGGCAGGGAACGCATCTGTCCTGAGCATGTGCATGTGACAGGCCTGTGCTAGGTGAGCAAACAATGTGAATAAAGACGTAGTCACTACACTCCAGGGGTTCGTACTCTAGCGTAGGTGACAAGTAACTCCCTGTTTTCAGGGTAGCGTGATGAATGAATGGAGGAGGGGCATCAGGGGAGGCCTCCCTGAGAAGGTAACTCCTCTGCGGATGTTACCCAGGTGTGTACAGAGGGGGCGGGGCCTGGCACATCAGGGTAACGGGAAAGACATCTGGGGGGTGGGGGGGGGGGGGGGTACAAAGCAGCACGCGCCATTGAAGGAACTCCTGGTAAATGCATATAACCACTAGAAGTTTTCATGCAGGAACATGGTAGGAGACAAGGCCACAGATCATGAAAGCCTCTGTGTGTTAAGCTCAAGAATTTGAACTGCATCTTGAAGGAAGCAGTTTGGAATCTAAAATGATCACTAAGAACAGAAGTTGGTCTCTTCCCTCAAGGAGCTTATAACCTAGTATAAATACAATCAGCTTAAAGCGGAAGGATATGCTTTCTAAGGCCCCATGACTTAAGTATTAGCAAATATTATGCCTCCTCCATCTTGAAGTGTTAGACTAGATTTGGACAGTACACGAATGATCTTATGACCTAACTGCCTTCCCTTTTCTTGTTTCTACTATAATCTATCCATAAGCATGAGTGGAAAGCTTGGAATGTGGGGGGTGGGGGTGGGGGGCCGGCTACTGCTGAATCTGCCTGAAATCCTTCAAGTGCAACACTGTGTCTCCTTTTTTAGGGCTTCTCGCTAGACAACAGAGGGTATTTTATTATCAACAATTATTTGATAAATAATTATCAGCCAGCATTTGCCAAGGCATTTCCTAAGAGACCGCCGAGTGACGCAGCTAACTTATTCCTTCTTCCGAGTCTCTCGGTTCTATCCAGGAAAAGTACATCCCGGAGACAAAGCACCCACCACATGACCTCAATCTTGGCAGGAACGAATTATAGCATCACGTTATCATATTATCGTGTGCTTCTCTATCTTTATAGAAAGTCTTATGTGAACCATCTGCTTGTAAAAGATCTGTGTCTTCTGTGAGACCGGAGTTGAAAACACGTCATTGGAAACCTTTTAGCAAGAACTCATACAAACAATTTCTGCCTGAGTTTAATTTCAGGGAAAATTGTGTCAGCGACCTAACGCCAACATTAACACCTTTGCGTAGGTTCAAGTCCATTGTCCAAAACAGAGCTCCGTTTAGCACAGTTACGTGGGGTGATTATGCCCCCACATACTTGTAGGTGACTCCCCTTGCATATGTTCATCGAACAGCTCCTCGGATTCTTCTGGCAGTAGATAAGGCAGTACTGAGTAAGTACATTTACTTTTTGGTGGTATCCGATTTTCTGGGAGAAATTCACTTGTCAAGGGGCAATTATTTCCCCCTCGTTACAGTTACTGCTGTTGAAGCACAATCTTGGGCCGGTCTCCCGAAGAATGTGTGTAGGTTTCCCGTGGATAAATGACCACGGGACCTGAATGAGCAAGGCACAAGCTGCCAGTCCAGACGCAGAGTCCCTCTTAGATCGATCGCCCCCGCCGTGCAACAAATACTGAGAGGACAAGGTCTTCCTCTCTCCTGGAAGCGTGGTGGCGTCGTACTCCCCGTTCGACTAAAAATCTCAGGCTTGCCATTTTAAAATGGATCCGTATCGAGGTCATCTCAGGAAAATGAGCGCTGCCCGTCCCTGGGTGGGCTCGAACCACCAACCTTTCGGTTAACAGCCGAACGCGCTAACCGATTGCGCCACAGAGACCCAGCTACCAGGCTCGCCGCGCGGTGTGTACAGATTTCCGCGGCCGCGGAGGCTCTCGCCGCCCAGGGCGTCGCCGCGCGAGCCGGACGGAGGAGCGCGCGGAGGAGCGCGCGGAGGAGGCGGCGGGAGGGGCCGCGGCTGCGGTCGGCCGGGCGCGGGCGCGGGCGCGGGCGCGGGCGCGGGCGCGGGCGCGGGCGCGGGCGCGGGCGCGGGCGCGGGCGCGAAGAGGCCGAGCCCGCGGCCGCGCGGGGAAGGGAAGGGGGGGGCCCGTGGGGCTCCTGTGGGGACGAGGCGCGCCCCCGCGGGCGGCGCCGGCCCCGGCCCGAGCTCGTGAGCGCGCCCGCCCTGGGGCGCGAGCCCGGGGGACGCGGAGGGGCGCGCCCTGCGTGTCTGCGCGGGCCGCGTGCGGGGCGCCGCCGGGTGCCCGCGGCCCCCAGCAGACGCCGCCCTGGGTCCCGCGGGGAGAACTGGGCAAAGGGGTCCCGGAAGAGCCTGTGAGAGAAGAAGCAAGTGCGGTGTGGGCTCGGAGCACGGGGGCCGCGTGTGTCAGGCCCCAGACTTTAGGGCTGGCTTTCCCAAGCGTCGCGTGTGTCCCCTCGCCCCGAGGCTTCCCACCCCCCCCTTCGGCACCACCCGTCACCGTTACCTTTTAATTCCGCAGACACCGTGCGTCTGCGCCCGGGCCGAACGTCGATCTGTGCTTGGGCTAAATGTGTTTCCCTTCCTGAGACCCAGCCGGTGCCCGCTTGGAGGGCATGTGGCCTCCGTTGATCGGGCAGAGTTTAGGGGACATCAGAAGGGGGCTTCGTGGAGGGTGTGGCGATTAAGATAAGCTGCAGACATCCTTCTGGGTGGCCAGTCCCTAGAGCTCGGTGGGGCCGCCTCCCCGCTCCTGGCCCTACAGCCTGGGGAGTTCCCTCCAGCTCTCCAGGGCGTAAAGCCGGTCCTTGAGTGTTCCTGTTTCCTTCCGATTTGCCCCGACACCCACTCCTCCCCCAAGTTCTTTTTCTCATTCACCCCCCCCTCCCCCGTTTAGAAGCGCACGGTTTTGTGCCATTAAGTACATTTGTATCGCTGTGCAACGGCCACCACTATCCGCTTCCAGAGCTTTGTCCTGGCCTCAACTGAGGCTCTCAACCCCTCAAGCGCGAGCGCCTCATTCCCCTCTTCCTCCGTGACCCTGCCAATCACCCTTGTCCTTTCTGTCCCTATGACTTTGACTATAGGCAGCTCATGGGAGTGGAATCGGACGGCATTTGCCCTTTTGCGACGACGGCTTATTTCACTTAGCGCAGTGGCTTCAGAATTCAGCCATATCGTTGCCTGGGGCAGCATTTCCTTCCTTTCTCACGCTGAATCATGTTCCGTTGTATGAATAGGCCACATCTTTACCCATTCATCCGTCTGGGGACACTTGGGTGGCTTCCGTCTTTCGGTTTTTGTGACTGATGCTGCAGTGATAGTGATCATGGGTGTGCGAGCATCTCTTTGAGGCCTTGCCCTCAGTTCTTTTGGGGGTATCCCCAGCTGTATAATTGGTGAATTGTATGGTAATCCCCTTTTAAAAATTTTTGAGGCTCCATCACACCATTTTCCACACCTGCTGTGTGCCATCCACCCCGGGTTTCTCTTTCTCCCTATCCTCACCAACCTCCCTGCCCACCAATCCCCCCCCCCCTCCACTTTTTTTAAGTAGTCATCCCAATGGGTGCGAAGTGTTATCTCATTGTGGTTTTGGCGTGCATTTCCCTAACGATTAGTGATGCGGAACATCTTTTCTGAACCGATCTTTCTCTGCTTGTTTCCTCCTAGCAAGCCAGCTCTGCTTTATTGAGGAGTAAGCTGAGAGTGACAGAGGGCAGCGTCTGATAAGCGGGCAGCTTTTGACAAAGAGTGGAGACAGCGGACAAAGTGGAGGCGGCAGGGAAGCCTGAGCCGTGCAAGGAGAGGGGGTGAGGGAGGAGTCTTCTGAGGAGGGCCATCTAGAGATTTTGTCCTCACGAGGTTCTTGTTCATCTGCGTTGGGCGACTTTGGGGGTCCGTTGTGTTTGTCCTGGCTCTGTAGGGATGTTTATGTATGTGTTGCTTGCGAGGGGCCAAGGGTGAAGGAGGGATTGGTGACCTCCACCTTGTACGTATTGGAACGGCTGGTTTTGGAACTGCCTTTGCAAAAGTGAATTTAAGATTATGCAAATGTAACAGAACCTTCTATCTGCATTTTTGGTTTCTTAAGAACTGTGGGAATTCTTGTCTATGTGTTGAAATAATGGTCTCTTTTTTGCATGATCCCTCTTAAAAGCACAGGGAGATCTTTCAGAGGTATGAGAAATAGAACTTTCTATAACTCCATTCAACTTTTATTTTGATCCTTGTTCTGCTGCTGCCCAAAGCACAATCTCAGTTAACTCAGGATTCTCTCTGTCTGCTTCTCTGGAGTTGTTTCCAAGGGCTGACACTTGGTTTTTAAAAACTTTTTTAAAAATGTTTATTTATTCATTTGGAGAGACAGAGAGAAAGAGAGAGCAGGGGAGGGGTAGAGAGAGAAAAGAGAGAGAATACCACGCAGGCCTGATGCGGGGCTCGAACTCATGAACCGTGAGATCATGACCTGAGCCCAAATCTAGAGTTGGACGCTCAACTGACTGCACCACCCGGGCACCCCTCCAAGAGTTGACACTTTGGAGGGGTGGTCGTTCATCTGGTGCTTGAGTCACACGTGCACACAGATTGCTGAGAAGGCCATTTTGCTCCTGTTGTGGGTCCCCTAACTCTCCTGTGCATCCATCGAGGGATGGGAATCTCTTGTAAGATTGGTGCTGGTGCATCAACCATTCCATAAAGTCCTTCCTGGCACAATCCCCTCTGCTTATGGAGCCTCGTTATGGCCTCCCCAAATTCGCATGTTAAAGTCTAATCTCCAGTGTGCTGGGTTTTGGAGGTGAGGCCTCCGGGAGGTACTTGGGTGAGCCCTCATGAATAGGATTAGTGCCCTTTTAAGAAGAGGCCAGAGAGCCAGCTCAACCTTTTCCCACCGTGTGAGGCCGCGGCAAGCGGTCAGCAGTCTGCAACCCGGAAGAAGGCTCTCCCCAGAACCTGACCAGGCTAGCATCCCGATCTGAGACCTCCAGCCTTCGGAACTGGGAGAAAGAAGGTGCTGCTGTTTCTAAGCTACCCACTCTGTGGCACTTTGTGGTGACAGCCTGAGCCAACTCAGGTAGGACCCCAAGCTTTTCTGTTCTCGTCATCCGTGCCCGCACGCCTCTGTTTCTCCTGCCCCCTAGTGTGGGATGTGTAAGCGAGGTGTGCGTGTGAAAGGAAAAAGAAACAACTCTAGATGTGCTCTTGATATCCCAAGTCCCGTCTGAAAGTCTATGGGTGCCCTTCCAGTCAGACTCGTTTGAAACTATTATCTAATTTTCTCTATCAAGAGACCCTGGGGTCTCTCTTCCTCTGTATTCGAGTGGCTACAATGGTTTTCTGAAAGGAAGATGACTTAACAGGCCCGTTGTGTCTAAGAAGTTACAGGTGCTTATAAAACTCTAGAACAGGCATTCCAGGAACTAGATGGTTCTGTGCATTGCAATTCCACTGTCCCACTAACATGTAAGCTCTTCAGGGACAGAGATCTTAGCCGGCCGTGCTCCCTGCTGAATCCCCAGCACCTACAACATTGTCTGGCACCGCAGGCACTCAATAACTATGTGCTGAGTCAATGAGGAAATAAAAGCCGTAAGCTCTAAAGTAAACTGGAAAAAAATAAGATGTAACAGAAAAATTAAATTGCTAGTATAAGGAGCACTTACCAATTAATATGAAAAACCTCTTTGCAGGTCAACCAAAAGAAATCAAACAAATGCAAAAGAGTGGGGACATGAATAGAATATTCCCGAAAGAGGAAATACACTTGGCCAATATAATCATAAAAGTTTGGCTGTCAAAATCAAAATTAAATGACATAAAAATTTTCTTTTTCCCAAGTAGCAAAAAAAGAGAAAAGAGATAACACTAAAACACCGTCATGGATATAGAGGCTGTTCTCACACAGGACTGATGGGTGTGAACTTGGAGTATTTTTTCTGGATGGCGGTTTGGTAACGTAAACATTAAACAATGCTTATCCCCTATCCTTCTAGAAATTCTATGTTAGAAGTCACAAGAAAGCAAACAGGGATGTGACTAAAGTTTTTATTATCACAGTATTATATATCATAGTGATAAATAGGAAACAACCCGAACATCCCACAATAGAAGGAAATGATAAATGTGGCATATTTAGAAGATAGAGTATTAGTTATACAGACATCAGAAATAATTTTTTAAAAGAATATTAAAAACATATAGGCGTGATAAAGTGGTAAGTTAAAAGTAGGATAGAGAAACATATAAAAACAATATTTTCTTTTTTTAAAAAAACCTATTTATTTATTTATTTTATTTATTTATTTATTTATTTATTTTTGAGAGAGAGAGAGAGAGAGGGACCAAGCAAGCGGAAGGTGCAGAGAGAAGGGGACAGAGGATCCAAAGCGGGCTCCACGCTGACAGCAGAGAACCTGATATGGGGCTCAAACTCACGAACCGCGAGATCATGACCTGAACTGAAGTCAGACGCTTAACCGACTAAGACACCCAGACGCCCCCATAAAGACAATATTTTCAAAGAAGATTTGGCAACAGAGCCCTGATAAAATGTCAAGTTCAAAGGTAAGATGGGGACTTGTCTAATCATGATAACTCAGAACTGCCCGGTGTTTTCTACGCATCTCGCTGGTACGGACGTGACATATATATCACCTCACTTAAACCCCTGGCAACCCTATGAGGCTATGATTCTAATTTTGCAGGTGAAAGAATGTGCACAGGAAGCAATTTGTTCAGGTTGCAGAGCCAGTGAGCGGTGGGACCAGGTTTCAGACCTGGAGTCAGGCTCTGGCGGCCACGCTTGTAACCTTGACCCACACAGCCTCTCACTGCCTGTGGGGCAGGAGCCCACAGGGCGGTGCATGTGTGTGTGTGTGTGTGTGTGTGTGTGTAGTTTTGGTGAAACCTCCAAAAGAGTGTTAGTGCCTCTAACTTATGCCTGGGTGGTGGTTTGTATTTTCTTCTTTACCTCTTTTCGCTATTTCCTAAAGCATTTGCAGCAAGCAGTACTTTTAAGGAGCCAGTGATGAAAGGCGACGGCAGCAGTTTCCCGAAATTACAGGTAGAGGGTGGTAGGTGGTTATTCTCCACTTGGTCTGTCTGGGGCCAGAAGAGTGCCCGCGTGAGGTGGCGACTTGGACAGCCCAGTGTGCGGAGTTGTGGGTCTTGGCCGAGCACAGCGTAACCGTCAATGCTGGCCTCTCTTCTCCAAGTCTTCAACCCCCTGAGAGAAGGGTGTCTGGGGAACGTGTAAACTTCTGCGGGGAGTTTTACAACGTGTGACTCTTCAGTAATGAATATGCTTTCATTTATTTATTAAAAAAAAATTGTTTTAAATGTTTATTTATTTTTGAGAGAGAGAGAGAAAGAGAACAAGCCAGGGAGGGGCAGAGAGAGGGAGACACAGAATCCGAAGCAGGCTCCAGGCTCTGAGTTTCGGTACAGAGCCCAATGCGGGGCTCGAACCCACAAGCCGCGACATCATGACTTGAGCCAAGGTCGGCCGCTCAACTGCCTGAGCCACCCGGGCACCCCAAATATGCTTTCATTTAAAAAGAGATGTGGAGTGCCTGAGATTTTAGGTCACTCTTATATTTCTTCTTAATGTTCAAAAACACTTCTTTGCATTAATTGTCTTTTTCTACCATGAGTCGTTTTCATCTGGGAAGCATAACCCAACCTACTGGAGAATATTAAGACTTTTCTCTTTAACGTTGGTGAATATACTATGAAAAATTTAATACATTTGGGGCTAAATGACAGTCAGCAGATACTTCTTGAATCTTGTAAGGAACTGGGCTGGATGCTTCGGGGACCTCCCTTCTGCCCAAGACTCTCTGACACATCATTCCTGCCCACAGATCGCTTTAATCTACTTTGGGAACCAGGAGATATATAAAAACGTTTCAAGACAGCATGTGCCAACTGCATGGCACAGATGCTAAGTGTTTTAGGAATGTTAGGTGGGAATAATCACTGAACAGTCAGTAAAGAGTCAGTGGAAGAAGTGGGTCTTGGGCTTGTCCTTGGCAGGATCCTTTAGCTGGGGAGGAGAAGGAACAAAGGCGGAGAACAGAAGATCAGCCCAGAGGAAGCACAGGACTTACATAGGCTGCGATGGGACATAAAGAAAGCTAATTGGTGACAGAGCATGGAGGGCCCTGAATACCCAGCGAGAAAATTTGCGTTACGAATGGTATCGTTCATAAGAGTGGAAAATTTTTAATGACTTAAATACTCATCAAAGGGACAACGTACACATTTCTATGGCATATTTATCCGAAGTGCGGCAAGGATGCGGTGAAAATTTTGAGCAGGAGGCTTGATCACAGCCAGGTTCGGGGGACGTTTCGTCCAGCACGGGAGGATGGGAGAGCGAGCTGGAAGGAGGATGACCAGTTGGGTGACTGTTTCTATAAACTCGATGTGGAGAGAGGAGGCCTTGATGGGGCCACGGAGAATGGAAAGGACACGAAAGACAAAGGCTTAAGGAGAAAAGCAGTGGGATGCGGTTGATAAACATGCACGTTAGAGCCGTTGACTTGGTGCTACTGATGGCAATGACTCTGGCTTTCAGATCTAATGATTGCATAGGGTTTTTTTAATGTTTATTTATTAATTTTTTTTTTAACGCTTATTTATTACTGAGAGACAGAGACATGAGCATGGGAGGGGCAGAGGGAGGAGCAGACACAGAATCCGAAGCAGGTGCCAGGCTCTGAGCTGTCAGCACAGAGCCCGATGAGGGGCTCACACTCATGACCTGAGATCATGACCTGAGTCAAAGTCAGACACTTAACCGACTGAGCCACCCAGGCGCCACCCCCTCCCCCCCCCCCCTTTTTAAAAAGGAAGTTCCACAATTTTTCTTACAGGTCTGCCGTACAATAGAGGCTCAGTACAATTTTTTCAATACATGGGCTGCTCCAGGTGCCCTGTTGTATTGCTGTAGCCCTTACTAGCAAGATTGTTTTTCTGATTTCTAATCTAAACATTGCTGTATATTAAAACCCCATTTCTCAAGTGCATCTTTTGTGAAGAGGAATTAGTTAGTCTCGCTGGTTGTACACCTCCGTGTGTGTAAAGTAAGGCATGCTTCAGCTTGGTTTCATTATGATAAATGGTAACAACCCCTTTAACATTTGTCTTTAAGTCTGATCTTGCAATACAAATTTGCTTGTATGAGCAAGGTGCTTGTACAAAATAAAAATTGGATTTGTGTAATGTCCCGGAGACCAACAACCTGGAAAGACTTTATTTATTCATATATTTATTCATATATTAACTGAAGTGTTACTTTGTGCCCTAAGGAAGACAGCATGATGACCTCAGGGTAAGAGGGGATTTCATAAACACAACGTAAGTATGAACATAAAAGGTTGATGTATTTGATTACATTTAAAATGTATGTTAAATGAATGAGCAGAAAGTAAACAGATTTAAAAAACAAATAGACTGAGAGAAGACCTTGCAACACGTGTGCCCCACAAAGCCTTAGTATCCAGAATTCGTAAAGAATGCCTACCAATTAGCAGAAGATAAACAACAAAACAGAAACGCAGGCAAAGCATCAGTGAAGAGGAAATCCGTATTGCCAGTAAACTCATGAGAAGACCTTCAACTCTTCTAATAATCTGGGAAGCAGCGTCACAGTGAGACGTCATTTCACACCCACCAGACTGGCAGAATGTAAGAGACTTGAAAAACAATTGGTGAGGCTGTGGAACACTGGCGCTTTTATCTCTTATGGATGAGAGCTGGCCACATGCCCTGGAGAGCAATTTGTCAGTTTCCTGGTGAAGTTAGACTCCTTCCCTCCAGTGCAGAGTATCCCTCCTCCAGACTTGTACAGAAGGATGTATACAAGACTGTTTGATCCAATATTGTTCTTAACATCGAAACGTTTTAAATGACTCAAATAGTCATCTAAAGGATCTATATAAATAAACATGCTATATTTAGACACTGCAATGCTATATAGCAGTTTCAATGTGTATATATCTAAAAATGTAGTGTTGCCGAAAGCATAGGTACAGAAGTCCATGTGAGTGGCAACAGATCAAATAATACAGAGCAGGTTATAGGGGAAAGTCGTGGACTTCCACATTTCCTCCCCTCCTTGAATCCCAAACTCAGAGAAAATGTTTTCTTTTCTTTTCCTTCCTTCCTTCCTTCCTTCCTTCCTTCCTTCCTTCCTTCTTCCCTTCCTCCCTCCCTCCCTCCCTCTTTTTCTTTTCTTTCTTCCCTCCTTTCTTTCCTACCTACCTTCCTTTCCTTCAAAACAGGTTCTTTATTTAGTTCTTCTTGTGGCTACCTTCAGAACTCTAGATTATATGTTGTTACCTCTATTTACTTATTTGGAAGACTTTTGACATTATCTTTTAACTCTTCAATATGAAGATTTTACTTTGCACTGCCCAATCTACCACCCTCTTCCCAGTATTAATATTTATATTTGTGATAGGCAGAGTTTTTAAGTTTATAAGTACTCCTCTGTGGTTCTCTGAATGTTCCATTTTCATAGCAACCTGTTCTTGTTGCATGGATACAACAGGGCTGGGGGTGGGCCTATGGTTCAGCCTACAGACTTTCACTTAACATTTGGTTGTGGGTGTGGCATCAGCTGAGATTGCATCTGACCCTGCAGTAGAGCCCCTCGTTTGCCTGGTAAGCCCCAACGGTTTGCTCATATATAAGGCAGAAAGACTGCCTAGCTGATGTGGACTTCCACAGTGGTCTGTTCTCAAGCCAGTTACTTTACCAACTAGGATTTGGATTCAGAGCTCTGGGTAAAGTGGGCGAGAAGGGGGCTGTCAGGCTGCAGGGGCCTCCAAATAGAGGCTTAAAGAAAGAAGGCTGAAATATTTTGTTTAGTATCTTTGGGTTTTGTTTCGTTTTGCATGGGAGTAAATGCTGAGTGCTGGCTTTCTGGGTCATGATGGGAAAAATGGTGTGAAGGGTAGTTGTCCATGTAAGACATTCACGAGTTCTGTCTCTTTTCAGCCCACTTCTTGCTTCTGTCTTCTAGCCCAGCTGCTGACTCAGAGCCCAGAAACATGTCAGGGTTCTAGTAGGTACATCACCTTCCAGCATCTCTGCAACAACCATAGAAAATTGGAGACTGTGGCTTCTTTTTCAGTTTCATTAGTTAATTTGTTTCATTCTGTCTTGTAGCTTTCAAAAGGTTTTCGATACCTCTCTTGTTGGAATGGCAGAAACCACCAGCTGAGCACCCAATATTCATACTATCTTCCTTACTCACAAAACCCCTCTATTGGGGGTGGTAGCTGAATAACATAGCCTCGCTTTCCTTGCACAGGGAAATGGCCAGTGAAACGTAAGTAAGTGGAAGTCTTTAAGGCAGCCTGCCAGAAAAGAAAAAAAAAAAAAGCAAAAAAACCCCCCAATAACAACAACTCTTCAAAGAGACATTGGGCTCCTGGCTGGCTCAGTCAGTAGAGCGTGTGACTCCTGATCTTGGGGTTGTGAGTGTGAGACCCACACTGGGTGCAGAGATTACTTAAAAACCTTTAAGGACACCTGGGTGGCTCAGTCGGTTAAGTGTCTGACTCTTGATTTTGGCCCAGGTCATGATCTCATGGTTTCGTGGGCTTGAGCCCTGCTTTGGGCTCTGTGCTGGCAGCACGGAGCCTGCTTGGGATTCTCTCTCTCCCTCTCTCTGCCCCTGCCCCACTCGTACTGTCTCTGTCTCTCTCAAAATAAATAAACTTAAAAAAATTTTTTTTAAATAAAAATAAAAATCTTAAAAAAGAGAGAGAGAGAAAGAGATTGACAGACTCAGCCAGCATTTCTTCCTGCTTATCCTTCCCCCTTTCTTTTCCTTCCTGTGTGGAATAGCTCTGTTTCTTGGAGCCGTGGCAGCCACTTTGGCACAACTAGGAAAGGTCAAGAACTCTTGGAGACCTCAGCCCTGGCATCTTTCTGTATTTTCAAATATTTGCCCCTTCAGAGGAGGATTAGATATCCTTGCCTGCTGCCTTCGGACTGTGGGAAGAATATACTTCCATGCTTCATTGTCAGGTTTGGCCGTGTGATTTGCTTCGGCTAATAAAATATGAGTGTCAGAAACTTGCAGAGCATTGCACATGTCCACTCGCATTTTTGCTCTCTTCCCTTTGCCGTTAAAAAGGCACATCAAGGAGAGAAGCTGTTCCTTTAGCCCAGATTCCGTTATGGGAAGACATCTAGAAGTGACGGGTAACCTATAAAATCAGTTAGAAATAAACCTTTGTTGGGGCACCTGGCTGGCTCGGCTGGTAGTGTGTGTGACTCTTGATCTTGGGGTTGTGAGTTTGGGCCCCATGTAGAGCTCTACGCCGGCAGCATGGAGCCCACTTGGGATTCTCCCTCTCCCTCTCTCTCTGCCCCTCCCTCACTTGCGCTGTCTCTGTCTCTCTCAAAATAAGTCAATAAACTTTAAAATAAATAAATAAACCGGTAAATAAGTAAACCTTTGTCGTGGTAAGCCACGGAGATTTTTAGGTTTTGTCACCACAGTGTTACGTAGTGAAAGTTGGCTTGTGCGATACGTAATAGGATACAGAAATCGTGTGTAACAAACAGCATATTAGGTGTTGGTGTTTCAGAGCTGAAGGAAAAGAGTGAAAAGCGCTCACACATCCCAGAGAGAGACACTCGCTCAACCCGCGGCATTTGGCCTGATTTGGGGCGACCAGTTCTGAAATTCTGCAGTTGTGACTGTTTGGATCCCCTTGGGAGCAGATACTGAACTGGTTACCAGTGCAAGAGGTTTACGGCAGAGCAATGGCTGTAAAAGCTGATGGAGGAAACAGGATTGGACGGGGACGCCCCAGACTATGGTGGCAATCTGAGGAAGTATTAGCCAACCCAGTGGGGAGCTCTGGGCCAGCAGTTGTCCACCAGTGGGTACCACGTGGGGCAGGCATAGCGAGGCCCTAGGGTTCCTGTCTGAGGTTCCACAGTGACCCCTCTGCTGGGGAGTCTGTACGTGTCTATCCCTTCAAGTGGGTGATCCTTTTCCGGGTGATCTGCCACCACTCGGCTCAGTCCCCGTCCTCAGAAGCAGTAAGCGCTGGCCTCTTCCTGCTTGCGTGTCCCCGCGGCAGGCAGTTCTCTGGGCAGGGATCCTCCGGGGCTCCCGACAGCTACCTTCCGCAGTGCCCATCTGGGCCGTGGAAAACCCTGTGCATCCCTCCCCTTTTTGTTAAGCTGTGGTAAAAACCATATTGCAAACTTCACCATCTTGATCCTTTAAAATGTACAGGTCAGTAGGGTTAACTGTATTCACACTGCTGTGCAACAGGAACCGTGTGCGTTTTTAGCCGACGAATTGCAGGAGCTCCCGCTGTTACCCTCATCCCATGCCCCTGGCACCAGGGTCCATGCTTCCCAAACTGAAGAGACACAAATGGAGCTCTAGCAAGATCCATCCCGCTGCCCTCTGCCCATCCCACAGCAGCACCAGGCGCATGTCCTTCCGCGTGCGAGAGGGGCTCCCGCTTTCTTCCAGCGGTTCCCTTATATCTCCTTTCACTTGTTGCTTGCTCTGGGGGGAAAAGCATCCAGCTCCTGTCTCAGGGAGGGGGAAGGGGGCAACTTTAGAACTTTAAGGCTAACGTTTCTTAAAACTCCGTTCCTGGATCCCTAGAAGTAGGTGATTTTTAGGGGATTGTGGAAGCCATGCGGGTGCTCTGGATTCTCTCTACAGGAAAGAACTCGCAGGGGCACCTGGGTGGCTCAGTCAGTTGAACGGCAGCCTTTGGCCCAGGTCGTGATCTCACGGTTTGTGAGTTTGAGCCCCCATCAGGCTCGCTGCTGTCAACACGGAGCCCACTTGGGATCCTCTGTTCCCCCTCTCTCTGCACCTCCCCCACTTGTGCTCTCTCTCTCTCTCTCTCTCTCTCTCTCTCTCTCAAAAATAAAGAAAGAACTTGCTGCCAGAGGGGAGGGGTGGGGAGATGAGCGATATAGATGAGGGGGATTAAGAGGTACAAACTTCCAGTTATGAAATCAATAAGGCACAGGGATGAGAAGAAATCGTCAATAATATTGTAAAAACGTTGGATGGTGACAGATGGCAATCACACTGGAGGCGGTGCGCATTGTATAATGTATAGAACTGTTGACGCACTACCCTGAACACCTGAAACTAACATGACATCGTACGTCGACGAAGCTCCAATAAAAAGAAAAAAGGAAAGAAAGAATCTGCCGGGTGCCGTGAAGAGTGTGGACCTCTGGCCTCCAGCCGTGGCACCCTCAGCGTCCGCTACAGTATTTGAGCCAAGACCTTGTGCTTCCGTGAAGTTCCCAACGGAGAGCTTGTCCACGGGACAATCCCAGCGGAACCTCCAAACTGGCTCGGAAGAGAAGTAGGCACGGGCTACCATGACAGTGGCCGCTGGACGGCAGAGAGAAGAGCAAACAGGACCAGCTAAGTAAGGAAACAGCACAGGCACTCCCTTCCCACCCCCACTCCCCGCCGCCCCCCCCATCTCTTCTTTCCTCTGGTCCTGGGAGGGAGCTGGGGAGGAAGCAGTGCGGTGGGGGGCGGGGGGGGGTCTCGCTGCTGGCCTTGGCCTGTGCATGTTCTCCATGAGCAAGCTCCAAGTCTCTGCTCTTGGCTCTTGCTCCGCACGCCCACTCCAGGGAGGAAAGGATAGCTCCCTGGCCTTGCACACGGAGTGCTGGTGTTTGGTGATGTCTCACAGGGAACACCCTGATTTCACCCGGAGGGCTTGGTGAAGTCTCTGATGGGAGGAGCACAAGCAAGGTGGGACTTATCCACACTGGAGAAGACACTTGGAAGACAGAGGCTTAAAGTCTAGCCCAGGGAGACATTTCCTTCTACTCTGGAGCAGAATGAGGACGGGCTCTTGGCAATGTGGTTGAGGACAGACACAGTGGCAGAAGGAAATCCCCGGTGAGGGGAGGTGGACAGAGAGGAGATGACACAGAGAGGACAGAGACAGAGAGAAAGAGAGAGGGAAGGCAACAAGGAGAGGAGAATATAGAATGGAGAAGGTTCAGGATACCCTGATGCCAGATCTAACACTCGTATCCCAAATTAAAGGGCGTGGGGATCTTTTGTTTTTAAATTTTTTTTAACGTTTATTTTTATTTTTGATACGGAGACAGAGTGCGAGCGGAGGAAGGGCAGAGAGGAGGGAGACACAGAATCTGAAGCAGGCTCCAGGCTCCAAGCTGCCAGCACAGAGCCCGACACGGGGCTCGAACTCACGGACCGCGAGATCGTGACCTGAGCGGAAGTCTGACGCCCAACCGACTGAGCCACCCAGGCGCCCCAGGGCATGGGGATCTTTATGCGTCCTGTGAGATACCTCCAGGTAGTGTTCCAGAGTCTTGAACCGAACGACAGGTGGCCCCCCCACCACCAATGCTGTGTAAGCACACTCTTTTCCATAATCACTCTTGCATAGCATTTTTTCATTTTTATTGATTTGTCTTAATTTAATACATGTATAAGAATATCTTCCATTTAAAAAAAATTTGCATTTCTTTAATAGCTTTGGAGGCTGTGCACTTGATTCTGTGGTGATTTACTCTGCCAATAAACATGTAATCCTACCGTGAGCATGTTTTATCTGTGTAATAAACCATAATAAAAAATAAAAAGGAATCCGCTGACTATGAATGAGACACGTCGACAGGTACCGGGGTTAGAGAGGTTCGAGAGCGACTCACAGTTTGTTGGGGACCCTGGGCCTGTGCAGCAAAGGGATTACAATCAAAAAAGGCAGAGTTTATTGGACGCTGGCTGAGCGTTCCAGAACACAAATGCTGGAGGCGTTTCGTGTAGGGAGAGAGCAAGACTGTCGTGAGGGATGAGAACAGATACATTTGTGACCTTCATGAGCTCACCCCTGGCACCGTGGGCTGTGCCTGTCGGGGTGGGGACGGGAGTTCAGGCTGGCATAGCGTCTCAGGTCTGTTCTCGGGGAGGCAGGAGGAGGTGGGCGCACAAAGGAAGGGCCGCGGGAGTGAAGGGACAGATGGACCAGCGGCCAAGTGGAGGAGGGTCGCCCCACCCGCACGCCTGGGTCGCCTGAGCAGCCTGCCCTGCTTTGCCAGCCCTTCCGACCGATGTGTCCCGTCAGGAGCTGCTTCGGGAGAAGGAAGCCGGGAGGAAGCTTCCAGCACAACGACCCAAAGGGAAATGGCTTTTACGCGCACGGGACTGTTGTCCTATCTTTCCATATGGAGTGTATCCTAGAAAAGTCCCTTTCTCTGGCAGCGGTGCTAAAGGGAGGGAACGTCCTCTGCGACAGAATCCACAGCAGCGTTCATTCTCCCATTTATCAACCGCGGACGCCGTACCCGCCTCAGACCGTGTCCTCGCCGTTGCCTGGAGGGCCCCTCGCTTCCGTCTTGCAACAACCACGCTCCCCTAACTCTTCCTTGAAGTCTTAACCAGGGTTCGAAGGGGGGGGGGGGGGGGGGAAAGGAGGCCATTTCCCCAACCTGGCTCGGCTGGCCTTGCAGAGATTCTGAATTCCGTTCTGTGAGTCAGGCTGGGGGTAATGGCTCTTGCCCCAAGTGCTGAGCACACAGTTCGAGGGCCCGGCTTCCTGTCCGTGTGTGCCCACTGAAAGCTGTGAGGCGGAGGGGAGGGAGGCTCCGAAAGGCCGGCCCCAAAGTAACAGCAGCATGGCCTGTGTCCCCCCACCGTGGAGCCCAGGCAGGGGAGAGAAAAGCCACAGGGGGGAAGAGGACGATGATAGGCAGATGGTGAGAAGCGGTTTCCAGAAACTGGGAAACAGCCCCATCTGACTGCAAGAGAAAGACATACCGAGGGAGGGCAGGACGGAAACAGAAAACAGCTGGCCCGGCTGGGCTGGCAGGGACGGGCTTTCTCATTTTGCGGATGAGGAAACTGAGGCCCAGGGAGGGGAAGTGGTTTGCTCAAGAGCAGATTCTTGAAAGAATCATCTGCTTTCGCCCTCCCTCTCCACTTCCTCACCTTCCCTGCTGTCCTGAGTCTGAACCGAAGGGCAGGCAGGCTGGAAACCCCGTACAGAGGGGCCGGGGGTGAGGGAACGTGAGAGAAGCTGAGTGTCCGGGCCTGCGTTTGAGTCTCATTCCGGGCCAGGAAGGCAAGATCTTTAAGACTGTCTCTGCTCCCTTCTGCTGATCTCCCTCGGAGCTCTGGACCTCGAGACAGAATCCCCGGGGAATCGTAGCTGTGTGAGCTGGGGCGGGGAGCCACAGGCGTGGTTGTGTGCAGAGCTCGGGCTCCCGCGGTTATGCAAGCGGGTGCTGAAACTCTCCGGCAACCCTTTCTCCGAACCCCTGTGAAGACATCTCTCCTGAGCATTTCATGTGAAGCTTCGGAGATAAGAAAGGCAGGACCCTGCACTTCTGCTCAGTTGCTGCCTCCTCCGGGAAGCCCTCCTTGTTGCAGCACGAATCTGGCCTCCCCCCAGGGGTCTGCTCACCCATAGTATTAGCCCTACTTTTCTGCCTTAGCCCACTCAGCCTGGGTTTGTTATATGGGCTTCTGTCTGCTTCCTTCTCTAGACGGGAAGTTGTCTGGGGCCAGGAGGACCCAGTCTCGTTCGCGTCTGTACCCTGCCTGCCTATGTCCCTCCACAAATGTGCTCCATGCTTTGGAGCCCGGAACCAGCTGTTAATGGAGGCACATTACACATCTTCGGTGAGCTCCCCGAGGGGTCTGAAGGGTGCAAAGAAGAGGCATTTGGGTGCAGAAATAGGAGGTGATTGTAAGAATGGGTGTGGAAGGAAAGACAAATGCAGTGCGTGGAGTGGAGGGTGAGTGGGAGGAAAGAAGTGAAGTCAGAAGGGAAGGGTGGAGAGGAAGAGCCCAAGCACCAGGAAAGGAGAAGGGGAGGGGAAGGAAGAGGCGGACGGACCTCGCCCACCGGGCTCTGCAGCAGGCTCTCTCTCTGCCCCGGACGCCTTGCACAGACGCACAACCTCAGCCAGACCTTCCTGGCGTTTTGTCTGGCATTCTAAAGCTCGGTCTTTTTTTTTTTTTTTTTAATTAATTATTTTTTTAAAATGTTTATTTTTGGCAGAGAGAGAGAGAGAGAGATAGAGCATGAGCGGGGGAGGGGAAGAGAGCGAGGGAGACATAGAATCTGAAATAGACTCCAGGCTCTGAGCTGTCAGCACAGAGCCTGACGCGGGGCTTGAACACACAAACCGCGAGTTCGTGACCTGAGCCGAAGTCGGATGCTCAACCGACTGAGCCACCCAGGCGCCCCTAAAGCTCG
The DNA here is from genome assembly GCF_018350215.1 of Panthera leo. Lineage (NCBI taxonomy): Eukaryota > Metazoa > Chordata > Mammalia > Carnivora > Felidae > Panthera > Panthera leo. The sequence goes on from NC_056679.1 coordinate 9,783,244, forward strand.
GTCATTTACAAAGATCTTTGATTCCCACCAATACTCTGATTTCGGACATTTGGAAAAAAAAAAAAAAAAAAGTCATGGCCCTTGCATGCCGCCCTATTGAGATTAAGATGAATATATCAATTGAAACCATCTTCCCCTTAATTGTTATTTGTGGAATCAAAAATTCCCGTGATCATTGAAGCTCTAACATCATGTTTGGCTGTTTCAGGACAAAGTTTGCATTTGATGCAAAATAACCATGAGGTATATGTGTCTGTAGGTGCGGGTAATAGGATTTTTTAAAATCATTATACCTTTTGCCCTGTTGTTTCTGCCTTTACATCTTTTAAATCTGCTGCTGTTTGGCAACGATAGCCTGGGTCTCAGGAGTTTTTTGTTTGTTGTGGTTAGGAAGGCTTCTGCCCCCCAACTCACCCTCCATGTAAGAGTAGGGGTCAGTAGAGACATTTGGTTTGCATACACGTTTCATCTTATGGTCAATTTGTCCCAATATCCTGTACAGCCAAGGGCTTCTGTATAGTGTAGTGATTTAAAGTGTGGGCTCTGGGGGTACCCGGGTGGCTCCGTCGGTTGAGCGTCTGACTTTGGCTCAGGTCATGATCTTGAGGTTCATGAGTTCGAGCCCTGCATTGGGCTCATTGCTATCAGCCTGCAGCCCAGAGCCCTCTTTGGATACTCTGTCCTCCTCTCTGTGCCCCTCCCCGGCTTGTGCTGTCCCCAAAATAAATAAATATTAAAAAAAAAAAAATAAAGTGTGGGCTCTAGAGGCAGACTGTCTAGGTTTCTACCCCAGCTCGACCACTTATTATCTGTGTGTCCTCGGGCAAGCTCCCACACGGAGGCTTGTTATTCCATTTATGAAATGATAATAGTGATGCTTAACATATAAAGTTGTTGTGAAAATCCATCAGATAATATATGTAAAGTGCTTAGAACAGTGTCTGGCACATAATAAGTGCTTAGAAAATATTAGCTCTTATTATTAATAATCAACTGACATATATTTCTTGAGTGGGGTGGTGGGTACCCGGTGTTCATTTTATTAAGCTTTAAAATGTGCATATGTCTTATAAATCCTTTTTATGTGTATGATATGTCTTGCATGCATTAAAATAAATGCATTAAAAATAAATGAGCATTTATGAGGTTTGTTTTAGCAATCATATGTCCCAGGGTTCCAGGAAAACAATGAAATAAAATATTCCATCCCATTATTGGATTCATGTAGCAAACAATGGGACCGCCCAGGTATTCTTATTCATGATTCAAAAAAAAAAAAAAATACGGTAACTATAGAAATAGTACCGATTTTCTAGGAATTAATATATGAGCATGTATTTATTTTTTCCCTTCTTGGACCGTCGGCAGGTTCTCGATTCATAGAGTCACTAGTATTGAATCATTGGTATGCCTGTCCTCTCCAGGCCGCTTCAGAGCGGGGAAGGACAGTACTCAGGTGAGGACTGATCCATTTACCCAGGGAGGGATGCTGCTGAGAAGGCTCACCTGGCGAACTTGAACTTGATCTTAATTGACAGTCCTGTTCCTGTTTCCCTTGTTGGCTCTCAACGCCTTGAGTAGAAAGATGGAGAGGTTGGCGGTGAGGTTTCGTTCTGGGGACCAGGGGAGGGGGTCCAGATCTTTCTGGACAAAAAAGACACAGCCGTTCGTCTCTGATGTAGCTTGAGGAGGTTAATGTTGCCCTCAGCAGCTTCTACAGCAGACGCGGGGGTTCCGCCCCCTCACCGTGCAGGCTGGAGCGCATCTTCTGAATTGCCCTTGAAATCTGTTGCTGTCATGCTCCTCCCTTTCCTGTGCTAACGGTTGGTTGTGTTATAGTGCTTTGTGTACCTGTTTGTCTCCTCTGCTGGATTTCAAAAATCTTAAAAGGAGACACTTCATCTCGTTTATCTTTAAATACCCACAGTGGCTTGCTCAGCGAGTGTTTGTTGAATGTATGAATGGCTGATTAGGTAGGTGAATGAATGAATGAATGAGTAGGAACCATCATTAAAAAGCTGAGGATAAAGCGGAAAGATTGGGCCACAAAATCTTCCAGGTAAAATATTTTTCAAAAATCAGGAATATTCTCGAATATTCCAATGTGCTGAGTTGACGGAGTAGAGAATTTTGAATGTGGTTCCATTTGTCTGGTCATTCATGAGAATTTACAAATGTTTCACTAGGCTGAGACACTGTGGCAGCAAGGACCATGTTTATCCCCAAAAGCTAGCACATAGTAGGCACATAGTATGATGCTAAGTGAAATATTCTCTTCTCTTGTAGGATTTAACCCAACCAGTAACCCTGACAGGAAGGAGGACACATTCAATTCAATAAACCCATATACAGCATCTACTTCTGTAAGTACTTTCCCAAGGACTGGGTGAACAAGAGAATAGATCATGGGTCCTTTCTTTCAGGGGTTTTCGGAGGTAGCTAGTTACATTTGTACCCAACTGTAACACAAGGCAGAATGTGATAAGCACTACCATGGAGGTCGAAATGCTAAGTGCTAAAAAAAAAAAAAGAAAAGTGGGGGGTGCCTGAGTGGCTCAGTCAGTTACGCGTCTGACTCTTGATTTTGGCTCAGGTCATGATCCCAGGGTCGTGGGATTGGGCTCCGTGCTAGGTGTGGAAGTCACACCTTAAGATTTTCTGTTTGAGATTTTCTCCCTCTCTCTCTCCCTCTGCCTCTCCCCTCTCATTTTCTCCCTCTCTCTAAAAAAAAAAAAAAAAAAAAAAAAAAGAAGAAGAGGAAAGAAAAGAAAAGAGAAGAAAAGCGAAGAGAAAAGAAAAGAAATGCTAAGTGGACCAGGAGGGGAGGAATTTATTAAAGCCTGTGGGATCTGGGAGGACTTCATGGCTGTGTGAGTCCTGGTTGGACAGGTAGGATTTTGTCAGGTAGAAACGGGAGGAGGACCATTTGTTCGACTGCAGTTCAGGGTGTGTAGGAAGAGACGGTGAGGGTCAAGGTGGAAAACTGTCTCCAAGATGGCGCCCAATGATCCTCAATGCCTGCTATTCATGTTCTTTTGTAGTCCTCCCGGCATTGTCTCAGGGGTGGTCTGTGTGACCAACGGAACGTGGTGGAAGTGATGGTGTGTGACTTCTAAGACTGTGCCACAGAAGATGTCGCCACTTCCCTTGCTGTTCTGTGGACTGCCTGCTGTGGGGGAAGCTAGCTGCCTTGTGGTGACGACACCCAGCAGCCTAGGGATAGACCCGCGTGGGGCAGGAACGGAAGCCTCCCGCCATGAGCCAGCGCCAACCTGCTCCTGCTGTCTGTGTGAACCAGCCTTCTTGGAAGCTGATCCGCTAGAACTGGGTCAGAGCTCCAGGTGACCGCAGTCCCAGCTGATATCCTGGCTGGAACTTAGGCGAGACCTTGAGCCAGAACCGCTCAGCTAAGACGCTCCTGATTTTCTGACCCACGGTGACTGAGAGACAGTAGGTGTTCTCTTGATGCTTTAAGGCTTTGGTTTTGGGAGTCGTTTCATAGACAGCAATAGACACACGTACAGAAACGAAGGCTTGGAGAAGAGTTTGGGAAGAGCCTTCCTTTTCAAGGCGCCATACTGGTATGCGATGGGGGCGATGTTTTTTTAAAGGCGTAAAAGATGATGATGATTGTGAGGATGTGTGTGACCTAAGTTGGCAAAAGGAGTGCCGGAGCAGCAAGAAAATGTAAGAGGCCACCGCAGTCGTCCAGACGAGAGGTAATGAGAGAGCGGAAGCGGAGGCACCGCCGGGGGACCGGAGAACGGCACGTCAACGCAGGGGGGTGAAGGCGAAGAAGTCACGAAGGTGACTCCTGGGTTTTGAGCTCAGGAACACGGGGGAGCCATGATCTCATTTACCCGAAGAGGAAACACAGAAGGGAGCCCGCGTGGGTAGGAGTCAAGAAGTGGGGGTGTCTATCTCCTGGCGAGGAGAGCTCCCTGTGTTCAGAGCTCCGCGGAGGGCTGGCCACCAAGGCTCCTTCACAGATCGGGCCGGTCGAGAAACCTCTCCCCGAAGGACGAGGCTGTTCCATTTCACAGCACATCTTCCTCACTGCCAAGTGTTCCCTGGTGACAGCCTCTGCCATCGATATTTTTAGCATGTGGCCTTTCTGAGCCTGAAAAACAACATCCACTTCCTGGAACTTCTCCTCCAGCTGACAGCCAGGGACCCACGCAGGCGGGAGCTTCAGCGGGGCCTGACAGGCGACAGTCTGCCAGTCTGCTAGGGGAGAGGAAGGCAGGCCGCGAGTTGGGCACAAAGGCCTCCACCCCGCTCCCTTCTGTCCTGCTCTTGAGGCCTAACGACGTCAGTGCACGTCAGAAGCTGAAAAGTAAGGAAGCCTGGGAATAAAGCCCAAGAGGCAGGAAGCTTCTCCTGCAATTTCCTTCTATGACAGCTACATCAAGTCTGAAGGTAATACCTGGCCAGGTGACCTTAGAAAACCACCAGGACATAAATATCGCTTTTATAGTAATCCTAGGACAGGCCTGCGTGAAAACCCCCTGGGACTCGTCACACGTGCTGTTGCATCCCACGGAGTCAGATCTGAGGCAGAGCCAGAAAAGCATCGAGGGAAACGTGAGAGAGGGTGAGGGGTTTCTCCGATGGGGTCTGCAGCCCCAGGCCAAGGCTGGGGGCGGGCGAGAACACACCGGACTGTTCCCCAGAGTTGTAAGAGTTCTCTGCCAGGATTTTAGAAATTGTGCTTTTTAGAGTTTATGATCGTCTAAACGGGTTGGAATAAGCATATTCGGTGCTGATTGACCCCTTATGTAGGAGTACTACCTCGCCCCTCAGGACCCATATCCACAAATGTGTTTTGATGCTAAGTGGCATTTTATTTTATTTTATCATTTTTTTTTAAAGTTTATTTATTTATTTTGAGACAGAGAGAGAGAGCACAAGCAGGGGAGGGGCAGAGAGAGAGAGAGAGAGAGAGAGAGAGAGAAAATCCCAAGCAGGCTCCACACGGTCAGTGCCTGGAACCCAGTGCGGGGCCAGAGCTCAAAACCCATGAGCTCCTGACCTGAGCTGAAGTCAAGGGTCAGACGCTTCACCGACCGAGCCACCCGGATGCCCCCTCCAGTGGTGTTTTAAAAGTGGTTGCAGACCGATGGAAAAGACGAAAGGGTGGTTTTAGTACGGAACGAAGCGCTGGTGTCCCGTGGAGACCGGGTGACATCTCCGTGCCGTGTGTCAACAAAGGTGTAGCAGCAGCTCAAAGCAGGACTGCCAGCAAAGCTGCGGGGGACAGGCAGGGCCACTTTCTTGGTTTGAGGGATGTGCTGCAGATGGACAACTGCAGGATTTTCTTTCTGGGGCCTCAGCGGGGGGATAGGGGAGGGTTTGGGGAGAACGCTTGCCCTGGAGCCGGAGGACAAGACTATGTCTGTTGGGTAGTGATAAATGGGCAAGGGAGGAGATCTTCCACGGAAGGGCCTCTACTGCCTTGAAAACTGCTTTGAGCTAATACCAACTCACCACATATGTGGCTGGGTTGGATACCAGGGTGCAGGATGGGGACAGAACCACCAGCGGGACCTCAGAAGGAGCCCAAGCACCAAGGATATGCCCCCTCTCCTCCCTTGGCAAACCTGACTCCTATTTTAGTTTGGGTCTCTTGGAACTTCAAAGATTTGGGTACGTTTGGTTCACACACCCAGTTTTCCAGCAGTGAGTTATTATTTTTTTTAATGGTTACTTTTGAGAGAGAAAGAGAGAGAGAGAGCAAGCAGGGGAGGGACAGAGAGAGAGGGAGACAGAGAATCCGAAGCAGACTCCAGCCTCTGAGCTGTCAGCACAGAGTCGATGCAGGACTTGAACTCGAGAGCCGTGAGATCGTTTCCTGAGCCAAAGTCGGAGGCTTAGCCAACCGAGCCCCAGGCACCCCTGCAGCTGTGTTTTTAAAGCTGGTCCCAGGATGTCAGGAACATCTGGTAGCCCACCTTCTCCTGGGCCTGAGCTTCCCCTCAGGAATAACCATATGTGTCCTATTTCCATGCAACATGACTGGTACACAAAGCTGACCCACCTACACGAGAAACTCCATTAAACTATATGAGGAACGCAATTAATTTTACACGCTTTGACATGATTTAAGGACTTGTGGACGGAGGTGTGCTGCGTACCACCCCGCCTGCTGTCGATTCTTCATTTTCCTGTTATTATCTTTATATTTTTTGCTCCAGGTTTTCCTTCCTGAATCAGGATGGATGGCATTAGCCACATTAAAAGAAACACGACTGCGGGGACTTAACCAAATAAGGTTTTTTGCTTAGTTTAGGTTAGTTTTGTTTTTGAGATACTTACATGATGTAAATCCACAAATTTTCAGTGTACTGTTCAGTGAGTTTTGGCAAAGGTCCTATATAGTTTATGAAACCACCCCACTGATATATAAAACATGTTTATCACCCTAGGAAACGATCCTATGTCCCTTTCTTGTGAATCCTGACCCCTTCCCCTAGGCAGCCACTGTTGTGATTTCTCTTACCATGGCTTAGTTGTGCCTGCTTCTAGAACTTCATATAAATAGAACAATACCGAATGTATCCCTTTGTGTCTGACTCCTTTGATTCAACGTAATATTCATAGTATTCATCCACGTGGTTGAAAGTTCTAGTAGTTCTTTCCTTTTCATTGCTAAGTAGTATTCTAGTGAATAAACATGCCACACTTTTTGTACCCATTCTTTGGTTGGTACACATTCGGGCCGTTTTCAGTTTTTGCCTGTTGTGAATAAAGCATTTAAAAACATTCTTGTATACGTCTTTTAAGTTTTCACTTTTCTGGGGCAAATAGCCAGAAGGAAAATGGTTGGGTAATAAATAGGTGCATATTTAATATTTCGAGTAACTGCCCATCGGTTTTTCCAAATGCCCACGATAATTTGAACGGCAACGTGTGAGCGTTCCGTTGCCCCGCATGCTCGCGGACAGAAGTGTTGCCAGTTTTAAACGTTTTGGCCATCCTGGCGGACGTGAAATATCACGTGGTTGTGACTACATGCCTTTCCATGCGCTCTTTGGTCATTTCTGCAGCTTTCACTGTGACGTGCCCTTTGAAGTCTTTAGCTCATTCTTTAAAAACCCTGGGTTGCATTTCCCTTTGTTTTCTTTTCTTTTTAATTTACAGCAGTGTGTATATTGTGGATACAAGCTCTTTGCCAGATAAATGTGCTGTGAATATTTCCTCTCAGTTTGTGGTTTGCCTTCTCATATTCTTAATGTCTTTGATGAGTGGAAACTTTAAATTTTGATGAACTTCAGTAGATCAGGTTTTAATTGTATGGCCAGCATGGATCTATTTCTGGGCTCTCTGTTTTGTTCTATTGATCTACTTCTCTACTCTCACTTATGCCAGTTTCCACCTTCTTGATTCAGATAGGGTTTTCAGTTTGTTTCCAGAGGTAGGTGGACCCGGGCTGGTCAAGCTGCTCAAGGGAGTTGTCTTCGCAGAGCCACCGTTTTCAGTGAGCGGATTTTGTTTTCCTGGAAGCAAGATGGCTGCTTCGTCAATGGTGTCCCATTCTGGCCTCTGGCAGGAAGAAGAGGACAGACACGTTAAGACTCAGCACGCTGCTGAGTCTGCCCCTTTATAATCGAAGAAAAAAAAATCCCAAACCCAAATAACCAAACCATCATAAAAACCTTCCGGAGGCCCCAATCAGGACTCTGTTCACATCTCAGAACCGATCACATGGCCACGCCCTAGTGGCAATGGAGACCAGGGAGAGGAATATTTTCACGCTGTGCGATGACTACATTAGTGTACCCACCACTGCGGCAGAAGGGGAGTGATCGCACCTATCACTTTGGACAAATCAGAACCCACCCTTGCAGCTGGATATAGGTCAATCTCACAAACCAGGAGAGTGCTACAAAACGTCTTGGGGGAAAAATAAAGAGTGAGGACAGGGGTGCCTGGGTGGCTAAGTCGGTTAAGCGCCTGACTTCAGCTCAGGTCATGATCTCATGGCCTGTTTGAGCCCCGCATCGAGTTCTGTGCTGACAGCTCAGAACCTGGAGCCTGCTTAGGATTCCGTGTCTCCCTCTCTCTCTGCCCCTCCCCTGCTTGAGCTCTGTCTCTCTCTTTTTCTCAAAAATAAGTAAACATGGAAAACTTTTAAAAAGAGAGTGAGGACAAAGAAACATCCAGAATATATATATACATATGTATATATATATGTGTGTGTGTGTGTATATATATAATATATATAAGTTATTATATATATATATGTTTACTTATATATATATATAATATTATACATATATAAGTTATTATATATATGTTTATTTCATGGCTTCTCAACCCGGTAAGGGGTACACAGGAGGGCATAAGATTCATGAACGGAGTTTTTCAACCTTCCTTCCACAAGGCTGCCCCTATTTGCAATAGAAGCAGCACTGTCTTATTCAGGTCATTAATTACATTTGCAAGTTTTTTTTTTTCAATATATGAAATTTATTGTCAAATTGGTTTCCATACAACACCCAGTGCTCATCCCCAAAGGTGCCCTCCTCAATACCCATCACCCACCCTCCCCTCCCTCCCACCCCCCATCAACCCTCAGTTTTTTCTCAGTTATTAAGAGTCTCTTATGCTTTGGCTCTCTCCCACTCTAACCTCTTTTTTTTTTTTCCTTCCCCTCCCCCATGGGTTTCTGTTAAGTTTCTCAGGATCCACATAAGAGTGAAAACATATGGTATCTGTCTTTCTCTGTATGGCTTATTTCACTTAGCATCACACTCTCCAGTTCCATCCACCTTGCTACCAAGGGCTAGATTTCATTCTTTCTCATTGCCACGTAGTATTCCATTGTGTATAGAAACCACAATTTCTTTATCCATTCATCAGTTGATGGACATTTAGGCTCTTTCCATAATTTGGCTATTGTTGAGAGTGCTGCTATAAACATTGGGGTACAAGTGCCCCTATGCATCAGCACTCCTGTATCCTTTGGGTAAATTCCTAGCAGTGCTATTGCTGGGTCATAGGGTAGATCTATTTTTAATTTTTTGAGGAACCTCCACACTGTTTTCCAGAGTGGCTGCACCAATTACATTTGCAAGTTTTGACTCTTTGAAAGGTAACCGCCTCATTAATATCTTAACCGAATCTATGTCTTAAAAACTCAAAGACAGAGAAAGAATGATGGCAAATGTTTGGATCCTAGAGATGTCGGGGAGAACAACAGCCACTTCTGTTCAGAACCTACTCTTCGTGCACTTAGTGACAGACTGTATTACCTTGTCCCACAGCAGGCACTACTCAAGTTCCCGGCATGGATATTGCACAATTTCTTGCCTTGAGATCCCGTAAGTCTGTCTATACTGCCTGCTATTGAGTAATTCGTTTAGCCCTTAATATTAACCTATCCTTGTTCTTTGAAGAAATTGATTTGAGGGATAGGCAAGTGCCTAGCAGGCCTCGACTCAAACAGTTTTCCATTTGGTGGGGTGAACTGAGGCACAAGTATCTCCTGTCGCAGTGATAGCTAGTGACCGTTAAGAGTCGACTCGAGTTGGAACAACCCTTATTTACTGCTGTATTCATTTCCTAGAGCTGTCATAACAACGTACAATAAACTGGGAGGCCTCACACAACAGGAATTCATTCTGGAGGCTAGAAGTCCCAAATGGACATGTTGGCAGGCCATGCTCTCTCTGAAGGCTCCAGGAGAGAATCTTTTCCATGATTTTCTCTCAACTCCTGGCATTGCCTGCAAACCTTGGCTTGTAGATCCATCACTCCAATCTGTGCCTCCATTGTCACATGTGCCTCTGTTGTCACCCCCCCCGTCCCCCGCCCCGAGTGTCTGTCTTCTTATAAGACACCAGTCATGTTGGAAAACGGCCCCCCTGACCCCAGGATGATCTCATCCTAACTTAAATAACTACATCTGCAGTGACCCTTTTTGCAAATAAGATCACATTCTGAGGCTGCAGGCATTAGGACTTGAGCGTATCTTTCGGAGGATGCAATTCAACCAGTAACAGCTGCTAAGACATGTCATGGAGTTTGTAAGGTGGGCCGGGACCAAGGTGCCAGGATTTTTTATTCTGCAAGGTCCAGGAACAAAGCCATGCTAACAGGAAGAACACATTTGCCTCAAGTCAAGCCAGACTGGGTTGCTACTCCAGATTACAACGGATACTGTCTGTCGTAGCTCTCATTGTTGGGGACTCTGAAGTGGAGTGAAACACCCACCACCACCATTGCCCTTGAATTAGAGCCCAACTCCAGCCGGAGGGGAAGAAGCCGGCTCGCAAAGACACAGAACTGTAGGCAGGGAGCATTGTCAGGATTTTTGGGTCCCGGTCCTGGATGTGCCTAAGCCAACTCGCCTCCAGCCATGCCTGGGCTTAAGAGCCCACACATCTTCTTTGCTGCATTTCATTTTCTCCACTCCTAAATTGGCAAAAGCTGAGCAGAAGAGAGGTTGTGCATCTGAGCAAAGCCTGAGAAGCTGGACTTCCCAAGACATAAGAAGGAGCACTTTCTGGGGATGCGGGATGGTGGAAGGGGTGGGGGTTGAAGGGCTGGAAATGGTGGATGGGGAGGATTAGCTTTCTAAAGAGGGGAAGGGGCGAGGACACCGGGCTGCGAGGGTAGAGTAGGAGACAGATTAAGTGGGGGTGGCACAGACGTTTGAAAAGAGGAAGTGTCCACGTGGGACACTTGTCCTTCTGTGGACCTGAACCTATGAGCCTTCCTCTCTGCAGGGTACAAGGAAATGAGTAAGTGAGATAACATTGCAACTTCGGGTCCTCTCCTTGCACTGCCTCTGACCCCACAGTCAGAAGACTGTACCAACCCCCATCCTCATCTGAAGTGTGTTTTGTCTGGTGAGGCTGATGAGGCATGAGGCACCCAGGAAAGGAACAGAAATCGCTTCCCGGCACATGGGACTAGGGAAGTGGAGGTGCCACAGCTCTGGCAGAGGTGAGGCTGAAGGGGCACCCGCTCCCACTGTGGGGGCTCTGCAGGCCCTGATTTCCCCACCCCCACCTCTGCCCCTCTCTCCCCTCCCACCCCCGAGCCCCGTGCCAAGGGGGCGTTCCGACACAGCTGGATGATCTTGCTAGAGCTCTGTAGAGTTGTCACTGCAAACAGGACCTCGCACAACTCCGGGAAGTCAACAGAAGCAAAAAATGCTGGCATTTAACCGCAGCTCTCATGGAATGCACGGGAAAAATCTGAAAACCTCTGAATTTGGGAAATCTTTAGGCCCCCTGGGGAGCCTTGGGAACATAGAAGATGTTGGCTGTCTCTGAGGTGCTCGTTGTGCGTGTGTGCATGTGTGCGTGTGTGTGTGTGTGTGTGTGTTGGAGGCATCTTCTACGTGCCCCCCTACAAACCCACCTGAGTTCTCGGGCACAGGCAGTGGTTTTAAGAGCCGACGGCTCCCAGAAGCGCGAAGGTCCTGGGATGTGCGTCCAACTCCACCTACTTTCTGAACCAAATTTCTTCTCCAGTCTTGTTCCATAAATCTGCATCCTGGGGTCGCACTCCTAATCAACAGCTAAGGGATTCTTACTTGCCTTGCACTAAATAATGGCGAGTCCCTGAAAGCTACTTTGTCGAGGGAACTCCCAGCCCTGGCTCTTTCTAAAAGGATGCTGAATAAGCATTAGGATAAGTGATGGATGTACTAACCTTAACAGAAAAAACCTGAGCCGCGTGTTCCGAGATTCATGAAGGGCTTAGAATATGTCTCCGTTCCTCTGGAGGGAGAGGCCAGAGGACCCCTTTTCCTCTCTCCTGAGAAAGACACCTGGGCAGGGAAGGGCTCCTTCCCTCCTCACAGAAAGGCCTTTGCTGTGCAGGGGGAGGGGGAGGGCAAGGAGAGGGAGACATCCACAGGTGCGGAAACCAGGGGGGTGAGCGCTTCGTCATGGTCGTGTGTGAGTGATCCCTTTCCGCAGGCTGCACTCGTTCTGCCCCGCTCTCCCTCCTCCCCTGGCTCCTGCCCGAGAGGCAGCGGCTGGCAGGGGGCTTGTCGGGGGGGGGGACCCCTGCCAGGCTGCCAGCTGCCCGGGAGCCCAAGGGGTGCTCCGGGGACCAGCACGTGGTGTGCAGTCCGCTGTCGGGCTCTCGTGGCCGCGCCAGAGGGGAGGACCCTAGACGTGGGATACATTGGCAGGTGGTTCCGTTGGGGGACTTCTTGCCTCTTAGACGACCGCCTGCCAACGGGCCCTGGGCATTTGGCAGAACGTCTCCACTTAGCTTACGGTCTCTGGTTCCTGTTGGGAAACTCAGGGCTTGCCAAAGTGTTCATTTTACTAAGTGAGCAACGCCGTTCTTGGCTTCTGTCTTGCTACTCACTGCAGTCTTGTGCCGTGCTCCCCCTTTTGAGCGTCTGTCAAGGTCGTAAGAGATTAGCCCTTGGCGGGGGCGGGGGCCCTTCTGAGGTCAGATCGTTTCTCAACTGGCTATGGCATGTCGCAAGGTATAGGAGGGCTGTCCTGGTCCTTGGGCTCGCCACCTTGCTCCTTCTCCAGGTCGACGTGCGCCCATGACCGGTTGCCTAAGCCCCCCGAGGCCTCCATGAAACACCTAGGTCTCACTGGCTTTGGAGACTGACAAGTATGGCCTTAAGTACCGCGCTCGAACTTGCTGTGTGACCACGGACAAGTTGCTGGGGTTCTCTGAGCTTCACTCTCCTCATCTGCAAATGAGGGCAGTCATCATAGGGACTTTGGAGACGTTGAGTACGAGCCACCTGGTACCGTGCCTGGTGTATTTACCGCACCTGATCTCTGTTACCTTTTGCTATTGGGAAGATTCTCTGCTGTGAGGAATACGGCTGTGCCACAGTGCCCTGGCCAAGGTGAAGGTGGTGCTGCCTTCTCAGGCAGTGGGCGTGCAGAACATCTCCACGTGCATCCGGGCTCGCTCGGGAACCTGGATGCTTCTCTGTCGGCGGTGCCGTGCAGGGGAAAAGGCAGCTGCGACCTGTTAGCAATTACGTTGTTATGATTCTCCGAAGCCAAAGCAACCTTGACTGGGACTTCAGTTTCACCTCCTGTTTACCGGGTGACCCCTCAGTCTCAGTGTTCTTCTCTGGATAAGGGGACAACAATACCTCTGCATAGGGTTGTTTTAAAGTCTAAATAAAGTAACGTGTGTAAGAGTGCTTGCATTTAGCTGCATTCGATAAATATTCCCACATTGTCACTCACCTGTCTCCTTATTCTAGCTTTTGATTCTCTTGCTGGAAGTATGGACTTCAGACGACTAAGCTTGTTACGATCCTATATAAAATGACCAGGCTTCTTAGGGCAGCTCAGAGAATCAAATGCTGTTTTGTTTAGTGAATAGTCTCCGTTAAATCTGTTTGAGCTGCTCAGGGTTGTCTTCGCTATGTCGGACTTCGCGGCGTGTGCTGGACAAGTGGGGTTCATGGACAAGTTCCACGTGAGTGAGGAGGGACAGTTGGGGCAGTTCTGCAGGTAAACTTGAGGCAAGTGCTCACTTGTGCATGTAATTCAAACACAGCCTGAGGACAACGAGGCTGTGGTTCAAATGCTCCTTTTTCCCTCGTTCCAAGGATACTTTTAAAATGTGTGTTTGCGTTTGGAAAGTGTGACTGGCATTTGTTTTGCATTTTATAGTGTCACACACTATCGGATACTGTGGATTACTTAAACCTTAAGCCCTCTGGCCGACTGAAAAAAAAAAACCTCTAAGTGGTTCTCAGCAACCTTCATATACAATGTAAATTGCAGTATCTATCAGGATATGTGAGAACATCTGTTTTTCTTCTAATGCAGTAAACATATAAGGGTCTCTCGGGACATATTTTAAATAGACTTAATACAACATGCAGGAATGATAAGCAAAATATAATCACGGTCTTAAGGGAATGTGAGCATTTCATATTAATAACGTTGGAAACTTATGTTTAATGCAGTGCTAAAAGTTGACAATTAAGCATGTAAGAGTCAGGAAATTCAATTAAAATTATCACAGTAATATGAATTTAGCCACATCCTGTATTGGTTATGAAATCCATTTAGCACCGCAAACAATAATGTTTTCGGCTGGTTTATTCAAAAGGAAAACAGGAACAAAAACACTCTAATGCTATATATATTCTGGTACTGTGGTCAGGCTAATTTTGCTGGGGGAAGAAGTTTAACTTCTGAATCTTTAAATGCCCCGTCATTTGATCTGAGCATTCTCTTTCCTTGCCTGTTGCATCATTTCTGTCAATAAAATAAGGCCGAGCAACCCCCACAGGACTTCTCCTCGCCTCTCCCTGCTCTCTGCGGAGGACGAGGACCCGTCTGCCGCCCGAGGGCACCCTCCTGGGATTAGAGCCGCTTTTCTAATTTGTCCCTCCACTTCTCTGCGGGCGCTGTGGTCGCAGGGATCGGAATTCTGTGCGGATGCTCCACCCCTCATCTCGAGCTGGGAACCCCCTGTGGCCATGTACTTGGGGGGAAATGAAGCTTGTAATTCCATTCTCGGTCACGGCACAGGGTTCATGGACCCTTCACTGAGTCTACTCTACATGCCCCCCCCTCTTCTGCCGGCCGCACACGCCTCCCTCTGGTCCTTTGCTATCCGAGACCACGGAAGACGGGCGTTCATTTTTAATACACACACGTCCGCAGCAGGTCTAATATTGCCACCTCACTGTCGTGTTGCCACGCGACTGTGTGCGAGCTAGGGTGCTTATCAAGCATTCACTCGACGGTAGCCCGAGTCAACGTGGCACCGGGAACTTAGGCTGTGTGCCCACACGTTCCCCCCCCCAGCAAAGGGCTGCAAGGGCAATGATAATGAAGAGTCTCGAGGGAATTACACCAACACTCATCTGGAAGGTTGTCAGACCTCTGAGAATCACCCTTGACTCCTCTTCCTTTTATCCCTCATCCCTCGCTGACCCTTGCAGTTACTCCTCAAGAAACAGTCCTCCAACCCACCAACTTCTGCCCAAGGTCACTGCCACCACGCCAAGTCTAACTCATCCCCTTTTCTCCATAGACCTCTGGCGCGGCCTCCCAGCTGCTCTCCCCGTCTCCACCCTGCTCAGCTGATGGCAAATGCCCATCCTGTTTCGAGACAACTCCCCTTAAAGTCCTGGAGTGGCTTCTCTCTGTTCCCAAGATCATTTTGAAACTCCTGGCCGCACTGGCGAGGCCCTCAGTGAAGTGGTTCCCCAGGCCCGTCCCCTCCCATCTCCTCAATCTAGTTTCCAGCTAAATGCCGAGTGTTTCAGTTCCTCAGCTGCCTTGTGACCTTTCTCCTGCTCGGGATCTTTGAACACATCATTTCCTCTTTCCTCCTGTCTCTGCTAAGCTGATTCCTACTCATCCTTCAGGTTTTAACGTAGATGTACAGGTTGAAGATTTGTCAACCCTGCATAGAGCAAGGCTATGGGGGCCATTTTTGCTCACTTAGTGTCTCTGTGTCACATTCTGGTAGTTCTCATTGTATTTTATTATTCTATTTTGATGAAAAAATTATTTTAATGTTTATTTTGAGAGAGACAGAGTGTGAGCAGGGGAGGGGCAGACACACACACACACACACACACACACACACACACACAGAATCCAAAGCAGGCTCCAGGCTCTGAGCTGGCAGCACAGAGCCCGACACGGGGCTCGAACTCAAGAGCTGCGAGATCATGACCTGAACCGAAGTCGGGTATTCAACTGACTGAGCCGCCCAGGCGCTCCTCTCATGATATTTTAAACTTCTTCATTATTATCCCATTTTTTCCAGTGATCTGCGATTAGGGTTCTTTGATGTTATTATGGTCATTGTTTTTGGGGTGCCGGGAACCACGCTGATATAAGAAGGTGAAACGAATGGATAGATGTGTGTGTTCTGACTGCTCCCCTAACCAACCGTCCCTGTCTCTCTCCCTCTCCTCAGGCCTCCCTGTGCCCTGAGACGCAACGATATTGAAATAAGGCCAATGAGTCACCCGACAGCGGCCTTTAAGTGCTCAAATGGAAGGAAGAGTCGTATGTCTCTCACCTTAAATGAAAAGCTAGAAATGATGAAGCTTCGTGAGAAACGTGTGTTGAAAGCCGAGACAGGCTGAAAGCGAGGTCTCTTGGGCCCAACTGGCAGCTGAGTTGCGAATGAAAAAAGAAAGTTATTGTAGGCCCTTAAAAGTGCGGCTCTAGTAACCACACAAATAAGAAAGTGAAGCAGCCTTATTGCTGATGTGGAGGAAGTCTGAGCGGTCTGGATAGAAGGCCAAACCAGCCACAGCATTCCCTGAAGCCAAAGCCCGATCCAGAGCAAGGCTTAGCTCTCTGTAACGCTATGAAAGCAGAGAGAGGTAAGGAAGCCACTCGAGTTTAAAACCAGCGGAGGTGGGTTCATGAGGTTTAAGGAAAGAGGCCGTCTCCGTAACGTGAAAGTACAAGGTGAATGTGTAAGCACTCGTGTAGAAGCTACAGCAAGTTCTCCAGAAGATCTGCCGAAGAGAATTCACGAAGGTGGCTACACTCCAGAACAGACTTTCAGTGTAGGCCAAAGTGCCTTCTGTTGGAAGAAGATGCCACCGAGGACTTTCAGAGCTGGAGAGGAGAAGCCAATGCCTGGCTTCAAAGCTTCAAAGGACAGGCTGACTCTCTCGTTAGGGGCCAGTGCAGCTGATCACTTGAAGCTGAAGTCAACGCACATTGTCCATTCCAAAAATCCTGGGGCCCTTAAGAACTATGCTAAATCTGCTCTGTCTGTGCTCTATCAGTGGATCAGCGAAGCCTGGAAGACAGCACATCTGTTTACAACATGGCTTACTGAATATTTGAAGCTAGTGTTGAGATCTTCTGGTCAGAAAAAAAGATACCTTCCAACAATTCTGCTCATTGACAATTCACCTGTCACTCAAGAGCTCTGAAGGAGTTGTACAAGGAGATTAATATTTTTTTTTGGATTAATGCTGTTTTCAGGCATGCTAATGCAACATCCATTCTGTAGCTCATGGATCGAGAAGTAATTTTGACTTAGGAGTCTTAAGAAATACATCTTGTAAGGCTAGAGCTGCCATAGTGATTTCTCTGATGGATCTGGGCAAAGTCCATTGAAAATCTTCTGGAAAGGATTCACTGTTCTAGATGCCATTAAGAACATTCATGATTCGTGGGAGGAGGTCAAAATATCAACACGCACAGGCGGTTGGCAGAAGTTGACTCCCACCCTCCTCTCATCTCCCTGCATAGTTCTGGGTTAGTGTGGACTACAGGAGGCATTTGACATGAGTTTGGAAGGTAGACGCGAACCAGCAGCCATCTTTTTATGCTTAGCAGTTAGGCAGGGCACATGGCTCTCTGGCACACACATTCTTGCCTATCTGCTGGCTCAACCAGTTGACTTAGGGCAGTTGGCTGGGCCCTCAGTTCTTCCAGCTTGTTCTAGGAACTCCTTCAGCTTCTCTGACTGGACTGTGACGAGGCTACCAGATTCTCCGGCAGAAAGCCGCAGTCATTGAGGTTTGGGCTTAAAGTCGGTGTGTGAAAGATATGGGTTCCAGCCTGTCCTCGTGGTTTCCTCACAGATTTTAGCGTCTGTCCAGTTCTTGCTTCCCCCGCTTCATGTACCTCCCTACCTGCCCCTGTTTGCCTGTCGGCTTGCCCTTTTGGATTTGAGGCTTCAGCACCAAATGGAGAACCACTTGTTCCCCAAGTGGAGAACAGAAGCTGCACAGTTAAGGGTTGAACTGTGTCCCCCAAAAGACCTGTTGAAGTCCTAACCTCCCGTACCTCAGAATGTGACCCTGCTTGGCAATGGGGTCGTTGCAAATATAATGAATTAAGAAAGGTCACACTGGGGTAGGGTGGACTTTTGATCCAACATACTGTTTTCCTCATGAGAAGATGGCCATGTGAAGACAGAGACCTAAGGGGTGAGCACTAGGTAGTGACAGGTACAGAGACTGAAGGGCTGCAGCTGCAAGCTAATGGACACCAAGGACTCTTGGCCACCACCAGAAGCTGGGGGGAGCAGAGAGGGACCTTCCCCTTATAGGTTTCAGAAGCCGATGGCCCCGCCAGCACCTTGATTTTGGATTTCTTCTACTCTCCAGAACTGTGTCCCGATAGGTTTCTATTGTCTTACATTTCTTTACAGCGACCCTAGAAAACAAATACATTCACATAGACAGTTGTGTAAGCTCGGATCCCTATGACACATGCATATACGTGTATGGATTATATGTATAAATATAAATATATAAACACGTACATAATCTTCCAGCAGCTCTGCTTCTCTGGTGAAACCCCGACTGCGACAAGACATGTGTTTTCATCCCTTTTGGACAAATATCTGACAAGGGACTGCCAGGTCATAGAGTAAATGTGGATTTAGCTTTTTAAGAAACTACCAAACTTTTTCCGAAGCGTTTTTATTTGTATTTAGCCCTTTTTTTTTACATTTACCACTTTACGCTCTGACCAGAAATGGGTTAAAGTCCCATTTGCCCCACGTCCTTGGTAACCATTCCAGAAGGTTTATGGTGGGATCTTTTACTTTGCGTTTCCCGATGACTAATGACACCGAGCATCTTTTCACGCGCTTATCGGCCATTTGTAGATCTTCTTTTGTGACATGTCTGTTCAAGTCATTTACCCATTTTTTTTTTTTTTTAAAAAAACGGGGATTGTTCATCTTCTTATCACTGGCTGGGAATAAGTTCTTTATATATTCTGGAGAGACTACATCCTTCATCAAGTTTATGTATTACAAATATTTTCTCCCTGTCTGTGGCTTGCCCTCTTATTCTCTGAATGGTGTCTTTTGAAGCACAAATGTTTTAAATTTTGATGTTTTTCTTTACCCAGCTCAGACTTTTTGTGTCTTTAAAAAACAACGACAACTTTTTACAGCCTAGGGAATCTAGTCCATGGCATTGTAATAGCATTGTCTGGTGACAGATGGCAGCTTCACTTGTGGTGAGCACAGGATAACATACAGACAAGTTGAATCACCATGTTGTATACCTGAAACTCATGTAATGTTGTATGTCAACTGTACACAGAATGAAAAAATGAAAGAAAAAATAAAAAAAATGAAAAAATGAAAAATAAATGAAAGAAATAAAATGAAAAATAAATGAAAGAAAAATTTAAAAAAATGAAAGACAAACCACTTTGCCCTCCCTACTGTCACAAAGACTTCCTTTTATGTTTTTCTTCCAGAAGCTTTGCAGTTTTCGTTTTTAGGTTTGGGTTGAAGACCCATTTCTAGTTATACATGTGCGATTCGGGTGTAAGGGTCAAGGTTCATTTTTTCCCCCCCATGAATGGCCAATTGTTCTAGCACCCTTTGTTTGAAAGACATTCCTTTCCTCATTGAATTACTCTGTCAAAAATTAACTGGGCGTATATGAGCCTCACAATTTTTTATTTCTATTAGAACTGAATGCGTCCACATCTGGTCATGCCCACTACTGACCTCCTTTCCACAGAGAGCCTGTAAGACAAGCTGATAGCTGGGGAAAGGAACCCACACAAGATACTGCTTTTGTACGACACACGTATGATGTTTTCTGCTCTTATGGGTGACTTACTTAATCTTGCCACAAGCTCATAGCCACACACTGAGTTTTGTGTGTTTGTGATACGGGAGGGAAGACATTTCCTGGATGCCACCTCGGTTTCTTACAGTCTGCATTGAGTGTCTGCGGACTTCAGCTTCTATTCGTTTCTTTGCGCTGGTATTATCAGCTTATAGCTTGAGACTCTAGGACATGGAGATCGTATCTGTGAATGTCATTTTCATTTGTAAAGCACCTAGCTCAATGCCCTGGGCGTGTGTGCGATTTAGTCAGTAGGACTGAGGTTATGGCCAATTCACTATCCCTCAGTTTCCTCATCTATTTATTGGCATGAAGGCTCATCTCTGTTTAATTCAATTCAAGTCAGGACCATGGGCTGTTTGTTCATGTAAAGAAAGACCATCTGATAGTAGCTGGGGAAGGAGACTTGACAACTTTAACCAGGCTGATTTTGTTCTCCTGGAGACTATTGATGTGTGTTATCTAGAACGCACCATGGCCTGGTCTTTGTTGATATCACCTATCTTTCAGATCAATGTGGTCTGAATAGTTTTTAGAATAGCTGAAATTAAAGGAACTGCTTTGTACCCCTATACAGTGTGTGCCCGTGGGCCTGGGCTATATCTCTACGTCCCAGCTAGAGTTTATGGCCCCAGCCCGGGAGAATTCTGTGCCCGCTGCCTCGCTCCCAGCACGTATGTACAGGGAAGTCTTCGTCCTGGTGAACACGGAGGGCCACCCTGTCTGGAAAGTGAAGGGAAGAGATATCATGGAACGGCAACATGTACTGGAGGTGAGATGAAGGATATGTGAATGTTGTTGCTTGACAGCCTAGGAAGTGGCCCCATGTTGCCATGGTGACAGAAGCCTGTTGACGCTAAGTGTCTGAGCAGCTCCCATGTTTTTTATAGCAGCTGGTCAGTGCCACTGCCTTCTCTGAATTGCTGCCCCCCTGAGTGGCTGCGTGGCCCCAGCTGTCCTGATCTCTGTTGACAAATGGTTGTCCTTCACAGTCAAACTACCAGCAGTACTCTAATTAATGAATGTGCTAATTATCCTTCCCTACTCCCAGCACATTTGTCTAACTAACCTGTCACACGCTGTAAGTGCAGCACAGGCATGATCACGGGGGTGCTGGGAGCAGGGATCTGGGAGCAGAGGGCTGGGCTCATAGCTCAGAGCCGTGGGATAGTTCTAGTTAAACTACCCTTACAACAGTGGGGTGTCTGGGGAATATGTTATTTCCTGTGACGTGTATTTGTTTTCCTTTCCTTCCTTTTAAAAAAATCTTTCTTGGGGCGCCTGGGTGGCTCCACTGGCGAAGGCTCTGACTTCAGCTCAGGCCATGATCCTGCAGTCCGTGAGTTCAAGCCCCGCATCAGGCTCTGTGCTGACAGCTCGGAGCCTGGAGCCTGCTTCGGATTCTGTGTCCCTCTGTCTCTGCCCCTCCCCCTCTGTGCTCACACACTCTGTGTCTCTAAAATAAAATAAACTGAGCATTAAAAAAATAAAAAATAAATCTCTCTTTAGGGGCCTTGGGCCATTGATGAATGAATGCCCTAGCCTCTGAGGGGCCCGCCCAGCACCGATGCAGAAGCACCAGCGAGTCCCAAACTCTGAAAACTGTTCCAGAAGCAGCATTCAGAGCGGTTGAGGACCTAGCCTTTGAAGCTAGAGGAGCCCGGGTTTGAATCCTGGTCCTGCTCCTTTACTACACGGGGGTCCTTAGGCATGGAGTTTAACCTCTCTGAACCTCTGTTCTAGCCCTTTGGGCAATGGGAGGAGTAACCTGTGCACAGAGGGCTGTGTTGAGAAGCAAAAGCACAGGCCGATCAGGGCCTCGGGGCCTGTGCCCGGTCTGGTCTGGGCCCCGCCAGGCCCGGCTGCCCACCCGGGGACCATCTCGTTAACAGTGGGAAAGGAGAGCCGGCCGTGCGCTCCCCTCCCCCGCTCCCCGGGCGCCCCTCGTCTTTTTGTTCTGTCTCAGCAGCTCTCTATTGAGATGAATGGCATTTCCAGAGGCTTCACCTCTGATAAGTGTTCCTCTGCGGCGGCAGCCGGAATCTTAATGCGCGCCCTGTAATTTAACGGCCATCTCGGCTGACTATTAAAACGCTCTTCCCGGGTGAAGTGAACTCGCTCCATCGGCACGTGCTCACGCTGCCAGGGTGACTCCGGGGAGCTCGGATGTGGCTGGCCCCCCGTGGGAGGGAGGGGGGTGCAGCGTCTGAACTCCTACCAGGGCCTTCTCTTCTAAAGGGGAGATGGCTGGGCATCACCCACCCCCACCGCCAACCCCCTCCCCCCCCAATCCCCACCCCCCCCACCCCACCCCACTCCCACGTTGCGGGGCCCCTGGAGGCTTGGGAAGCAAGAGGAGAGGTTGCCCTTCTTGGAAGGCAGGAGCCCAGGCTGGGATGATTTTCAAAGACATCGTTGGACTCTGTTGATGCTGTTTGTTGTGTGCCTGCGGACACACACTCACACGCCAGAAACACAAACGCCCGAGCAGGAAGGAGACTAGGCTGAGCCTTCAAGACACCAGGCTGTATGAGAGAGACACTTCTTTGATAACTGGGTGTTTCAATCTGGAATTACAAGGAGTCGACAGTCACAGTGTGATAGTGTTTACGTACACCTGGCATGCCTCCACCCCTCCCAATCTTTCTTTAGGGAACGATATGGAAACCACCAGTTCGTTCGTTTTCCTGCCATCTGGTTGTCCAAGGAATGATATGTGACTACCCAGAGCCCGTGAGATCGTTCTAAGAATTCAGATGAGAGAAGTCAGTCCTTTAGAGTGTGGGGAAAAGTGATCTGCAGAGAGAATAAAGCTGACAAACCAAGAGAAAGTTGAGAGAGGAAGAGAGAGACTGAAAGAGAGAGAGAACTCTATTTGAGAGAGAGAGAGAGAGAGAATGCCTGACCTCCAAGGCCCAGCCACATCTCTGTTCTTTCCAACTTTTGGTTGCTTGGTTCCTTGGATTTTTTGAGCCAATCATTTCCCCCCTTTTCTTTTTGCCCACGCTAGTTTGAGCTAAGTTGCCACTGTTTGCAACGGGAGTACTTTAAAAAGGGACTGGCCTTCGCCTCTGATGCATTATCTCTAAGTTATGATGAGCATTAGAAAGGCAACCTCTTTATGAGGGTCAGGCTCCTTATCTACACGACCCTAAGCAGCTCCTGAAACTTAACCAAACTTCCCATACGAATCAGATCTCATTAAGGTGAATATACAAATCTCGCTGGTGCTGAACCCCCTAAGCGGTCTTGTGACATCACACCTGGCAGAGTGCCCCAGGCACTCAGAGAGTACTCAAGAGTGTCAAGACCATATCTGGATCGCCCTAGCTACTGGCCTCCACGCGTCCAAGCTCTGGACACTGCCTCCACGGACGTCTGTCTCTTCTCAGTAGAACGGAGGACACCCAAGCCGGCCTCTCCCACGCTACGGTGCAGCTCCCTGCGGCCACCAAGTATAGTGGCTAACGTTCTCTTTCAAAGTGAGGTTTTGATAAAGGCTCCACTCCGTCGCTGCTAAAGAGTGTTGGGTCTGGGCCGAAGATCGCAGGAATCTCGCATTTTCTGTGTGGCTTCCGAGGGATTGCCATTTACACGGAGAAAGCTGTCCCGTAAAATGCCAGGTCACCACCTACCTTCCCCAGCGGGCTCACTCTTACACCTTCTCTCCTCTCTTATCATTAATTACACTGAGGCCATTGCAGGAAGGTGTTTCAACAATGAGCTCTGAGGGGTCAAGCCACGGTGTTGAATAATACTTCTGTTCAAAGTTTTCCTTAAGGGTCATCTGTAACCTCATTTCTGTTCCTTATCTACATTCTTTGGTTTAGTTTTAATTCTCTTGTTGCCTTTTTTTTTTCCCTTGTGGAAATAGAGATGTCAGCTGTCCCCCTCTTACTCATTCATCCATTTATTCACCCATCCAGGCCTTATTCTGTGGCTGCTACTCTGGACCCTGCCATGTGTTATGTATTCTGGGTTTTTTCCTGGGAATTCAAGAAAGCAGTCACAGCATTCAAAACACAGATCTTTTTGGTGCTCTCTAAATAAAACACAAGTTTTTTTTTTAGTTTATTTATTTTTAGAGAGCGAGAGAGAGAGAGAACCCAAGCAAGTTTCATGTTGTCAGCACAGAGCCCGACGTGGGGCCCCATCTCATGAACCGAGAGATCATGACCTGAGCTGGAATCAGGGGTCAGACGCTTAACCAGCTGAGCCACCCAGGAGCCCCTAAAACATAAGTTTTATTTTGTCTTCCCTTCCTGCTCGTCTTCCAAGCCCTGCTTCTCCTGGCAGGTCACACTGAGCCAGGACACTTTGGTGGCTAGTTAAAAAAAAAAAAAGAAGAAGAAGAAGAAAAAGAAGAAGTCACCGTGTAACTGTGCTGGGACCTTTGGAAATTCTAGTGATGAAAGGCAGGGCCCTCACTTCCTCTTTCTGAGCAGCACAGGGTGTCACCAGACAGGAGCAGTCCTTGCCGGGGAGCCTGAAGCAAACATGGATCAGGAAACCGTGGGCAATATTGTCCTGTTGGCCATTGTCACCCTCATCAGCGTGGTCCAGAACGGTAAGGGAACGCCCTCACTCAGAGGGGGAGACAAAACAGATTTTGTTTGTCAATCGCTTGAAAGTCAGAAGCTCACACCGTTCTCTGTGTCTGTGCACACTTTTGCCCACTTTCCCCTTATTTGTATTTGTTTTCTTTTTGCTTTGAATGTATAGGATATATGCATTTATGCATGACTTTGGGGGTTTCCTTCTGGTATTTCTTGCACTTCAATGTTGGTGACTAACCATGTTTGTAAAGCCGGGGCTGCGATCTAGAAGCTTTATAAAAACCCTTACTAAAGTGTCTGCAGTCAGCATTTTAATTATTAATTACTGTGGCCAGAGACCGGGTGGGAGGCAAGAAGCCTAGAAAGGGAAAGTGAAATACATATTGTCTCAAGACACTGGGCTTTTGTTAAGCGCAGCTGGGCTGACTTCAGTGAAACTGACGTTACCTGTCACCTGTAGGCTAAAAAAAAAAAAAAAAATTGAATTTGGATGGTGGGAGGAAGAAATCACCTTATTATCATTTATCTCTGTATTGCTTCTTTTTTCTTTGGAAGAAAGAGATTCTTTGTAATATTTTTTTTTTTCCTAGCGATGTATAGTTTTGAAGCATTTTTCATACGCATTATATATTAACTATTAATGTAAAGAGAGAGAGGAAACATTTTTTCTTGCGCGGGGTTTGCATTTCCATCCACCTCGCTATCACTTAAGAAAACCGAGCAAGGAAGAAAGAAATACGCAAGGTACCGGGACCTGAAAAAGACAAGACCGTGTAACATTTTCTCTTTCAAGTTCCGAGTTAGGACTGCCACAGATTCTTTTTCTAAGTATTTCCAGTGGCTTTGTGTTTTGCAGTTTATTAAGATAGAGGAAAAAGGAAAGTAACTACCAAGGGCGGCTGTTACCACTTAATGGTAATTATTGAGTGTTCACACACTGTTGTCACACTTTGGAAATTTGAATGTTTCACCAATTTGGGATCCTCTGTTATTTCCCCCCAACTTGAATCTGGACAGAGGCTGAGAATTAGCCTTCTGAGCCCTGAGTAAGGCTTCCCTGAGACCTCCCCACACCAGAAAGACTCGCTTTCCCCTGTATGTTTCCTCTGTGGAACAACAGTTGGCTGCTTTTTGACCCAACTATTTTCATGTTAAATCCACACAATAAAGTTGCAGCTCCGAGAGGGAACAGGTGGGTTGTTTAGTCTGCCATTCCTTGAGCCATTGCTATTTCCTGCAGGCGTCAGGAGCTCCCTTGGCCTTGCGAATCAGCAAGGGATTCATTAATTCAACGTGCAGACACCTCCAGGCTCCACCCCCCGCCCCGCTGCCCTTGTGATGGTCAGAGTCCTGGCTTTATGGGGACATAGCTGTGGGGTGGGTGTCCCAGGAAAGAAAGGATAGGGAAAAGAGATGACCAGGCAAGGTCAGTAGGAAGCCTTCAAAGACGGTTCTGGTTGGGTGAGTGGGCGGTGCTTTTCCAGCTCTGTGTAGGGTCTCCCCTCCCACCCTCCCCCTTGTAAATGGCAACATAACTGACAAACACCGGTGGACCCGGGAGCCAGTGCCTTGTCACTGGCCAGTGTGGATGGGGCTAAGCTAGCTGGAAGGCTGTAGGTCACCCCGAACTGCTGCCTCTCGGTTCAGAGCTGAGCTGGGGGAGGCCGCAGGGTCTCCTGTTGTGAGAATAGAGTCTCTTCATCGCTCCCGAGATGCAGAACCCGGTCCGGGCCTGTCGAGTGGGTCCCGGGCTTTTCCCCGAGTGCAAAGCAAGCCCTGATCCGACTTGAGGGGGACGGCGAAGTTCCTAATTATTTTTGGCAGATGAGATTAAGTCTTCTTCCTTGGTACGGTGTGGAAGGGGAGATGATAGGCGGCCAAATGTCTGAGCCTTAACAGCCGCGGCGTGGGGGCCTTGACTTTTGGCAGGCCATTTCAGATAGATGGCGACACAACACAGTGGCCTCGCTGCTAGAGCTCCAGCCGCTGATGTGGGATGAAGGCTGCCCGGTGGGGAGCTGCAAACCTGGACCAGAGTGGAGCCACCGTTTGGGGCCCGGAGACTTTTTCAGGCTCTTTTTGAAGCCACATGAAAGCCATGCTTTCCCTCTGAGGCCGAGCCCCGGACTGCCGTGTGATGTGGAGACCGCTGGGTGAGGCCTTTTACTTGTGACCGTCAAATGTGCCCATGTCGGGGAACAAGACAAATCCAAACGACCCGGAAGAGAATATCTGTGCTCGCTTACACCTGGGCTTTCAGGCGAACTGCAAAGCTTCAAGTGCCTGTCCAGAACCTCTCTTTGCAATGCTAATTAACCTCAAGGTTGCAACCATGGGTCCTCCTCAGAGAGTTCAGAAAATATGCAAAAACGGTGCCTTTCTCTCCCTGCCCCGCCAAATGCCACTTCAAACCCTTCCTCTTAGTTTTAAAAAATATTTCCGTGTTGTCGCCCGGCACCATAGACGTTGTCTTTGCCCCACGACAGAGAGGTCCGGTCCGCATGTGTCCATGATGGTGTCCAGGGTCTGTGCTCTCTGTTCACTGTGTGAGAACCTCATTTCCCAGAAAGAGGCCAGAGCCCGGCCCGCCCGCTGGAACTTCCCCCTCCGACTCTGAAACGTTGTTGAGTCATCAAGATCTTTGAACCTGTGGCCCTCTTCCAGCTCGATCCAGCAAAACACAGATCTGGAAGCACAGAGCAAGTTTCAAATACGTCGTTCCAAGAAAGCTGGGCCAGAACCACCAAAGGCTGGTTTCCCAGGGAATGCAGATAGATGCATTTCCTATAAATAGCATCCAGAGGGCCTCCGACCCCTCCTGCCGAGGTGCCAGCAGTGTTGACATGCAGAAACACGCAGGCAATAAGCATGGATTTGGAGAAAGTGATTTCCATAAGTAGCCCAACTAGTTAGATTGAGAGGAGAAGGTGAGCCGAGGGGAAGGGCCACTGAGCCCATGCATGGAAGCCTGAGTGGCAGCAGAGAAGAGATGTCCTCCAGCAGAAGAGCCGTTCCTGCCGCCCTTCTGGTTGTGGGGAAAGGCGGTGGGAACTGGCATCATCCTCTCGCCTCAACTCTCTTCTTACCGTGAAGCCGGGAAGGGAGACATCGTGGCCCTGCTCTCACAGGGGTTTGTGAGCATAGGACAAGGAGGGCTAGAGAGCTGGCAGGGAACACCTCCATTTCCGTGACATCCCTGGTACTCCCACCCCCACCACACACACTTGAAGTGAATCTCACGGGCACCATATTGGAAGACCTAACGGCCCAACGTAGGGTTAAATGGGCCGTGGAAACAGGACTCAGGAGGCGCCCCCAAGGCAGAAATCTTATTTGCAGCATTCTCAACAGCTCCGGCCTGGACCCTCCCGTGATAGAGAGCTCACAGCTACTGAACTCCCCCTTTCCCTTGTTAGGTGTATTGGGAGTTTGCTTTGTGTCGAGCATGGTGCTTTGTGCTGGGCATAATACTATTTCACTGAATCCTTGCAGCCTGTGAATTATATCTATATCTATCTATCGATCGATCGATCCTATTTTACAGATAAGCAAAGTGGGGCTTGGAGAGGTTAGAACAATGGTTGGACTGAGATTCAATCCAATTCCAAAAAGTAGACGCTTATGCTATATTTATTGCCTCAAATTCATTTATTCCAACGCTCCCTACTCAAGAACTTCTTTCTCACACGTGCTGAAATCTACTGCCCTGTAACTTCTATCCACTGGTCCTGTTTCTATTGTCTGGAAAAGCTTGGGCTATGCTTGCTGCTTCTAGGTTTACAGAGTCAGCTATCCTGTCATCAATGTATCATTTCCTTTGTGACTTGGTTTCCAGAGTCCCTTGTCATTGGGTTACACCCTCCCACCCATCTTGCCCTGAGCTTTCTAAGATGCAGACAGACGCTTCCTGTACAGGGAAACTCACTCTTCCTGAGATCCAGACATCAATCCTATTAAGATAATCACAGGTGCATTATTCTTTTGAACACTTGTTATCGCACTGCTGGCTCGTATTAACTTTGTGCCTAACTAAGTCCTCAAGATCTTTTTATGTGATCCTGAGAAAGCTGTTTGCCTTCTCTGGCTCCCAGCTTCCTCAGCTGACAAGTGGGGCTACGATAACTTCCGTACGTGTCTGTTGAATATATTGCACGGAGAGGCGCCCGGGTGACCCAGTCGGTCAAGCGTCCAACCTTTGATCTCAGCTCAGGTCTTGATCTCAGGGCTGTGAGTTCAAGCCCCACACTGGGCATGAAGCCTACCCAAAAAACAAACAAACAAACAAACAAACAAAACCACCCTGCAATGGAACAACCTAGGGAAAGTAGCCTGCGGTGCCCGGCATGCGGTGTGTGTGCTCTTTAGTGGTCGGCAGCCTTTTCTCTCTGTGTCTCTGACTCTGGCACTATCTCTCTGGTTTGGCTTACCATCAGCAGCTGGCCAAGATAAGCGTATCAATGGTCTCTGTGCTCGAGGTTTCTGTAACATGGTGGAAGATAACACGGGGGTGGGGTGTGAATGGGGGGTGGGGTGTGAATGGGTGGTGAGGCGTGGGCAAAGGAAGGCAAATTCGTTCAAGTGTAGCTAAGAAGGAGGGAGAGGGAAAGCCTCGTAGGCTGGGGCAGGCTTGCTTTTTTGTTTAATGGGTAGGAAAGATCTGAGTATGTTTCCAGGGTCAAGAGAAGGAGGAAAAAAGAGAGGGAAGGTTCAGGAATTGGGGAGAACACTGATGAGACAAAGGCCTGGAGAGGCGGCAGGAACGGGCTGGAAGTCACAGGTCGAGGGCAAGCCCTGCAAACGAGGAAGGCGTCTGTCTGAGCAAGGAGAGAGAGAAGGCAGGCAGGCACGGAGAACTACAGCCACGTCGTGCTGCTGGTTGCAGAAATCACCTCTGACTTTCTTAATGTTATCTCTGCCACCTGTTCAGAGGCGAGGGCCTCTTAGGTTCTGGGCCCTTAGGTTCAGAACCCTTAGGTTCTGGAAAGTCAGTGAGCAGGACTTCCTGCTGTCCTTTGTGCTAAGAAGAGACATTCAGAACAGACAGATGTGTACTTAAACCCCGTGTGGCTGGTGGGTCCCCTGCGGTGAGCTGCAATGTGACAGCAACAGGAAGAAAATATTCTCATCTGCCCCCTTGGATCTGAGTCCCCAGCTTCACTGTTCCCCAGTGGGGTGGCTCTGGGAATGCCACCCAACCCCCCTGAGTCACTGGGGCCTTGTCTACAAAGGGGAGACAGCATGGCTCACTCCGAGGAGTGGGCACAAGGCCCATCGAAGGAATAGACGTCAGGGGTCTGCTGGAGGGTGACGCCCCCTGCTTACCAGCGGGCCCGTAGCTGCTATGCCCCCAGACGGGCACGTTGCTAGGGTACGGCTGTGCTTTTGCCCAAAAGGAAACCAGAGAAGGCTTTTATTCCTATACACGGTTGATAAGGCTTCCATTTCACAGCTTTTTGAGGAGGCTAATATCAAGCTGATGAAAAGGCATCCCACAGGGACCCCTGATATTCTGGAAATAGGAGCAGAGGAGTAAAAGAGGAGGGGAAGGGAGAGAGACCTTCATCCCTCCCCGCTCCATCCAATCTATAGACAGACCCTTGGGATTCTGGCTTCTCAGCAACCCCCCCGCCCCCAGCCCACCGCCCCACCTTAGCGGGCTCCCTATCTTCCGTTGTCCCGGTCCTGACCCCTCTGGACGCTCCCCATGCAGAAGACCGAGTGGCTTCCTGCTTCCACCACTTGCTCAGCTTATCCCTGCCAGTGACTCCTTGTGGCTCATGAGATGGGCATGAATTCTGATTTTCTTACCGCGGCTCACATCAAGGTCACAGTCACGCCACCAAATCCGGCAGGCGCTTCTCAACTATCCTCTTCTCCAGGCCTGGGCTCGCTTAGTGCTTTCTCGCTCTGTCCACCCTGTGGGCACCGCACGTGGCCCCCCACCAGGCTCTGCGTTCCCCTCCATCCGCGGCCGGGCGCACTGGATAAATTTCATCTAAGTGTTTTGTTCGCGGTTTACCGTCTGCCTCCTCCTCTTCCACCCCCGCCAGAGCATGAGCTTCTCAGGCCAACGTCCTTTGTGTGTTTTGTTCTCGGATGCAAAGTGTCTGGCTCGTGGCAAGTCAGAGGTTAGTAGAGACAGCTGCTGAGTGAATTTCTGGCAAATGACGTTTGACAGAAGACATTCGGGGCTGTTTGGAGGGCACACCGAGGAAACATTTAACGTTCTAGTAAAATAAGGGGACAACAGGCTCATGAACATGCCCATGGTAAACCAGATCCAAACCTTTCCCTCTGTCAGGGTTCTTTGCCCACAAGGTGGAGCATGAAAGCAAGACACAGAATGGGCGGAGCTTCCAGAGGACGGGAACACTTGCCTTTGAACGCGTCTACACTGCCAAGTGAGTTCAAACCCTGATACTGCAAACTAACAGAGTGGGGCCCTGGGGAAAGGGGGCCTTCCTACTGGAGTGAAGGCCACCGTCAAGGCTACATGTCTGTCTGGGTCGACCTTCAGAGTGCCAGGAAGGCAGAGCTCCCAGGGACGATTGAACCTCACCTGGGTGGGGGGTGTTGGGGGCACCCTTGGTCATCTTAATAAGGGCTAGTGTTTAAAGAAAGGAATCAGGGATAGTGGGGGCGGGAGTGGGGAGAGGTGCGATCGCCACAGCTCCCCGTGCTCCAGAAACCTCTGAGCCAGTCACGTAGCCACAGCGTTACCGATTTCCTGGGGAATTCGTCCGAAGGGACTACCATGCAAACCAGCCATGCAAACTCATCGGCTGGCTTTGGAGGCAACAGGTGGGATGCGATGGTGACAGCCTTCAGCTCACTGTCCCTTGCGTCCCCCTTGGGGGGACATCTGGAGGTGTGCCAGGACCTTTGGTAACGCCCACTCTCCTTGAGCAACCAGAACAAGAACAGAAAGAATGGGGGAGCTGTGCAATTCCTCCCCATCCCCCCCCTCCCCCCCACCATTCTTTACTTTTGAATAAAAAAGCTGTTTGAAAATACCTGAGCAGCTCAGAGAAGGAGATGGGAGCTACTCGGGATGCAAATCTGAATGGGCGTTATTCACACACGCGTTTTTCCTTTATGCAGAATGTATTTGAACAGCAGTTTCAGGCAGTGGCCTGTCTGCTTCTCTGTGCCTGTGACCAGGGGCCTGTCACGGGGAGAGGCTTCGGAGAGGAGCTGGCCAAGGAGCTGGCCTTCAGTCTCAACTCGGAGGTGGCTCTGATGGCCGCAGAGATCTTTCCACAGGGGCAGTCGTGGATACCCAAGGAAATTGGCACAGGCTGATATCCAGGGCCCCTCACCCTTTCCGAGCCCTTTGCCTTTTGAGCTCGGGACTTGAGGCCACTCCCGAGTGCTCGAAGCCCCTCCAAGACCTCCCCTTTACTCGGGCCCTCGCCACCTGCCGTGGGGCCCCCCTCGCTCACACTCTGCTGTCCCGAGTAGGGTCATTCCAGCAGTCTGGTCTCAGGGAAATCCTTTGCTAAACTACCTACGGGGATATTTCTCTTTTAACATGTGGACCTTCGGGGTATTAATTCTCAGAATCAGTCGGAAAAGTTTAAAGATGTGTCTGAAGCCATTTTAGACACCGACGCTTAAAGGAGCGTAGGGAACGTACGTAGGGCGCATCTGTCTTTGTGCCATTTGCAGGACGAGCGGTGAGAGCGCCTCTCAGACACTCTGCGTGCGAGAGGTGCGAAGAAGGTGTCTTTGATCAGGGACGACCCGAATCGCTCTCTGCAAACAACCCCGAAGGGCACATTGACGCTATTTGACTACTTGGGAAAGAGAAGCTTCTTTCTGCCCAGATCTCCGCGTTATTAGCAGTTGCACCGGGTGGCTCCGTTCCGGAGAAGCCGGGCGGCGCAGGTGACCTGCGGTGGTTTCCCCGCACCTCGTGCGGAAGTTCAGTTTCCGTTTTGGCAGCAACGAAGACGACGTGGAGGAGGCCAGGCCGTCCGGGTTCTGCCGCGTCCCCCAGGGGGGCGCTGGCTCTGCGCCTAAGGAGTGGCTCCGCCCATACTTGGCCCGGGGCGCCAGCCCCCAAATTGCAGAAGTCGCCCTTTGGTGGCCGCTGCGCTGCGTCATTTGGGAGGGCGGTTTGGAAGTTCCGCAAGGCTGCGGGGTTCCGGAGGGAAGAAGGCGCTGGAGGACCATGGTGGCCCATCCCGGCTGCGCCGGGGGTCCCCACGGTGTGGGCGCGTGGCCCAGCTCCCCCAAGCCACGCGTCTGTGCTTCACCTCCGTGGGAGGAGAGCCACAAGAGTTAGGAGGAGAGGGAGCTGCAGAGCGGGAGCAGCTAAGGGGGAGAAACGGAGAATTTTCTGGAAGAGGGAGGCGGCCCAGACGCTGCTGTGGTTCTGTTACAAAGACCACTTCCTCCCTGACCCAGCTGACCGCACTCTGTGTGCCTGTGGTGGTTTGTCCAAGGGCTGAAAGATCAGGGCCACGGGCCACCACGTGCTGGCGGAACCCAGAGGCGCCAGTGTGCCTGCGTCTGCCAGGAAGTTCCTGCCAAGGGGTCCTGTGTCATAGGGACTCTTCTCCGGCCGTAGCTCGTCTGGCCCCCAAAGCACCAAAGAGGGTGCGAGCTGAGCCGTGGACGAGCAGCAAGAAAAGAACAGGGATTTAATCTTGCTATCAAAAAAAATAAGAAATTAAGCTTTGCTCGGTTTTAATACACAGGTTGAGAGCGCTGTGTGTATTATACCCGTCACAGGGTTGCACGATCAGATCTTCTGGTTGATGGGGTGTGAGATCATAAATGTTTCCAGACCATGGCTGTAAAGAAAAACTAGCGTAAAGGATAAATGATGCTGGCGGATTGAAACGCCTGATGCAGATTTTTCAGCACCAAATATAACTGCTGAGTGATGCAGACGGTTCGAGATCGGGGGGTGGGGGGGGCAGTTGATAAACGGGTATCGCGGCTGGGTGTGGCCCATCGGCTCCAACGGGGTCCCGGTTAACGGTCCACGAGGGTAGAGCCGAGTCAGGGTTTGAGAGATAAAAAGAATCTTGACCTTGACTCTGTTCACGTGTGCAAGGCGTAGTCCAAAGCCCTGTTCCCAGATGATGAGCACAGCTGGAACAGAGCTTGATTTCTGGAGAAAAATCTCAGTTAAACTGACCCAAGATTCTTCCCCATGATGCTGGTAAGCGCGGGCTGCAGAGAGGTGACGGGTCTCCGGAGAAATGTAATTTTCTACACACGTCCCATAGATTACACGTTCCTGGGCTGGTAACAGGTATTACAGAGGAGAGCAAGTTCTGTAAAACAGGACTTTTGAGAACTTCTAAGGTACTGAGGAACACTGTGATTCTTGGTTCTCCAAGAAGGGGAAGTCTTCTTTAACTACAGATACACCCCCATCCCTTTTTTTGGGCAGATCATATCCAGGGTTTAGTGCTTTACAAAATGCATTTTTTTGGAAAACGCCACCCTAATGTCCCTTCTCCCCTGCACCTCTCAAAATCCACTTTGTTTATTTATTTATTTTTTTTAACATTTATCTATTTTTGAGAGGGGGGGGGAGGGGCAGAGAGAGAGGGAGACACAGAATCCGAAGCGGGCTCCAGGCTCTGAGTTGTCAACACAGAACCCAACGCCGGGCTTGAACCCACGAACCGCAAGATCACGGCCTGAGCTGAAGTCGGACGCTTCACCGACTGAGCCACCCAGGCACCCTTCAGATTCCGCTTTAGGCTCACTTCTAAGTAGGGTGGACTTGTAAATAACTTGAAGCGAATAGTTCTGCATTGATTCCATCCATTAGTATAGCTACTATTACTATTATTAGTGATCATTTACTTGCTTGCAGTCAACCTAAACAAAACCCTTAGTAAGTTCTCCTGCACTTCTTCCCGAAGGTGGAGAAAAACAAAAGGGAAAATATGAGTCCTTTTCTCCATGAGCACACAGAGTGTCGTGCATCACATTGAACACAGCAGAGTGACTTGTCGACAACTCGGGCAAGTGCCTCAGAATCAGACCTGGGGAAATGAAGAGAGCCGAGATGGGCCTGTCAATTTTGTCTCGTAGAAAGAACGGCACAAAACCCTCCACAAAAGAAAATTTGGAGTAATAATAATTTGTCCACAGGAAAGGCATTTCCACTGGGGACTGTAAGAAGGAAGACATTGGAGAGGTAACAGTCACCGTTTATTGAATGCTTGTTCTGGGCTGGGCACCGCTCTATCTCATTTTATTTTCATAAGCCAGGGCGGTAATTACTTACGTCTCCACTCACCTCTTATAGATGAAGAAAACTGAGGCTCAGTGCACTCACGCAGCGGCAGACTAGGCATCGGACCCAGGCTTTGTGCCTTTAAAGAGCGTGTGAACATCCATCCGGCTCCACCTCAAGGGACGGCCCTGTCACTGACCAATGCCACATGAATTCAGCCCGGCAGTGGCTCTCTGTCAAGGAGGGACATATGCGTGGGGAGCTGTGGATCGAAGACGGGTCAGAGACTCTGGATCGGAAAAAGACTGGCTTGAGCTAGATCGAGGGACAGGAGTTGGGAGTTTCATTCCAATCCAGACAGACCGTGTTTTATGAAGGACTCGGGTGACTTGAGACAACAGGCAGGAATGACTGAAGGACTGATCCAATGTCACATTACTATACCGTTCTCTCTAATGAGCAAATTCCTTAGATAATTAAGCATTTTGAAAAACTGCATCACCCAGCCCAAGCCAGTACTCAAATACAAACAAAACCAGAAGCATGTGAATGAGGAGGATGTAGGGGCGATCTTTGGCATTAATAGATCGTCAAATTGTTGGAGCCTCAGGTATTAGATCCCATCAGACATAGAACATTATTCAATTAAATAAATAATAACGTGACCTAGTTTTCCAGGGTCACATTCTCAGTCCCAAGGCTGTGGGTTTGTTCCTCTAATACGTAATAGCTGTGACGTTGGGGCGCTCCATAGCTGCGTACGGGACCTGTTTGTTTGCTGAGTACTTCACCCCAAATGATAAGTCGGTTCAAGGCTCCTGCCCTTCCTCCGGGTCTGATTCTGAGGCGCTTGCCGGGTTTGTGGACAGGTCACTGTGCTGTGTTCAACATGATGCACCACACCATCAATGTGTTTGTGGAGAAAAGGACTCGTATTTTCCCTTTTGTTTTTCTCCACCTTTGGGAATGAGACACAGAAGTACTTACGTAAGTACTACTGTGTCCGCTAGATCAGTGAAACCCCTGGGTACCCAGCAAGCTCAGCGGGGCTGTGCTCTCTCCCCTGTGCCTGTATCCCAGGGTAGGATACGCTGCTTTCTTACCTTTAATTTCATTGACCTCTCCGGTGGCGGATCTTTTGATCGTCAGAGGGACACGAAACTTCCTGTGGTCAGGGACACGGCACATCCTCTCTGGGTTCTCTGCGGGGGATGGACCAGGGCTCGGTCATTCCAGAGTTCTCAATGGTACCACTGAGGCATGAGACGCTATCAGTCTGAATAAGGGTCCGTCGCCAATTTAGGAGGAAAGTCATGAGAACCAGATCGGGGAGGGTCCAGATGAAGGAATCCAAGGAAGGAATTCGGATGAAAGGCCAAATACACTTTGAAGAGTGCATCTTTGCTTTGCCTGTTAGTTTGAGTGACATTAGACCAGTGTTTTTCAAACTTGAGTGTGCTTCAGAGTCACCTAGAGGGCCTGTTAAAACAGTCAGCCTGTTAAAACACAGATTGCGGGGCCCCACCCCTGGAGTGTTTAATTCTGTAGGTCTCA
This sequence comes from Panthera leo, assembly GCF_018350215.1. Classification (NCBI taxonomy): domain Eukaryota; kingdom Metazoa; phylum Chordata; class Mammalia; order Carnivora; family Felidae; genus Panthera; species Panthera leo. Next base: position 9,819,110 of record NC_056679.1, read on the forward strand.
GATGGGCATTAACACTTGCAGTTCCCAGGTATTTCTGATGCCTGCTGATCCAGGGACAACACTTTGAGGACCACCTCACTAGAGCATCAACTCTTAAAGCTTACGTGGATCTTAGAGTTACTGTCAGTCTCTTAGTGTTTCAGGTGAGAAAACTACATCCAAAGTGATTATTTTGCCATTGACAGACAGATGGTGAATGTCAGGTCAGAGGTGAAACCTTAGTCACGTGCCCTTTCCACTCCATTGCACTGCCCTTCCCCATTCACGCTTCCATGTCTCGTAAGGTGGTTTTTCCACGGATGTGCGTGTATTTTTTTTCTTTTTTCAAGTGTTTATCCAAGGTATAGGTAGTTCAAATATAGTGTAATATTGTTTTCAGGAGTAGAATTGAGTGATTCATCACTTACATGCAACACCCGGTGCTCAACACGACAAGTGCCCTCCCTGAATGCCCATCACCCATCTAGCCCATCCCCTACCCACCTCCCTCCCTCAACCCTCAGTTTGTTCTCATCATAAAGAGTGCCTTGTGATTTGTTTCCCTCTCTCTTTTTTCCCCCTTCCCGTATGTACATCTATTTTGTTTCTCAAATTCTATATATGAGTAAAAGCATAGGGTATTTGTCTTTCTCTGCCTGACTTATTTTGCTTAGCATATCCTCTGGCTCCATCCACGTCATTGCACATAGCATGAGTAATACTCCATTGTATTTATGTATACCACGTCTTCTTTATCCATTCATCAGTTGATGGACATTTGGGCTCTTTTCATAGCTTGGCTATTGTTGATAGTGCTGCTGTGAACTTTGGGGTACAGGCACTGCCTTTGAAACTGCACTTTTGTATCCTCTGGGTAACTACTTAGGAGCGCAATTGCTGGGTCGTAGGGTAGTTCTATTTTTAACTTTTTGAGGAACCTCCATATGTTCTCCAGAGTGGCTGCACCAGTTTGCATTCCCACCAACAATGCGAAAGGGTTCCCCTTTCTCCACGTCCTCGCCAACATCTGTTGTTTCCAGAGTTGTTCATTTTAGCCATTCTGACAGGTGTGAGGTGGTATCTCAGTGTGGTTTTGGTTTGTATTTCCCTGATGATGAATGATGTTGAACATCTTTTCATATGTCTGTTAGCCATCTGGATGTCTTCTTTGGAAAAACATCTATTCATGTCTTCTGCTCATTTTTTCCTCTCCCTTCCTTCCTTCCTTCCTTCCTTTCTTTTTCTTTCTTTCTTTCTTTCTTTCTTTCTTTCTTTCTTTCTTTCTTTCTTTCTTTCTTTCCTTTCTTTTTGAGGATGGGGAAGGACAGAGGAAGAGAGAGAATCTTAAGCAGTTTCCGTGGCCAGTGAGGAGCCTGGCATGAGGCTCGATCTCATGACCGTGAGATTGTTACCTAAGCCAACATCAAGAGTTGGACTGACTTAACTGACTCAACCTACTGAGCCACTCAGGCACCCCTTCTGCCCATTTCTTAACTGGTCTTTTTGTTTTTGGGGTGTTGAGTTTGACAAATTCTTTATAGATTTTGGATACTAATGCTTTATCAAATATCTTCCCCCATTCTGTAGGCTGCCTTTTAGTTTTGTTGTTTGTTTCCTTCACTGTGCAGAAGCTTTTTATCTTGATGAAGCTCCAGGAGTTCATTTTTGCTTCTTGCGACATGTCTAGTAAGACGTTGCTACCGCCGAGGTCAGAGAAGTTGCTGCCGTGTTCTCCTCTAGGATTTTGATGGTTTCCTGCCTCACATTTAGGTCTTTCATCCATTTTGAATTTATTTTTGTGTATGCTGTAAGAAAGTGGTCCAGTTTCATTCTTCTGCACCTTGTTCTTCAGTTTTCCCAACACCATTTGTTGAGGAGACTGTCTTTTTTCCATTGGGTATTCTTTCCTGCTCTGTCAAAGGTGAGTTGACCATGTAGTGGTAGGTCCATTTCTGGATCTTCTATTCGTTCCACTGATCTATGTGTCTGTTTTTGTGTCAGTACCATACTGTCTCGATGACTACAGCTTTGTAATATAGCTAGAGGTCCCGAATCGTGATGCCTCTAGCTTTGTTTTTCTTTTTCAGGATTGCTTTGGCTATTCAGAGTGTTCTGTGGTTCCATACATATTTTAAGACTGTTTGTTCTAGCTCTGTGAAAAATGCTGGTGGTATTTTGATAGGGATTGCATTACATGTATGGATTGCTTTGGGTAGTATAGACATTTTAACAATGGTTGTTCTTCCAGTCCATAAGCATGGAATATTTTCCCAGTTCTTTGTGTCCTCTTCAAGATACTCCATAACTGTTCTACGGTTTTCAGAGGACAGATATTTTACCTCTCTGGCTAGGTTTATTCCGAGGTATCTTATTGTTTTTGTGTGATTGTAAATGGAATCAATTCCTAGATTTCTTTTTCCGCTGCTTCATGATTGGCGTAGAGAAATGCAACAGATTTCTGTACATTGATTTCATATCCTGCGACTCTGCTGAATTCGTATTAGTTCTATCAATTTTTTGGTGGAGTCTTTCCAGTGTTCTCCATAGAATATCATCTTGTTTGCAAATAATGAAAGTTTGATTTCATTCTTGCCAATTTGGATGCCTTTTATTTCCTTTTGTTGTCTGCTGAGGCTAAGACTTCCAGTACTATGCTAAATAGTGCATGGTGAGAGTGGACATCCCTGTCTTGTTCCCGACCCCAGAGGGAACACTCTCAGTTTTTCCCCATTGAGTATGATATTAGCTGTGGGTGTTTTCATATGTGGCCTTTATGATGTTGAAGTATGTTCCATCTGGCCCTACCTTGTTGAGGGTTTTTACCAATGTGGATGTGCATATTGATGGTCCTGACCGAGACTGTCAACTTTTCCAGAGGATATTTGCTATTTTTTTAGTGTAGTCGAAAAGCTAACAGATATGGTTACAGAGTTGGACTGACCAGGACGTGCATCCTGGTCCCACCACCTTGTAGCTCAGTGACACTCAGCAGTTAGTCAACTTCTCCCAACCTCAGTTTCTCATGTGAAAATGAGGGTAACTGTGGTAGACTGAATAAAGAGCCCCCAAACATCTTTACATCCCAACCCTGGGAACCTGTAGGTTCTGTTACATGGCAAGAAGGAATTCAGATCGTTAACCACCTGACCTTAAAATCAAGAGATTACTCTGGATTACTTGGGTGGAACCAATGGGATCACCAGGATTCTTTTCTTTTTTAATGTTTATTTATTTTTGAGAGAGAGACAGAGAGTGGGGGAGGGGCAGAGAGAGAGGGAGACACAGAATCTGAAGCAGGTTCCAGGCTCAGGTGTGAGCACAGAGCCCGACGCGGGGCTCAAACCCGTGAACTGCGAGATCATGCCTTGAGGAAGTCAGACGCTTAACCGACTGAGCCACCCAGGCACCCCTGACAAGGGTTCTTTAACTGTGAAGGAAGGAGGCGGAGAAGTGGGTGTCAGAAAGACCCTCTCGGCCACTGCTGCCTTTGAGGTTGGAAGGGGGCCACAAGCCAAGGAATGCAGGTGATCTCTAGAAGCTGAGAAAGGCAAGGCAAAACGGATTCTTCCCTAGGGTCTCCAGCAGGCTTGCAGCCATGCTGACCCACCTTGACCGTGGCCCAGTGAGACCCATTTGGACTTCTGACCTCCAGATGATTTGTCTTGTTTTAAGCCCCGATGTTTGGGGCTACCTGTTCCAGCAGCCGCAGAAAACGCATGCAGTCACCCTGCGCGCTCACACGGCTGCGGTGAGTGTCCGGGGGGGACAAAGGGTGTAAAATATCAGCATGGTGGCTGGTGTGAGGGGAGGGCCCCTCCCCGAGAGTGAAGACTGAGCCCTGAACACGGCGATCGCACCACCAGCACGAGACCTTTCTGAGCGTCAGCTTTTCTGAATCGACCCTGGTTTCTTTCACGCTCGAAGCTCATCTCCCCGCCCCCCTCCCCAGCCTCGCCTGTGGGTCTGAGCTGACTTGTGTGTCTGACAAAGGTTTCTCAGTTGGGCTCCTCTCTCCTGCACCCCCCACCCCCCACCCCCAATCCTGACAGCTGCCACAGCCCTGCTGTCTGTGTTGCTCACTTTTCAATTCCAAGAAGCACTTTGGCACAGCCAGGAGCAGGAACCCTGCCAAAACGAATCCATCAAGAAACCGAGTCTCCGACTGGCTTCACTGAGGAAGGGACTAAATGGATTCTGAGCATGTATTTGCTTTATACCACTGCCTATGTCTCATAAGTGGAGTCATGAATGGGGTTCGTGCTTCATGCGTGATGGTGATTATCGGCTTGGGGTTTCAGGTGATTTTCAGACGGTGCCGCGGTAGCGTGTTTCCTAATGCTTCTTCTCCTTATTTATTTATTTTTTTTTATTCTACAGCCAAAACTGTGTGGACGCGTACCCCACGTTCCTTGTCGTGCTCTGGAGCGCAGGGCTGCTCTGCAGCCAAGGTAACTCTGGCTTCTCCTTGTGTGTTCTCTTTCTGGAGCGTGTGCCGTGGGGAGGTTCAAACGCGGGCTCTTTTGTTGAAAAGACTTTGCTTGACCTCCAGCTCCGATCCCCGTGAAGCCCTCGGAGAGGTGAGAACCCTCGGGAGGTCGTGTTTCAGGCATGCTCTGCGCCTGTGCGGAGCGGGTGCGATAATGCATTGCTAATGCTTGCTCCTCGGTGGCTGGTTGAGAGCTTCTGCGCCGACAAGGGTGGTTTAAGGCTAAATGTGACTCAGAATCCTTAAGCAGTGTTAGCGCAGATACAAGGGCATTATAAATGAGGGCGCCTGAGGGATCTATTCTGGGACCAACGTCACTCTGCTCTTCTGCTAATAAGCTGGCAGGGTGGCAGGTCCTCTGTCAGGCCTGGGTCTGCAGAGCCACGGGCCGGATTCCAGGTCCCCAGCCTTCTCTGGGGTTAGCAGCCGCCCACGGTCTTGACTTCAGCAGGTTGACTCCCAGAGTTGACTTAAGAGGACCAGGAAACCAGAGTCGTGTTTTTCGGGTCCCCTTTGGAGATCGGCACTGTGCCTGGCGGGGGGGGGGGGGGGGGGTGGGAGGGCTGGCGTGACCTGGCCAGCTTCCACAATGTGGCCCCCAGCGGGGGTGTGTAAGAAAAGGCCACAAGTGTCCCCCGAGGGACTCTTTAATCCTTACCTCTTCTCCCACTTGAGGGAGTAGGTAGAGGGCGTATTATCTCCCTCTGTTATCTTTTTGTTAAGTTTCTTTATTTCTTTTTGAGAGTGGTGGAGAGAGCGAGTAGGGGAGGGGGCAGAGAGAGAGAGGGAGAGGGAGAGTCCCACACAGGCTCTGAACCCAAACCGAGAGCCAGACGCTTAACCCCGCGGAGCCACCCAGGCTCCCCTCCCTCTATTCGCCTGGAGAACACTTTGGTTCGGGGAGATGAGATGACGGGCTCAAGGTTACTCAGCTGGTGAATAACAGAGCCAGAAACAGAGCCCAGGTCTCTGGCGTTAAGTCCTGGATTTTGCACCAGGGCTTTTCTGCATTATCCACGTATATGATGCATAGACCTTGAGCACCTCCTACGTGACAAGCCCTGTGCTTAGATACACGGTGATAAATAACAAGACGTAGTGGCCGAGCACATGGCACTTGGTGAGATGAACCACAGGCAAAAAAGCGAAGGGATACATTGTTGCCGAGAGTGAGAAGCGCCCTGAAGGGAAGGAATCAGGCGCAGGGACAGAGAACAGAGGTGAGGGATGGCAGCAGAAACTCCTTCAGGGAGAGCATGTGGCCTCCTCCCGTGCTCCATAAGGCCGTCATCACTCACTATTTATTTACCACTATCTATCCCGAGTGAAATAGGAAACGTGTCTGGCGTCACTTGAAAAATCAAGCCAAACTATGCTTATACGAGGAGTTACGATTCCTTTTAGGTCCTAGATGATACTCGATAGAGATGGATGTAGAGTTGTTCTAGCTAGATAAATACAAAGGGAGTGTGAAGGTGTTTCAGAGCCCCGGGACTATGCATTTTCTGCCAAGCAGTTGTTGGCATTGCTAGGGGTCAAAAGTGTCAGTAAACCCTCTTCGGTAATCGTCACTTCTTACGCTCTATAGTAAATTACTGGATTGTTTAGTCAAAAGGAACCTCAGAGATCATTCTAGCCCAGATTCTTCACTTTACAGGAGCAGGAGCCCGAGTCCCAGAGGGACAAGCGGTTTGCTCAAACCTCAGAATTTTCGAGTCCAGATTCGAACCCACTGTGCTTTTCCTACTGTTCCAAGCGGCCTGGTGGGTCCACGAGGCATGAGCACAGCCATTTTCCACCCCTGACTTTTGTGAGCTCATGTTCAGTTTAGCTCCTGTTGAGAGAGAGATGTGCTGGTAAGTTAGAGCAGAGCCATCCAGATGGGACAAACCAGGAAAAACTTTGTTCAGGGCAGATTGTGAATTGTGACAGTTTCGTGACTTTCAGATAATAGCATGAACTTCATAAGTGGTTTCTTTTGTGTTTTGGTTTTCTTACCTGTCACATAACACTAGTGTTTTGGGAGGGTCTGGGGACTGACGACTGGAGACAGTTCTTTTTTTTTGTTTGTTTGTTTTAATTCTTAAGTGTTTTCTTTCTTTATTTTGAGAGACAGAGGGACAGAGAGAGAGAGAGAGAGAGAGAGAGCACACATGCATGAGCAGGGGAGGGGCAGAGACAGAGGGAGAGAGAGAATCCCAAGCAGGCTCCGCGCTGTCAGCGCAAAGCCTGATGGGAGGGCTCTAACACACGAACTGTGAGATCATGACCTGAGCCAAAATCAAGAGTCAGATACTTAATCAAATGAGCCACTCAGGCATCCCTAGAGACTATTGTGAGGACACTCATTGCTGGTGTTGTGACCCTGGGCTGTTCTTCACTCATCCTTCCTAAGCCTCAGTTTCCCCATTTGTAAAGCAGGAATAATTGAGTTCCCAGGATGCTTGAGAGACTGTGCATAAAGTCCCTGACATAGTGCATGGCATATATCAGATTGAACCATAGAAAACTGCTGATGCCTGACAGTTTAGGATCCACAAAAATGGCAGTTTCATATAGTTCAACCTAACAATAGAAGCCCAGTAAATGTGATTATTGATGGCACGGGTGGTGGTAACACGGTTTTAAAATTATACAAACTTGGTTTCAGATTCCACCTTGTTAAAAAATAAAATTCAACCGAATAAATTTGAAGACCTAATCGGCTTCATTAAAGGATTCACGATTCCAGCACCCCATCTAGCAAGCAGAGGGGGGTGCAGAGGGGTTGTACAAAATGGAAGGTTTTTATAGGAAGGAGGGTGAGGCAAGAAAGTTGTCAGCAAAAGAAAAGGATTTTTTCCGGGCAAGGTTTCTTTCCCTTAGAGAGGAGAGGAGGGGCCCTTATCCTGCAGACCTCACCTTCCTTCCATCCCCCACGTGGGAGAGGGCCCATGCGACCCATGACTGCCTTGGCTCGGATCAGAAAATTCCTGACTACAGATTAAGACTGCATTTTGGAGGGAGATGGAAATTGCTATCAGGTTAGATAGGAAGCCCAGCCTGGGGACTTGGCCTAACTGATGCCATCTTGGGTGTGTGGTTTTCTTTTTAACAATCTTTTCTTTGGCTTACTTGACGTTTATTAATTCACTTAACAAATAATTTTTGAAAGCCACTATGTGCCAGGCGCTATGCCAAGCACAGAGATAATGGCTGGCCAAAGATGTGTGTCCTCATGGGTCTTTTGGTCTGGTAAGTGCAGCTGGGCAAACTGACTTCCTTGAGCCTAAATTTCCTCATCTGCCCAATGGCGACAGTGATACGCTCTTTACCAGGGGGCTGGGAGGATCGGAGACCCAAGTACCCAAAGTGCCTGGGGGCAGTGCCTGACATATAAAAAGCACTCTGTCGACACAATTAATTTGGCATTTGAATAATGCTGGCAGGTCTTCAGGGTGCTTTTATACCCATGCACTTATATCACCCTCATAATTATTCCTGAGAGGTAGGAAAGCTGCAATCAGCCCTTTGTCCAGATGTAGAATGAGTTAAGTATTAGCTCCTGATCTGAATGGTTCTTGTGGGGTTGGGTTTTCTAACTCTCAAGTCCAAGGTTCAGGACTCCCGATGCTCACGGATGCTCCTCAGGGGACTAGAAGGCAAAGGGAATCTCCTTCCCTACAGATGTTTTCTGAATTGGCAGCAATTTTTCAGAAAAGGTTGAGCATTGCACTGCCTGGTGGCCCAGAGGGGAAGGGTATACTTTTAAGAGAGCCAGCCTAGAGCTGGGCTTGGGGTTTGGGTCTGGTTCCCCATCCCCTGCCCCGGACCACATCACACACACACACACACACACACACACACACACACACATACACACAAACACACACACCACCCATCCCACCTGGCAGTCTTACACAAGCCCTTTGACCCCTGAAGCCCAAGTTTTCACATCTCGAATAAGCAAAGATGATATTGGGCAGGTGCGAAGGATTCAGATTAGATGATGGGCAGGAAAACACTTTGTAAACTGTACCACGATGCCCGTAGAAAGTAACATTACTATCATCGAGGTCCTAGGTTTCTACCAGCCCTGGGCTTTTGCTGAAGTTCAGCCCCAGCTGCCAGCACTTGAGGCTTCTGCTAGATTTTGTGACCAGCATTCGTTGTGTAATGACTGGATTAATACCATGCTAACTTAGCATGTTCTGGCATCTGTGAAACTCACACGGGTGTTTCCTTTTCTCCACTTAGTTCCCGCCGCCTTTGCTGGCCTGATGTACCTGTTCGTGAGGCAAAAATACTTCGTCGGCTACCTGGGGGAGAGAACTCAGAGGTAGGCCACTGGGACTGTTTAAGAACCAGGGTGTGAGCCACGCTTTTTGAGCAAGAAGAGGGATCGTTCACCACCATATTCTGCCCAAGATTTAAGGCTCTGGGCGGGGGGTCACTCGGGGCTGGAGGGTGAAGGCTATAGTATCCCTCCCCCCTTTTCCCCCTGAACTTTGCGGGCTCGGCAAATACAGCTGGGGGACTTGATTCCTACGCCCAGTAACAAATTCCTCCACGTGTCGTCGGGCCCACGAAGGATGCTTTCACACCGCCCGCTGCCCATTCTTGCACCCCCTCTGCCCCCTGCTCTACTCCCACCCTTCAGAGTCTGACTTTCTGGGTCTGGCTTCCCAAGGCCTCCGGTGAGTGAAGCGTTTCACTGTTTGCCTAAAGAAGTGAGAACTAAAACGCGCACCTTGTGATCAGTTCTCTTGAGTAACAGATTTTCCAGGGACCAGCAGGAAGAATGTTGCAAAAATAGGACGCACGAACACTCAGAGGACGGAGCCTGTGAATAGAGTCCCCGTTGCATGGCTGATGGAGGCTGCCAGACGGAAAGCCCCAGAGCAGCAGCTATAACTTTGGCTACACCCGGTTTGGGAAATCCGGATTTCCATAAAATAAATGAGGATACTTACAGGAGACATGTTATAGTCTGCCACCAGTTCCTCAGAATTCTTGTTAGAATTTTTTTATTTATTTATTTTTTGAGAGAAAGAGAGAGAGAGAGAGAGTGAGCAGCACAGGGGCAGAGAGAGAGGGAGAGGGCGAGAGAGAATCCCAAGCAGGCTCCGCGTGGCCAGCACAGAGCCCGATGTGGGGCTTGAACTCGTGAACCGTGAGATCGTGACCTGAGCTGAAATCAAGAGTCGGACACTTAACTGACTGAGCCACCCAGGCCCTCCCACTTCTTTCGAATTCTTAACGTACCAGCAGGGCTCCAGGAGCCAGGCATGTGTTCTGGGAGGCTGCCGCCTGCCCCAGTGGTGACTCCAGCCCTCCCCTCCATTTTTCTCCCTTGTCTAGTTTCACGTCCCCCCCTGTCTCTTACGACAGCACCCTCCTCTCGCGGTTAATGGGCTCTCCGTTTTGATAACATCTGCAGCGGTGACAAAGGCATTGACATCCCGGGAGGTCGGCAGGTGAAAGCATTCTATCTGGGGACCTTGGGAGCCTGTGAAACTAAATGGCTGGGGGCCGGGGGGTGATGGCGAGCTGCAGCCAGGAGAAGAATGACTCGTCTCTCAGAGATTCTTTCCTGGGCTCGTCTGCTATTCATTCCTCTCTAGTGGGGTTCTTATTTACCCTTGAAAACCACAGTTCCATTATCTCTCTTACCCTTATCAACACTCTCATAAATGATATTCCTCATTCTCTTCCACTCTGGAAAGCCTCTATTCCGCCTTTTCCCGGGAGAGCACCTGTTGTCAAGAAGCGAGGGGTGGTGGGGTGTCTATCAGTAAAATAAGGGGGTTCTGCTCTCTTGGGCTGCCTCCCCGTGCATCCCTGTCTTCCTCCGCAGAGTCTCCGGGGTCTGGCCCAGTCACTGTTCTCTTCGCCTGTCACCTCTCGCCTGAGATCTTAAAGTCGCTTTAATTCTAAGACAATCTGTGGAGCATGACAACATTTGTTGATTTGCCCGTAGGCTCTCTGTGTTTTAAAGGTAATCACTGCTAGGGAATGAACCGAGGTGGCAAAAAATAATAAGATCTAGACTTAAAACCTTAAAAATACTAGACTTCCCTGGACCTCATTAAAATGTAATTGGCCTAATGTCTTAAATCCTGTCCTAGTCTCCCCCGTGAGATCCCACCGGCCCCTTTACCACTGTCTGTGGTGCCTTCGGAGCCTTCTCACCTGTCCCGCACCCACAGCCTTCATTACTCATCCATCACGGTGCTCCTTCCTGCTGAGACCAAACACGGCCTCACAACACTTCTGAACACAGAGTTCGGAGCTATTGGCATCAGGAGATATGACATCTATGGGATGAAATGTCTAATCCTAATCTAGACCGACATATAGTTTGAGGTAGATGCAACCCCGAGAGCCTCTATGGCTAGGTCCAAGAGGATTTTCAATTCTGCCTTCTGGAAACTATGTGCTAATACCCTCTTCCGCCGTGGACCCCCTCTTTCGGATCCCCACTTCCGTCCCTGGGCCGTGTCGCACTTGTTCTCTGCAGATGCTCTAATGGCCAAATGTCTTCGGGATCTGCTTTAGTTCTTGGGCTCACCATAGAGGAAGATACTGCTCAGGGAGACCTTTCCAGGAATTTCTCCCGGGGGCTGTCAGTCATCTTTGCTCCTCCCCAGAAGTTGCTTTGGCCCTATCCACATCAGAAGTTCTAGTGTCATTTTGGGTGCAGTGGGTGGGCATGACATTCCTTGATGTGTCTCCCCCACCGAAGCTTCTTCCTTCTGGAATTTTGGAGCCCCCACCTTTGTCCCTCCTAGAAGCTTATGGCTCTGATTCTCAGCCCCACATCCTACTCCCTGACACTTTTCTCCCTGTTTTGATTAGGTAGTTTGTAGCATCTCAAACCACATGAATTTCAGGGGCGCCTGGATAGCTCAGTAGGTTAAGTGTCCGACTCTTGATTTCAGCTCAGGTCTCAGATCTCAGATCTCAGGGGTGTGAGATCGAGCCCTGTGTTGGGTTCTGTCCTGACAGCATGCAGCCTGCCAGAGATTCTCTTTCCCTCTGTCTCTCTGCCCCTCCCCTGCTCACTGTCTGACTCTCAAAAAAAAAAAATGAATTTTAGTTTCTTCCCCTTTCATTCTAAGCTACTATCGGGACCCAAACTCAGCGGCAGTTGGCATTATATTACAAGACTGCTTGCCTTTTATCATCTACCTTTACTTGACTTTTTAAAAAAAAATGTTTATTTATTTTTGAAAGAGAGAGAGAGAGAGAAAGAGAGAAAGAGAGAGCATGAACAGGGGAAGGGCAGAGAGAGAAAGAGACATAGGCTCCAGGCTCTGAACTGTCAGCACAGAGCCCGACGCGGGGCTCGAACTCACGAACCGTGAGATCATGACCTGAGCCGGAGTCGGACACTTAACCGACTGAGCCACCCAGGCGCCCCTCAAGGCTGGTGTTTCTAAAGTCCAACCCACCAACCAACAACCAAGTGCACCAAGAATTGCCTGGGGGTGCTTGTTAAAAATAGACATTCCTGGGCCTCACCCTCAACGTACCGAATCAGAATCTCTAGGGTGGGAGCCTGGGAGTATGCATTTTAACAACTTCTGCACACAGTGTGGGAATCACTGAAGGCTGTTCATGCCTCTTTTCTGAGAATGATTCATTTGACAAAAATCTCTGGAGGGCCTGATTTATTGGAGATATGTGGGTGAGCAGAGGAACAATATCTTGTTCTCGTGGGCCTTACAATTTTTATTCCCTTTAGAAGTTACCGGGTTTAAAGTGGTATTTCCTTTCTGAAAAGAACAGAATTTTAAGGCCAGATGGGACCATGCAGTTTTCTTTTTCCACCCACATTTTGTATATATTTTTATGTGAGGCGGGGGAGGGTCAGTGACTTGCCCAAGGCCACACAGCAGGGAGCGGGGGCTGGAGCTCAGGGGTCCTGGTGCCTGGCCCCAGCTACACCTCACACCACACCTCCTCCTCCTCGAAGTTTTAGGCACATTCGAGATGGGAATTGTCTGTCATAATGCCTTTTTGAATTTTTTATTTTATTTTATTTATTTTTGATAGAGAGAGAGCACAAGTTGGGGGGGCGGGGGGGCAGAGAGAGAAGGAGACAGAATCTGAAACAGGTTCCAGGCTCCGAGCTGTCCGCACAGAGCCCGACGCGGGGCTCGAACTCACAAATTGTGAGACATCGTGACCTGGGCGGAAGTTGGGTGCTCAACCGACTGAGCCACTCGGGTGTCCCTGTCATAATGCCTTTTTGATGTTTTCACGTAGGTTTGATGCTGTGTGTGTGTAAAAGAGGGGGGGTACATTTATTTCAAAACGTAACAACAAAATCCTAGTCTCCAAAGGAGCCCTCGGGAAGGTAGACAGAGCAGGACTCTGGCCTCACCCAGACAGGTTTGAATTCCCACTTTGCCTCTTCCTGGCTGTGTGCCCTTAGGCACATCATTCAACCTGTCTCTTCTCAGTTTCCCCACCTGGATAATAGGTTACCAATACCCCACAAACAAAGTCACAGATATAAAATGCCTGTCTCTCAGATGCTTCGTTTAATTCTGACCTTCCCCGCCCCATTTAGAGAGAACTGTGTATCAGCTTCCAGAGACAATCACAGAGATGCCTTGGGTTTCAGTCTAATTATGCAGGACGTGTCCCGCGGGCCCCCCACCCCGGCCCTTCCTTCTGCCCCCACCGCGCCCACCGCCAGGCTGGACAGATTTCAAACTGAGGCTCCCGAAGTGCCCGAGGTGGGGACCCCCATTCACACTTAGCCCTGCGGGTGGTGGGCACGTGCTGGACCCTTGCCTTCCACGCCCTTCGCACGGTCCGGGAAGAGTTAAGGCACCACCCAGCCGTCTCCTCGGGGGCGGGATGCCTTGAGACCTTTGAAAAATGCTGCCCCGAAGTCAAGAACACCACTATTTCAGCAGCAGGCGCTGCCATTTCATCCTTCACCGCAGATTTATCTCGAGCACATTCTGAAACAGCTTTGCAGATCGCTTTTTCTTGTTTCTGTAATGAGCATATGGTGGCCTCATTCCTGTGATAAATCTGAGCCACCACAATATTTGACTTTTCACAAGTTAATTTCTCTGAACCCTCTATTCTCTGGCTAAAAGATAGCCCTTCCTTAGACTCTGTTACTTTCTCATCAGCATTAGCAGGTGACTGTATTTGTCCGCCAGGGCCACGGTAATCAAGTACCGTAGACGGCGTGGCTCAGACAACAGAGACTGATTGTCTCCGGAGGGTAGAAATCTGAGATCAAGGTGTTGGCTGCCTTGTTTCTTCTGACGCCTCCCTCCTTGGCTCACGGGTGGCCATCTTTCCCCTGTGTCTTCCTTCTGTGTGGGTCTGTGTCCAGATCTTCTCTTCTTAAAGGACACCAGCCATATTGAGTCAGGGTCCACCCTGGTGATTACAGTTTTACCTTAATTACCTCTTTAAAGATTCTGTCTCTAAACACGGTCATGTCCTGAGGAATTGGGGTTAGGATTTCAACATATGAATGGGGGGGGGGAGGGGAGGACACAATTTAGCCCATCATGCTCTCTTTAGAGAGCATATTATTTTTCTCCCCAATAAAGAAACAGGAGGTCTCACTTCATGAGCATGACTGTAAACAGGGAACCGAGGACAGAAGAACAGGTCAGAACGGGGCAGAAGAACACAGCGGGCCAAGGAGCAGGGACAATGTCGGCCAGCCATGTTTCTCAAACTTTAATGGCCTGTGAGTCACGGAGGGACTTGTCAAAACGCAGATTTGGATCCGCTGAATCCAGAGAGGGACCTGCGATTCTGCGTTTCTCAACAAGCCCCCCGTGGATGCCAACGCTGCTGGTCCGTGGCCCACACTTTGAGTAGCAAGGAAATAGTCGCACCGCTGAACGTTTTTCAGACTCTTGACATAGGGAAGTTAGGAGTTCCGTGATGAAGCTTTGGGGTCCATTTCAAAAAGATAAAATTTCTACCGTCGAGCCTGGGGATGCCAAATTCTGCTCTCTCTCTTGATTATGTCAAAAAACATAATGCTCAGCAGCACTGACGCACCTGTTTAGCTGAGTTGGCTGTTCTCGTTGAGCAGCTATGATTGCCAAAGGGTCCCCTCACTGGGTCGTTACTAACAGCCTTAACGAGCCATTTGGCTGGACTTTCCAAACACGCTAGCGCTACCCAGGTTGGATCCGGCCACGGCGGTCACAAAAGGATCGTTCAGAGGGAAGCCAGGGCAGCCGCTGTGCACAATTAGGTGGTCACCTATCACTGGGGAGCTGCCTCCTGACCCCAGCTGACGATTTGCCTAAGCAGCGTAGGATTTAGAGCCTTTGAGAGAAGAATATGAATGTACTAAAACATCTCTGCCCCACCTCCATTCGCTTAAAATGTAAGAGCCTGTCTTCCGCTGCTCGGGGTCCAGCTTTCATTAGTGTGAACATGGCTCATTCCCAAGCAGCCTCAGGAGAATAGATTGAACCCTCGGATCCTGAAGCACCTTTTAGATTCCATCAGCCTCACTGGTTCGTGAAACCAGCCCCTGTCTCGGAGAGGCACTTCAGTCCTGGGTGAGACACAGCGGCCAGCACGGCTTTGCAGGCACTCCTGGAGCAGAGCGGCTGCAGAAAGGGTCGGAACGAGTCACTGGGGTTCCTAATCCCGGGTCAGAATGCCTGACGACCGACCGACAGCACCCACTGCCTTCACGCCATCAGGGTTCAGAAGGACACTGGGGGAACGCAGAGAAGCTGTAGAGCAGAGCCCTAACGATGATGGGGTTTGGGGTCTCGGCTCTCGTAGCTTGGTTCTGAAATACGTTCAGTGATTAATAGTAGCAGAGACCCTTCCGTGCTTCATAGGAAGTCAATGGAGCATTCCTGAGTAAAAGGAACTATAATTGAAACCCCTTGTGTCTCAAATTGATGACGTTCTTTGTTAAGCCCATCTCAGTTGCCGCTTCTACCGTTTTCTCTCTTTTCCAGCACACCGGGCTACATATTTGGGAAGCGAATCATACTGTTCCTGTTCCTCATGTCCCTTGCCGGTATCTTCAACTATTATCTCATCTTCTTTTTCGGAAGTGACTTCGAAAACTACATAAAGACGGTAACCACCACCGTCTCCCCTCTACTCCTCATCCCCTGACTCTCCGCCGAATACAGGGTCGGCACTTCTATCTGATCGATACCTGAAGTCATCATAACTCAGCCCTTGGAAAGATACAGCTCCTCTTTAGACAGCTGTAAATCGAATGACCATCTGGGCTCCGCAGCTTGAGTTAACCTTGCTTTCCCCGGAAGAAAATAACTTAGTGTCCGCTCCCCCGCCCTTGAGAATGGCAGTGGCCCCGTGTCTCTTACTCAGACCCGTTCGGTAGTTCTGTAGGTTTCCTGAGTTACCCCACTTCCCGAAGATGTTTTGTGACCACATTTATGTTTTCCTCAAATAAAGCGCAGAGACATGTTTCAGGCTGGGGGTTGAGTTTTTGTGTGGGTTTCTTGCTACATTTGAACACCTAGTCGGTTTTCCTCAACCTCGACGACGATAATAGAAAATACACTGTCCTTGCACGCAGGCGTGCCTGGAAGGCATTCACCAAAATGTCAATTAGGATTATCTTGGGCTGAAGCGATTTGGGGGTGAGTTTTACTCCGTGTTTATATTTTCATGTATTATTTGCAGCAAATAAATGGCACTCAGCACAGAACCAGAAGAGACAACAGCCGGAGCGTGGCCTTTCTGGGAAGCCTTTCCCATCTCCCGGTTGGTCTAGTGTTGCCCTCTGACCTCCCACAGCACCCTCTGAACATCTCAACCGCAGCAAATCCATATTACAATGGAAAGATGTTTATTAGCGCGTGTCGCCCCGTCCCACTAAATCATTAGCTCTTGGATATCCCTGATGTCCCATCTATTTTGCTTTTCCTGTGCCAAGCTCGGAGACTGTCACATCGCAGGCATCCTGCCTCAAGCTAGTTCGGAACTCAAACAGACGTCCTGCAAAGTGATATATGGTAGGGGACAGTTGGGGTGTTTTATGAGATTAAGATGTTTTCTTTCGATGTTTTAATGGGATTAATTGTGGAGAAATGCAAAAGCAAAAACGAAAACAAACCCCCCGCCCCCCACACTATCCTTCCTTAGACAGACAGACTTCCTGAAGGATCTTTTGTTGACTTCCTTAAGAATCCTTCACACACCCCATGAGGATTAGGTTGGTATCTTTATGTGCTAGCATCGTGCCCAGCACCCATCGTATCATCTCAGTTTAAAATGTGCTGTGGGGTGCCTGCGTGGCTCAATAGGTTGAGCGTCGGGTCATGATCTTGCGGTTCGTAAATTCGAGCCCCGTATCGGGCTCACCGCCGTCAGCGAGGAAGCCCACTTCAGATCCTCTGTCCCCCTGTCTCTCTGCCCTTCCCTTGCTTGTGTGCTCTCTTTCGGAAATAAACATTTAAAACAAAACAAAACGGAACATGCCGTAACTCAGTGTCAGAGCCTAGGATAATGCCGGGCCCATTGTGGGGCCCCCAGGTATTGGTTGAACAAATGAATAAATGAATGAATGAGTTTATAAATCACTGGCTAGCTGTATTTAATAAAATATGTCTGTAGAGCCATTTCCCATATTGAGGATGGATTCACGGTGGTGCAACCAACTGTCACACACACACACACACACACACACACACACACACGGTGTCCCTTGTCACAATTTAGATAATAGCTGGGTGTGGTCAAGAGTCCAGGACTCCTGACAGAGAGAAGCCAGCAACTCCTGAGGACTGAGCTCTTGGCTGAGGTGAACAGCGATGGATGAGTCCCTGCTACCCCCGCTGAGTCTCATGATGGTCACATGACCGTCTTAGGCAGAATGAGACAAATCCAGGGGCCACAGCTCCCCAGTTTTCTCAGAGTTGCCTGCTTGGGGTGTGGAGGGAATGAAACATGGAATCCGGCCCGTGTGACGTCTGGATCAAGGTGATTCGCGTGTGGTGCCCAAGGCAAGCAGATTTCTCAGTTCGCGGGAAAACCCCCATGTGGGCATGGTTTTCTAGGCCTATCTGGTGGTCCAGACTAAAGCCCCGCTTGGGCTTTTCTGGCCAAACCCCAACCAGCAGAAGCTTCTCCATGCCCATGGCTCCAGCAGAGTTGCTTCCGCTCTTAGCCCTCTGTAGAGACCAGGACCCAAATGTCCTAGTGGGCAGTGGGAAGGAAAGGGCTTCGCAGACCGCAAGGTGGAGGGGGCTCCAGGGGCCACCTCATCCTGGCTTGGTGTGGAGGGCAACAAGGTGACCAGGCATCCATGTTTGTCTGGGACTAAGAGATTTCCTGGGAGGAGATGCTTTCGGTTTTAAAACTGGGACAGTCCTGGGAAAACCAAGATGGGTGGGTTGCTCTAAGGGAGAGCTGGGCCAGGATATGCTCGGGGGAGCCTGGGGACCCCTTAGCTCCCAGAGGCCGCACCGTCCGAGCTGACCATGGGACCTCCAGGGTGCAAAGACAGGAAATGACGTAATGGCCCATCAGAGGCTCTGCGGACTCTGGCTTGGGTGGAGAGTCCACGACTGAGGGCACTCAGGGGTTGAGGTGCAGGTAGAGGAGACTTGACTGTTATGAAGAAGAGGGTCTCAGGGCAGAACTCCTGCTGTCTGGTTGGAGGGCGACCCTGCCTAGTGGTCAAACTCTGTCTTCAGAGTTCCAGGCCTGGGCTCAACCCTTGCCCTGTCACCCCCTCCATTCTGTGACTTCCCCCCAAGCCTCCAGTTTTGCATTTATTAAATTGGGATAATAATAGCGTCAAAATATGGGGTTGCTATAAAGAGAGAAAGCAATTGAAAAATTTTAGCATACAATACGTGCTGAATATTATCATCTGGTATTGCTATACTTATTATATTTATTATCGTTACGTTGTTTGATTCATTTTCTATTGCTGCATAAGAAACTCCCACAACCTTAGTTGATTATCACCCCATACGTTGCCACCTCACCGTTTCATTGGGTCAGAGGTCATATGCTTGAGCTGGGTCCTCTGTTCAGGGTCTCAGCAGGCCATAATCAACATGTCGGCCTGGGATGCAATCTCCGCTGAGGCTTGGCATTCTCTTCAGGCTCACTGGTTGTAGGCAGAACTCGGTTCTTTGCCACTCCAGAAGAAAAGCCCTCAGCTCCTGGTAGCCCCTTCCCTGACACATGGGCTTCTGCACAACATGGCATTTTTACCTCTTTAAGGCCAACAGGAGAGCAACATTGGTGTCTTTTTCATCTCTGACCTCTAGACCCACTTTTATAAGGTTCTCCTGATTAGGCCAGGCCCACCCAGGTCAAGCTCACCTTTGATGAACTTAAAATCAACTGCTTTGGCACCACAGTGACTTTGCAAAACCCCTTCACTTTTACCTTATAATGTAACTTAGTGAGATTACAATCTAGGCCCTGCTCACCCTCGAGGCGCGGGGCAGATGATACAGAAGGGTGAGTCATTTTAGGATTCTGACTACCCAGCTTACCTTCCAGTCTCAGAGGAGCCAAAGGGAGCGGGATGGATGGTGAGATTATGGGTCTTCTGGGCAGAAGCAGGGTGGAGTGTGTGTGTGTGTGTGTGTGTGCTCGTGCACGTGTGAACATTTGGGTGAGAATTCTATTAGGAAGGAGGCTGGGGTCTCTCCCAATTCCTTAGGAGCAGGGAAGCTTTATTCATAACCTTTTCTATCCCCTGTGGGAAACAGTGCAGTGATAGAACAGATGAAGCTGAGACAAACAAGAAGTGAACCCCACCCTCCCCTTCCATTTTGACTAAAATACGCTATTTTCATAAGAATGTCCCTGACTGGCTGTCCCCGTTGCCTGAGCCGACGTTACGTCTCTCCTGGACCATTTCTGTAGCCACCTCCATTGGGTGTTACATCACATGCCCTCGCTTGAAACCTGCCAGGGCATTTTTATCACTCTTAAGATAAACTCCAAGTGCCTTGATGTGGCCTTCCAGGGCCTGTGCGGTTGGTGGCGGTGTTCCTCTTCGAGCTGCCCGCCTTGGCTCACTGGGCGTCAGCCCCGCTGGCCCTCCTGCTGCCGGCTGTAATGTGGGGCTCCTCCCCCAGGTGCTCTGTGGCTCCCTCCCTCCTTGTGCTGAGTCTGCCAGTGGTCACCTCCTCACAGGGCCCTCCAAGACCAGTGCGGAGTCTACATAGACGTGCAATTCCTCCTCTGCCCCACCCTCCATCTCCTACCCTTGTTTTACTTTTTCTTCTCTGTCGCCTGAAGTTAGATCACCTATTTAGTGCTCTACTTGTCCATTGTCTGTCTCCTGCACTAGGATAGAAGCTTCCAAAGGGCAGGGATTTTGTCTGTATTGCTCATCCCTCTATTCCCATGGCCTAGAACAGTGCTAGGCAGATAATCAGTGCTCCAGACATACTGAATGAGTCAATGGAAGAATGGACTGGGTTGGATGATTGTGTCTACTGGCTTAAGTGACTGGGAGGTAGGTTGCAGTGGTGATGGCTAAAGGGCTGTGAGCAAATTCAGGACAGGGAGCCTTACAGATGATCTTAAATTTGAGTAAGCCAAACTCCAGCTAGGGGACCCATTAGAAAATGGAAATCCCTCGGCACCACCCCCAGAGATATGATCTGGTAGGTTAGGGATTGGGCCCAGGAATTCACATTCTTATTAAGATT